>NC_134195.1:16678127-16997809 GCF_964188355.1 Buteo buteo | reverse complement strand
AACTTCTTTGGAACACTTTTACTCTTCAGGACAAAATACTTTATCTGGAAACTGTACAGAAGCCGATCTTCCTCCAGTCTTCTGGAGTCTTGCTCCCCATGTGGAATTGTGGCTCTTCTCTGAGAATAGTCTCTTTGTAGACACACATAAGCATCTCTGTATCTAGGCATACATTCTCCTTGTTGCAGCATGGTTCTGTTGCTTTAAAGTGTTGGATTCCATGCACCATGAAAATCTTGTTAGCGAGTTCTTCCAACTGGCCAGGTAGAGCTGCAGAAGTTGATGGGTGTGCAGGTGTGTCCAGATGTGGGCATCAAGGTGAAGGAGGGAGGGAGAGAGGACTTAAGGTGAAGGCCAAAATGGTGAGCATCTCTTTTGTCATAGTAGACTTGACAGGTCTATTATTTTGTTCTTCTCCGTACCTCTTCTTCAGTGCAAATAAAGGGAAGACATACATTGCCCAAATCATAAACAGACCTCATAGGGGAAATCACATTTTAAATTCTTTGAGAACTATTTCAGAAGTTTCTTCAGCACTCTTATAAAAGTGTGGTGCAGTGCAGAAATACTAATACCACATATTACTTCCATCATGTCATGTCTACATATTTCAGACTTCCAAAGACAACCAAATAAGGAAAATGTACACTATTGTGTATGTGCTTTTCTATTTTTGTAATAAGAGAGTACTGTTCAGTTTTTCGAAATCTAATGATTTGTTATGTACCATAAATCCTCATAAAAATGTAATTGCATGTAATTTATGCACATTGAGTACTAGATGTTGCACACAACTATATAATTAATCAATGAATCAGCCTGATTTTTTCTGCATCTGTTATTGGAGTAAACATATTGCAGCAGCTATACTTATAATGTGTACATATGTCCAGACAAACATTTTGAAGAGGAGGCTGGTGTGTTTCAAATTTACATAACAGCTTATTTTTCTTAACATCTTTTCCTGTTTATCAAACCATAAGGATGTTACATCATTTGGAGTCAAAGCAAAGAACTGTTGTAAATATAGATTAAGATTTCATCAGATATTAGCAATAAATCTAGTCTAAACTGAATGTCTGGGAATAATTCCAATTTTTATCAAACCATACACTCATTTTATCATGTTTCACTGAAAAATAACAGGAAATGAGAAAATGTAAACGCATAAGTTAAGTTTTCAACAGGTCTCAGAATTTTTAAGTGCCAAACATGTTTTGCATGCTCAGAATCTATTGACCAAAATCCTTTTTGAATTACAAATTATTTTCAGCTTGAAAGCCTGTTGTTAGGGAAATGCAGGCTGTGAATGCTAATTTGGATCTGCTTTAGCAATTAAGAACTGTAGTTTGAGCTGGACACATTTTCTTTGAACAATTCTTTATTATAAATGTGTGAATACAACACCTATGAGCTATGCTGATGAAGTTACTATTGAGTTTAACAGACAAGGCCAGTAATTAGACACAATATTTTTGAAACTGATAAAAAGCTCTGGAAAACTGGTACAGTTGCAAGGCTGTGTAGAAATTAATGTCTTCTGTTTTGTAGAAAAGCTTCAGGAGACAAGTTTTGCTGTAAACCCCTGTGCGATAATTTGGGTGCTCTTTCAAAGTGATAGACAAGAACTACTAGGACAGATTAATAAAATCACCACTTTATAAACATTTTTACAAGAAAATGTAAACATTTGCATACAATGTTTATTGCTATAAAATTGCTGAAGTTCAGTAAACAAAGTTTTAAATGTTTCATGTTTTGACATTGCACTGAAAATGTGCTTAGCTCTGGAAACAACAGTCTGCTAATTTTTCATTGATAAAATGAAAGGTGAGTTACACTGGAAGGAAACGGTAGGACAGAATTGCACCTTTTCTTCAAAAAGCAAGCTGCTTCACACCTTGAGTAAATGGAAATACATAAAGATGTTTGAACAATGTAAGACTTAGTTTGGAAGTTAATGGTGTAAAAATATAAACTTGAATAAATATTTAGGAAAAATGTATTCATTCAAACTACAGAGATGGTAAACAAGTGAGGAGAAAAGGCCTTTTGTGATTAACATTCTCAGTTTTCAGCTATCTATTATTATAATGTGCGTGATATGATCACGGGTTATCTTTCAAGACTCAATTAAAGCAATTATAGCCCTATTGAAAGCCTGCTGAAGTAAATGCAAAGATATCATTAATTTCAGTTTACTTTGATTTGAAGCCTTATTGGCTACTTGTGATTATTGTTTTCAGTTTTAAAAATCTTATTTCTTATGATAGAATTTTCAGAACGCAATTCCTTGCCCTTCCTCTGAGTATTTTTCTTTATTATTAATTCGGCCAGTATTATATCTTCATTTCTTCAATTTTAAGCTTTTCAGGGTTTGATAAAGATCTGTTCATTTATATTTTTACTATCTACCAAAATATTGGTTTCAGGAAAGGTAAGAAATGTTTGTCTCTTTCCTCCAGCCTGGATTCTTCATGTTGCTGAGAAGCACTTGAGAAGCCCCTGAGCTTTTTTAAGGAGAATTTCTCCAGAACAGGCACTGCAAAAAAGTTGCATGCACCCAAGACTCTGGTGAAGATCCAGAGCAAAGAATGTGTAGTTGGGATAGAAAGTGAGACATTTGAGAGTGGGAAAAGCTCTGCTGAGACCTGGGAATGCTTGCTGCAGGCAGCTGGGAAATTCTTCAACTCCCATAACCTGTTGCTTTAAGAGGGAGCATGTGAAATTAGAAAATAAAGTTTTACTCTTCTCCTTAACACCTGTGCCAGTTTGACAGTGAAGTATGGTCAGAATATATGATTGCAAATAGTACTGTCCAGCCTGAAAGCGTATAAGCTTTCTGCTGGAATTAGTAGCAAATTATCTCTATCAAAGATGATTTAATGACCAAATTTTAATTTCAGTGTGAGAATTTGGTCACTGGACCAGTCATAGAGCAGCATGGTGTCATAACTATCTTCTCTGTGAGTGTGTTTTGTTATGCTCAGCTTGCTCAAATTTATGTCTCTGTATATGAGATCTTGAACAGAAATAGGGCAAATAAGGTGTTATTATTTTAGAATGCAGTACTCCTTTCTTTGAGGATCATGGCAACAGTTCACATCTTCTAAATGCAGAAGTAGAAAAAAACATTATCACTTCATCTTTTTTTACTTGGTGGTCACTTTAAAATCCCAAAGTTTTTTCAGCTTAGTAAAAGGATTAGAAAAAGGAAATTTTCAGACCAATACATTCTGGGGTGGGCTGGCCATAAGGCTGTTTTATATATCGGTTGACATGGCAAGGGGCAGCCTTCCCTTCCCCCAGCTACTTGTTCGGTCCCACTACCTTATGTTGACTTTGCGGTGAGCAAGGTCAGCTCACGTGTCTGCCCAAAAACTTCTCAGGGTGGAGGAGATGAGCAAAGGGAGAGTTTTCAGCATTGCCAGCCTAAAAGTGTGCTCACTTTTTCAGTTGAAGTGTAAAAGAGCAAACACAGTGGGCAGCCCAGACAGAGCTGGAGCGCAGAACCAGGACGTCTGCCCATGGTTGATTTAGCTTAGGCTGTTCTTGGAGCCTCACCTGCTCGTGTCTGCAAAATGCTCGCTCACTCCTTATAACGGGCAATGGGACTTGAGTCTCCTCTCACTTGTACTAATTAACTCGATAGCTGTGGGGGAGGATGCCATTTCTCCACTACATCTTGACTAATACTGGAAAACACTATTCTGTTTTCGTATCACTTGGTTTGTGCTTGGTTTGAACCTTCTTGCTCTACAAGAAGCAATGCACTGGAGCGTAAAGCCCACTACAGGTCTTGTCTTGTGTATAATCTGCATAAAGTTGAATAAAGGTTTTGTAAGGCGCTAGCATAACTCAGGGGGCCGGGGGTGGTGAAACAAAACAAAAAACACCCTGAAAAGCTTTAGGATATACAGACCCTCAAGCATATTTATGTGTAGGGAGAGGATGGTGAGTATTTTGGGCAGATGAAGTGTTCCAAGTGTAAACTTGGGAAGTAGATGCCACTGTTTAGTCTACTTCTGCTTTCTTATGTTTTGAAGTCACTGTTTCAAACATCAAATGTCCCTGTCTTCTATACTGTATATTGTGTTATAGTCGTCAAAGCGATCATTTTAAAACTGTATTTCTACTTCTTTTTTTAAAAGCAAATCTGACTGTAAAATTGTATGTCATTTAGAAAAATTAGTAAAGTGGCTTCATGGAGGAAATAACTTCTGGAGACTCATAGCAAATGTTGTGATTGATTGTCCTTCTTGAGGGTAACTGGAGCAATTTAGATTATTAATGTGGCAAATAACAAATGTCAGAGTATTCTCTCTTTCTTCTGAGATTTTACATGGAGGTTTGCAGAGTACGTGAAATTTAGTCCTTCTCCTGCAGTGGCAAATGGCAAAATGTGCCAAAACGATCCATGAAGCAAATAAAATAAAGCTCTTAAATGAAAGCTTTAGCTTACAGTATTTGCAGGGCAAGTCAGTTACTTGAGAACAGTTAGTGGCAATAAATTAGTTTAAAATGTGTTACAGATGGGGCCGGCATGTTTTTTCTCTTCCACTCCTTGGATTGGATTTGTGCCTGAAAAGATATGGTGACATTTTTCAAGAACTGAGTTATAATGATTTTTGGCTAGAAGTAGTATTCTATTTTAAAAAATACTTTAATTGTCTTAACACCATACCTTTGTTATGCTGTTGTCAGATCCAGGAGAGGAGAAAAGTATAAAACTATATCAGCTGCTACTTTAGCAGTATAGATTGGAATAGTAGTGCTTTTTGATACTCATCTATCAAAATACTTGCAGGGATGCAATTATAGTGGCAATAAAAGGGCTTTTACAGGCACAGAATATTTCGACTTAACTGTGATAGGCTGTATCTTTAAAAGCACATTATATGATACTGTAAGCTTCACCTAAATTAGAATGATTTTGTATCATGAGTCTTAGTAACCAAAGTAAAGCCTGAGATACTCTCAAGAAGTCTAGGTTTTCTAACATGGATGAAGTCCATCTATGCCTAGAGTGATGCACCTTTTCTGGAAAGGCTCTTGTATCTAAAGTATCTTGATATAGTCATCTCCGTTGGTCATCTTCAAGCCTGGAAAGGATTTTAGTAGTTACACTGAACAAGAAAAGGGTGCATGAAAGGACTGAGGAAGAAGTCGGTATATCAACTATAATGGCCACAGTTTAGAAGAATATAATTTTCAAGCTACTTTTTAACGTCTGAAGGAAAATTGTATTCGTAGAAGAACAGAACTGAAAAAGAAATATTTTGAAATTAGTTTCTTAAAAATGCAGGTACAGATTACTCTAAGAGGTTAAAATTAAAAAGAGAAAGATGTATTTGGACAACGAGCTGTGACAGCTGTTGTTGCTGTTGCCTTTTTTAAGAATATGGATGGAAAGATTGTTTATATAAGTGGCTTGGCCTAAATGTTGTTCCAGAATTTGTGCCAAATACATAAATTATTCTTAAGACCCTTTGGATCAAACTTTGTCTCCTTGATTGCCTGGGTGGCTCCTATTGATTTTAATGAACATTGCATATGTTAATTCAAGCACAAAATTGGCCTTATGATACTAAGTTACTGAGGTTAAACTATAAAACAGGTTGTTTCTATATGAATGTGTAAGCAAATTTTAGGGTACTTGAAGAATACATTTGTCAGATGCTTGCAAACTTTTACGGCCATTCCATTAGGCAATTGTAAAATGCAGGAGAGGGGTATATTTCTTCACAGTCAGACATTATTAAAATGTTTTTAATAGTCAAATTCTGAAATATTCTTCATTCTGTTGCGTATTAAAAACATTATTCAAAAAAATTTGCACTGTTCCAAAAAAAGGGTAGTTTTGTGATTTGATTTGTAAAAATTGGCATTTACAGTAAAGATCATATGTCTATTTTATGTTACAAGTAATAATTCCATAAACTCTTTCAGTATACTAGCAGTTTTGCTGCTGGGCACTGGCAATTTTACATGGTGGTAGAGAAATTTTATCTGTCTTGTGGAGGTTAGGGAAAAGAGACAACTGGTTTTTTTATTATAAGGCATCAACTGATGCATTTGTTCAGACAAATATAGGATGGTTACCCTAAGGTGCTTATGTATTGCTCTCTAGGCACTTGCCTAAAGAAATACTGTGGAAAATAAAAAATGGCTAAGACTGAATAAGCAAAAAATAGTTCCTTGGTGGTTTTATACATAGGCCTAAACATATTTGAAATGTTGCAGCAATTGAAAATGATATAAATTCAAATTGGGTTGAGGGACAAAAAATGAATAGAATCACGTAACAAATGCGACTGGCAGCGAAACAAACCAGATTATATCTTATGTCTTGTTCAGAAGTCTCTTCATGAGTACTTTTCTATCTACTGTTATGACTGGGCGTTCTTACAAGATTATGAATGTCTGCCTGAAATACTTGTTACATAAGTATTCTATTTCCAGGAATACTCTGGAATATTACAGTGGTTGGGTAAGAAATGGTTATTCAATACGATAATCCCCCCCATGCTAATCAAATTAACAATACTTTGACCAGTGGTGGGACTTGAGATTCAGACACCTGAATTTTGGATTCTATACAATTTAGACGTGATGGAGGTATCCAGGCTCCCTCTGTTGTCAGTACGGATGAAGTTAGTACAGTCAGTAACTTCCAGAGAGCTACTTATCTCACCCTGTAGGAGACGTCTGTACTGGGTCCATTTAGTGGTTCTCCACGTGCCGTTGACTGTGTTGAGTAGATCTCCATCAGCTAATGGGAAGTGGAGTCCCCGTCTCACATGTAGACGTGCCGCTTACATCTCTGAAGCTGAATCCCACAGAAGGGCCGTATTGTTCCTTTACACCTGAGCACCTAGTTCTGTTTGAGCTTCTGTGGAGTCCTGGAGGTGTCCGTGTGGGGCTGGCAGGTGTGACAGATACCTAAGAAAAAGGTGTTTGCCTTTCAGGAGTGGCAGCTGGAGGCTAGTTGCCACACTGTGCGTTAGATTAGATACAGGTACCTGTGAATGGGCAACCGTCTCATATACTTCCTTTCCTGACATTTGGTTTCAAAAGGAGTTTAACTCTTAAAAGAAAATCCCTAAATCGTTTCATTAAAAGAGGTAGCTATATAAAAACCAGAAAATTTAGAAATATCCTGAATGAATGAAAAACTGTAGTATTTGATTACACATTAATATACGCTCAGGAATGTACTGTGGTCCTTACAGATTGCTTCACATGGAAAGCTTTGCGGGACTGTTTTTTCCCCATACCCTTTTCTATTTCCCTCATCTAGTGCCGTTGTTTTCTTTCTTGCTTTTGCACGGAGTCCTCCAACCTGCCATCTTACCACTAGTGCCCAACCTAAGCACGTTTGTATTGAGATGAGTGGTAAAAAATGACATCCAGCTAGAGCTGCTGCAACTCCAGAGCCCTCAGTGAAGATTTTTTGGGATTGTCAAGTTTTGCACTTTACAATGACAGTGACTACAGAGCAGCTGACATGTACATGCTCTTTGTCCAAAATCAAGCATGCTGGTACTCTTATCTAGACATGCATTACCATGAGATTTAGGATGCCTCTGAGAAATCCCAGGGAGTCTGTTCCTGAGATTGGTGGGCACCTGCAATCTGTGTTAATAGTTGTGACTCCTGGTTGTGACCCTTTGGCTATACTTCATTTACTAGTGTGCATTTCCTTGCATGTATTTGCACAAAATATCCATTTGGCAAGCTATCCATTTCATCTGTCAGCATACAGAATGCTATGCAAAGAGCTGCTTTTCAGACAGTTGTTCTCTGGGGACTTAATACCAACATACTTCCATAATCTTACTCTCTGATTCCTCTGAGACCTTGCTCAAGAGTCCCATTAAGATGAATGGCAGAAAACTAGATGAAGCATTACATATCCCAAATTTCCACTTCACATTTTTTGCTGTGCTACAACATCACCTGTATCACGATTATATTCAATTTCATAGAATTGTAGAATCATTTAGGTTGGAAAGGACATTTAAGATCATTGAGTCCAGCTGCTAAAGATCATTTCGTCATCTTAACATCTGCACACTACCATAAGTCACTTTAGGATGACTAGAAGTATAGTACTATCACTTTTAATCAAAATACACAGCTTCCAAGCTAAAGTTTTTTTAAAAAAAAGCAAGCTACGTATTCAGCCACAATCCTAGAATTCTTTTAGGAATAATATCTGCCAGCTAAATTTCATATTTAAGAAGAATTTTGCTTGCCCAATTCACAATCTAAGTTTATACAGTGAAGTAATGCAGTGATGCCTGTTTGAGCTGCAGAGGTGAACTACCACATTTATGAACACTGAAATCAGAATGTGTTCCTGGGGCGCAGTCTGTGACAGTCTGGACAGCCAAATCACCTTCCCTTCTGTCCTGGAAGTAGAAATGGTCAGTGGCCTGCCTGGCCCAGACTATTGCCAGGGAAAATGTACCCAGCTCAATTCTTCCAGCACAAGGCTGAGGTTCGATTTAACAGTTTATTATGTTCTATGATAGTTTAATCAGAACTATTTATTTATTAACTCAGCTGCCAGTTTGTCCCACTTACTTCTCTACACCATAATGTTAACCTTTATTACTCAGCCTTGGAGGGAAAATGAGATATTAGTTGTTTTTTAGAGATGAGAATGTTGTGCGGGACAGTGTCAAACACTTCGCACAAGTCCAGGTAGATGATGTCAGTTGCTCTTCCCTTATCCACCAATGCTATAACCCCATCGTAGAAGGCCACCAGATCTGTCAGACACGATTTGCCCGTTGTGAAGCCATGTTGGCTGTCAACAATCACCTTCTTATTTGACCCGTAGGCTCTCGGTTGGCTCCTCATCCATCCCCAGGCAGAGCTCCATGTGCTCCAGCTGGTCTCTGACATAGAGGGAGACACCCCATCCTCGTCTCCCCTGCCTGTCCTTCCGAAAGAGCCTGTATCCTTCCAGTCCGACACTCCAGTCCTAGGAGCCATTCCACCATGCCTCCGTGATGCCAATAAGATTATAGCCCTGCAGGTGTGCACACATCTCTAACTCCTCTTGTTTATTCCCCATGCTACGTGCATTTGCTTATGCCCATCACATAACCATAACCTAAAAGGTATAACAATTAGAGATACTTATAAAGAAATTTAGTGTGTAAGTGTAGTCTTTCTTGCTCATGTATAGCATGCATTGAAAAATAATAGGAGGGAAGGCATTTACTTAATAAACTTTGAAAGAATTCCTTTGAAACAACATAGCTATTTTAGGTTACTTTGTTTTAATTTTTTTAAAGTATTCAGACACTTTATTATTTAAAACACGATTTTTAAATTTTTTTTTTTTCCGAATAATATGTGAAACTAACTTTTAAAGTATTACTCAGCAGTGTTTTTTCTATGAATTGTCATGAAAACTGATAGAATTTTACTCATTTTGGTGATCCGGTAGACTATGTTAAGATACATGAAGAGATTATTGTGAAAAGGAATCACATTATCTCTTTTTACAAAGGATTCAATGGATACAATAGGGTTTCTAAACATGGGACAGAAAAACATTCTTTGTGTAGTGGGAATATATTTGGAAAAAGCTAAGTATAGAACACTTCACAGAGTTTCCTGTTACATTTTGGCTTTTTGTTCCCGTTGTACTTTGGATTAATGGAATTTTAACTTCTATTTTTATAGAATGAAGCAATATTTCTGTTACATATGATCCTGGTACTTTTTAGAAATACCATAGTTCTTGTTTGTTATTGCTGATCATCTTCACTGTTCTTTCGTGAATTTGTTTACTCTGAAATTAATAAAAATGCAAATGTATTTTCTTCAGATCTATTTTTTTTCCTTCCTCTCACCTACACAAATGTGTATCATCAGTCTACTTTAGGTCAATAGATTTTCCATTAAAGCAACAAGCGCAACTCTGAGTACACTGAAAACTTTCTAGATTTACTATTATTAGATTGATTGGTCTATCAGTGGGGTGGACAACAGACAATATTTAAAAGTATTTAGGCCAAGCGATAGAATGTGAATTGCTCGCTTCAGAGCAGGGGATGAATATTTTTTTCAAGACAACCTCCTTTTCATTTTTCCGTTCTTTTTCCCCCTCCTTTGCCATAACCGCGTGAAGAGGCATGCACAGATGCCTGCTGCCAGAGCGTGATACTTAACCTGACCGTCAAACAGCCTCACAAAGGAAGGCTTTTCAGGTCCCCCAGTGAAACAACCACTGCATTTTATTATGGCGTGAAATTAGAAGTGAAAAGCCCTATGGCTCTTGCTGTTTAGTTATGCGGAATATGTCGTTTCTGATGGTGATGGTAGTGCTGGGAGGGGAATAGAAAGCCAGGGAAGAGAGACAAAGTAACGATTTAGACAAAGAGGACCCCCCTTTTTTGTCGTCGTCTCTGATTGTTAGGTGGTCTATAAAACCATGGTACTGGGGTGGCTACAAGCGAAAAGAACATTTAGTTGCGGCTCTTTCATTCAGAAATGTATGTGTGAATTTGCAGGGTGATGTGTAAGGATAGTCATCTGTTATCAGAAGAGTTCAGTAGTTTAACTCATTTATAAAACAGCAACAAAAACCTTGACTTTGCTTGGAGAGAGCAGCGCTGCTCTGACAGACACTTGAAGTCGCGTAGCAAGATGGTGTTTATAACAAGACCGCGTGTGGTTATCTGAAGCTGCCTTGTAACAGATTGGGAGGGGAAAGTGCCAGCTTGAAGAGGCTTTCCCTTGTCTGCCTGAGATTAAAGGAATCATGTTTTCTCAATGAGAATTCTGTGCATATATAAAATGTCAAAATATTTATGCTCGCTTTCACTTTAAAAGTATTATGCAATCACTAAAGCAAATATTCAACTATTAGGAGATGAAAAGACAGCTTATGAGAGAGACATTGTAGAGTGTAAGATGGGCTTCTTCTCCTAGAATCATTTAGGTTGGAAAAAACCTTTAAGATCATCGAGTTCAACCCTAAAGTTATCCATCAGCTGATCACTGTTGCTACTGCTGGAAACAAATTGTGAAAGCCCATCTGCAGTTCTAATATCTGGAATGGAAAAGCTGTTACGTTTTGCAGACCCATATTGTTAGCAGTAAGTATTACTGGTTTTTTTACTAGATTACCTTCTTTGCCCTTCTTTGGACCCTCTCCGCATAGAGAGGGTGGCAGGGAACAGCTATCTAGAAACAGTAGGGATGCACAAGTGGAAAGTTTCTGCCGTTTTGCTTTACTCTCTAGGTTATAGATGCAATCTTGGAGAAGCTTTAAAAGCAGAAAGAAAGAGTTGGCATGACTGATCCATGATAGATTGGTGGAACAGACGCAAACATGACAAATCAGTTCATTGGTAAACTGCACTGTGGGACTACAGCCTGAAGAAAAAAAGTTCAGAGAGAGGCAAAACTGCTACTGTTTTTTAATTGAGGTAGTTAATTTCTTTATTCATTAATATGGTAGCTACGCTACCAAAGAATTCCATACATAAGCAATAGCACAGAAAGAAGCAGGAAGGCACTAAGCAATTAAAGCTATTATCACTATCAGAAAGAAGTTTATTAGAAAAGAGCTTCTTAACCTTTTTAGACTATATCACTCTTCATTTGATTTAAAGTTTTTTATGCACTTTGCCACAGTACATATCTTGTGTGCACACTAGTGCTCCAGGCTGGACTTGCTGCTTCAGAGCATTTTGTCGATGCTATGCCTCGTATCTTGACAGGTGAAACCTCAGAATGTGGAGATTTAGAATAAGGGCTAGGAAGAGTTTTGAAAAAAGAGACTAATTGGCACTTGATGCAGCACAGAAACCCAAGGCAATAGGATAGGAAAACAATCTTTGAGGCAACAGTTTGAATAGGGATAATTGTAACAACAATTATACGGCCAGTGTAGGTTGGTAGAAGAAACAAAGATGTGAAAAAAGGAGAATGTGGAAAAGAATATTATCTCTGTAGCAAAGAAGTGGTGGTGGAATAGCTACTGCACTGAGACATAACCAAAATATTTGTACCTATTATAAGCATTTCAAAAGAACTTCAGGAGGATCAGAAAGTGCTGCTAGGGCATGCCCCTTCAAGGTGAGAGGTTCACATTTAAGGCTTTTCTCTAGAGAAGAACTCATTGCTTATACAAGATGAAACAGCTTCAGCAGGAGAGAGAAAGCTCCATCAAATACTTTAAGTTTAGGGCATTCATCTTGAATGTAGGAGGTTTAAGTTCAATTCCATGTTTCAAAATCAGGCGAAATAAGAACTCAAAGGTGTTATTTGGTGACTGTGTTAAGCTCTAGGCTATGAGGCAGGAAAAGAGATGAAAATGCATGTCCCAGTTTCATCTGCTGGTACAAAACCCTGTAAACAAACTTTGAAGAGGACTGGTCAGGAATGAACTAATGTTTAGGAGCCAATTTTCTGTTGACATCGATGGCCATGATTTTGATTTGGTAACAATAAAAACATGAAAAGCATCCTAGGATTGTTCTTCTGTCCTTTCAACCAAACACTTCTGCTGGCAAAGTTTGACATGCCAGACAACTAAGCCATACAGATAGTTATCAAGCTGTCAGTGTTGAAAGTTATTTTCACTCCAAAAGGATTAGAGCTGAAACTGCTGCATTTCTGCTACAGTGTGATGATATGACTTCTCTCCCCCCTCCCCCCTCTTTTTTAATAGTCATTTACTTTCCAAATATTTTATGTCAGAACAGTACCTTCATTTTCAACACCTTCAGTGATTCTCACCATCAGTACATGTACAACTTTTCTGGTAGCTTTCACTTGCTGTTTAATTCTGGGAATTTACAGCAAAGGCTACAGGGACTTCCAGAAAATTTGACCTGAAGTTCTTGGCAATGGTCTTGGTCTTTCTGGTGCTCTCATGCAGGGTGTTGGAGCATATGGAGATTTGAAATGGTGGATTTTCAGAGATCAATGAAGTCAGAACAGCTTTTTTATCCAAATTGTTGAAACAGAGCCTCCATTTTAGGAGCAAAGCCTGTAATGCTACTTTGTATATGCAAAGGTCTGGACAGAGTTAACCGGTATACTGACTAGCCCTTTCCCTATCTCTGTTCCAGGAAATACTGATCCTAAGTCATAAGGCTTCCTTTATTTGCTTAGGGTATTGAAGGCATTCGGTAACTCAGATTGCTAACACTTAAAATTGTGGTATTGGCATCCCTGATGTTTGTCTACTGAAGTGAACTGGACAATTAAAAGAAAGTTATTTTTTCAAGTTCATGTTTTTGTTAGATATCCAACAATTGCACTTCTGAAAATTTCCTTTACTGTAAGTCCTGATTTGATATTAGCAAGTTTGCATAATTGTGGAGAGCAGTAGTACCTGTCCATATGTGTGCTTTTAGTCCCTCTACACCCAAGTAAAATAAATACACATCGAATGCAGCTGTTTGCTATAGGAGTTTAAACTATGCTGCTTGGCTTTGCAGCCAGTAAAGCTTCTGCTCTGAAATGACCATTCGAATGGCCAGACCACTCTCCAAAGTGCTGGTAACAGAGAAAACAGTTGCACCTAAAACTGCTGCAGTTTGCTTCAGTAACTGTATGTCTAAGCCTTGTAAAAGGCTGAGTAAACAGAGGTGAAATCAAGGCTTTGTCTACCTCCCTTCTCAAGTAGCAAAATAGAGCTTCAAAGAAACATGTCAGTATGCTGTCCTTCTCTTACTTATTTGGATAGTATTTTGGATAATAATATTCGTTTTCTGTGTCCTTCAGAATTCATAATTGGAAGATACTGTAGCTATGTTCTGCATGGTTTGGTGAAGTGAAGGTTTTAGTTGTCTGTTATGAGACACTAACAGTCCCATCTGCAGAAATAGTTTACATTTATTGAGAGCACACTGCTCGGATGTGAAACCAGAAGTAACATCATTTAATGCTGGTTTTGAAATGTGATTTTTAAAAGTATTTCAGTATTAACACCATTTTGAGGTGCATAAGGGTTGTTCATAACTTTCAAGACTTCAGTTCAAGGTGCCAGATAGGGAATGTCTCACTTCGTAGGTTTATATTTAGCATATAGTTGGAAGATGTAATTTACCATCTTTTTCTTAAAATATAAAAACAATGAGGAAAAATAGAAAGAATGCAATTCCTGGAAAATTCTCTAAAGCAAGTGATGTGTTGTAAATTCCATATTTCACATGCAGGTTGTATGCATCATCCTTCTTAGATAAGAATTATTAAAAGTAAATCTCAGTTGCATATATAATGATATGTTTTGGATCTCTGTTATACAGCTTTTGCTAGTCTTTTCATAAGGGATATACCAAGTTCTGCCAGGAAATATGGCTCTCATTCTTGTTGACAAAGACCACTGCTGGATGGCTTATATTCCCTCTTACTTTCTGATGTTAGAACTCAACACAAAATGCTGTATTCTCATAACTTAACCCTTAGTACTTTAATGCCAAATTGCTCTGGATGAGGTCACTTGTGACTTAACCAGAAAAATCTGTGTCATGGTTTAAACCCAGCGGGTAACAAAGCACCACGCAGCCGCTCGCTTGTTCCTCCACCCCGGCCAAGGTGGGATGAGGAGAAAATATAAAGAAAGGCTCCTGGGTCAACAAAAAGATGGGGAGGGATCACTTCCCACTTATGGTCACGGGCTAAAGACAGGCTCAACTTGGGGAAGAAACAGCATCAATTTAATTTACTATCAATCAAGTCAAGACAAGGATGCTGCAGGTACACCCTTGGGTGATGCCATACAATATAATGGGATGGTGGCCATGTGGCTGCTGTTCCCTGTCCCTGTCTGTCCCTACTTGCTCCTGTTGGACCCTGGAGGTTTGTGCTGCACTTTGTTACCTTACAATTGAAGAGGACTCAGAATAGTTAAGGTAGCTGTTAACTACATCTCCAGTAGAGACACCATTCCCTTAGTTTCAGTGCCAGCCCCAGGTATTTGGTTGGTACTTCTTTCTGAGCAGTTAAATTCTGAAAAATACAAAGCAGTCATCTGTCCTAAAACATAAGGATGCACTGTCTGAATGTAGATTACAAATGAAGGATTTTTCTTTTTCTTTGTATACATATACTTTTATTAATTAGAATAAATTAGTACTTGCAGATGATAACAAATTCCACGTTAGTAACCTGTTCCTTGTCATCTGCCCCATCACAGTATGTGTCAGGATGTCATCAGTACAGAACAAGAAAAAATACATTTTGAGAAAGACTAAGAAGTGCTCCTTAAAGGGATTTTAAAGACCCAGATCACTCTAACCAAGCACATTCTTTAGTGACCATTTAAAATCTAAGACCTGGCTTTCATTCAAAACCAGCTCTACAATTAGCAATACTTTCAGACAGTATCAGCTGGGTTCCCAGTGTACATGATAATGTCACAGAATAACCCCAACTGTAACTAATTTAATTAAGACTTGATCCTGGAATACAAAATCACTCCTTTTCACCAAATCATGATGCTCACTGACCTACAGGAGAGAAAACAGGCGACACAGTCAGGGAACCTTTCTCTGTCATTTAACCCATTTGTTTGTTCAGTTACAAGGGAAATATATTACTAGTGTAATTCTCATGAGAATCTCTTTAACGTGAACAGAGGAGTAACTCCAAGTAGCCACATGAAACTGCTATTTTACATAAAAGAATACATTTCGCAGTTGTTTCTATTAGACTTTCAAAGTTTTAAAGATACTTAAACCTCTCCCAGTCTGCATTAAATGAATTTTAGGAGCTGAAATGTCACACCGTGTTTCTAGAAAGTTGGTGACTAGTGTTCCGATGGTTCAGTCTGCTAATGGGGGAGGAGAGGCAAAAGAGGCAGAGAAGCAAGAGACTGACTCGGCTTAAAATGGATCCCACAAAATGCTCAGAGGCTTCTTGAGCAGCGTGCATCGATCTACAAGCTAATATGACGGCTACTGATTCTGCAGTTGAACACTCCTGTCTGGGCTCGGGGATTTTTTTGGCCTGAGGAACCAGCTGATTCATTAGTGCATCTCCACCTCTAACGGTTTGTTTTAAAGAAGATAGACGTGTACAGGGGGTGCGTGACCTGGCAGGGTGTACGAGCACCCGAAATTTCTCATACCTGAAGTGCTGCAGTGCCTCATCTTGGGCACTTGATCGCTAGGAAAGGTGCCTGCAAGCTTGAGGGCAGTACCCTGGTACCGAGAACCGCTCACATGGAGAATTACTCACGTGAAGCCTCCGAATCAATCAAACTATTGAGCGTGGGTTTTGGAGAGCATCCAGAATAATCCAGCATAGGAATGGGAAAAGGTTTTTTTTGCATCCCAATTCTGGATTCACTTACCTGCCTCTGCACGATTCCTCACTCGAAGTGCCTGAAATTCTCACGGCATATAGTTCTGTTTACCTGAGCTTTTCATTTTGTAATGTACATTATGAAACAGTCACACTTGTGTGTTCTGGGTGGGTAGACAGCCCATACCTTAGGGCTGGTCAAAGGTTTAAACTGGAGATGAAAAAAAAAATTGAACAGGGATCTTTAAAAGAGTGCGTCTAACTTCAATTTCATAACCAAACACTTCTTTCATTTTAATATGCAGAATTCAGGTAAGCTGCCTTGAATCTATGGAAGGAAAATACCCATCTTAAAGTTTATGAGGACATGCATTACCACAGGAATTTGAGAGACAAATAAATGGAATTTTATAAAATGATTTGACAAAAATTATGTGCGTTCCTTAAGTGGGCAGCCAAAGTCCTTCAGATGGATTCATTGGTCTCACCCCAGGATGCTTTTCTTCTGTTTCATTGCAAATTGTCAGAGTTGTGATTCTTACCTACTTGTAAGTGTAATTAATATTCTCCTATTCTGCTAAATTATTTCCTTGTTGGTATAGCTTTTAGAATTACACCGTGTCCTCCTAAGTGCAGAAGCACCAAATCAGACTCGTGTCAATTTGGAGAATCTAATTTGGTCTTTGATTCAAACAGTAACATAAATACTGATATTTGTTTTTGGCATTAATAAATGAGATGTATCTTCTAGGAAGAGAACGTTTGAGGATTGTTTTTTTGTGTATGGGTCTTTTGGGAAAATATAATCCAGAGCTAATGGGAGATTTTTTTTAATTGACGTGTCAAAATTTTTTAAATTATAAATCTTCCTGATGCATCTCTTTAGTTTTATCATGAGAAATAGTTTCAATAAACACATCCTGCATCTCATGACTCATATAGTAAAGAAGAAAAGTAGTTGTTCAAACTGTTCAGAAGATAGTATGTTCTATGATGTGATACCGCTAATACCTAATATTGTTCTACCAAGCTAGCGTGCTATTAATTGATTTGGACTGGTAAATATTCAACTGTGCATTTACTGTTCTGAAACCAAAAAATTGTGTTCTTTGGACAACTCATAGTCCAATTTTTGAGACACAGAAAGTAACAATTTCTATTGCTATTGATAAACAGCAGATGAAGATTAAAAATAATCTCAAAATCAGTTATTTCTCTCTTGCTGCCTGTTTATGTTTTACATTGTGTTTACTGCCACTATGCTAAGATTTACAGATTGAAAATCACTTTTCTCATGGTTCCTTTAGGCACAGTTATATATTAAAGTGTACCCATCACGAAATGATTCTAAGAGTGCTGAACACTATATTCTCCTTTGACTTTGGTTGAATTCCTGACCCCAAGAAAGTTCTCTGCTCAGTGCCTGATAGTGAGTATATGTATTTTTCAGGTGCTTGTCTTCATGACATGGCAGGTTCATAGGAGACTGTACACTGAAATGTGTTTTTTTCCTTTTTTTAACCATCTAAGTTCATTTAATTAAATACCTTAGGACAGCAAAACACTTAAATATATATTGTAAACATAAATCATTAATTTCTGACCTTACTGTTGTGAGAAACCAGATGGTGAATGATAATGAAAAGAATAATTATATTCCAGCTATAACACTTTGATTCCATTCTTTTTACAATAGTTTACATATGACTTGGTTCCCCTTTGGTGAAGGAAGAAGCCTTATTACACAAAAGTACTGTGGGTAGACTCTTCTACTCTGAAATAAATAATTGTTTGCTTTTTAAACAGTTATAAATATGTCATATCAGCTATTTAATTTAAATATAATATTTGAATAAATATACGGTATTTGAATGAGTATTTATTTCAATACTTAAGTGATGTTTTGCAATTTATTAGGCTTTCAGAATTGCTGTGTTGGTGTATCTCTCTCCCATTCAAGTCAAAGGCAACATTTCCCAAGCAAAAGTATTGGTGGACTATTTTGAAAATCCCTTTCCTAACTACTGTAAACGGTATGCATCATATGCTAATCTCATAGTTGCTTTATTTATAGTTTAAAAATCAGAACAAAAAAGACTTCTCTAACAGAAAAGAAATAAAAAAATACAAACCAAAATATTTTAAAGCGATAGTAATCCTTCTCCCTTGAATGAAACAGTACTTTGCCCTTGTTCCTAATTTTATACAGTCTAAGTATTAACAGAACTGTAGTAGTATCTGATATATTACACCTGTGTGTGTGTGCATGTGTACTCACACACACAAATTTTGATGGATGACAAACGCTGTGGTGCTTTCTATTAGCCCTCCTTTTGGCTTTTGCTGCAGATGTCTAGTACGGAATAACAGCTCTGCAGCAGTCTGGGTGAAGAAAGCAAGCTGACAGCTTCCAGGTTTATCCACAGGAGATGACAAAACGGGTGCTTTAGGAGGATTCCATTTAGCAAGGCCATTGTAATTAACTCCCATCATCTTCTGAAGGGTGCCACCGGCCCGTAAGGACTGGTCCAGTGTTTCGTGCCTCTTCCCAGCCCCGCAGCAGAGCAGCCTTGACGGGATGCCGCAGCAGCGGCCAGCGGTGGCCGCAGGGGACCGGTAACATCTGGGACGTCCCCGGAATGCCGGGATGCTCCCCACATCGCTGCCCTCCTGCCTGCTGGGGGTCTGCCGGCTCCGCGCCTCAGCTTGGCTTCGGAGGGCGCGTGGGAATGTCTGCAAGGTGTTTTTTATTACACAAAGTAGAGGCAAAACCAGCTTGCTGCTTGGCCTAGATTCCTTTTTATCCGGGATGGAGGATTTCAGTATCCTTTTAACAGGCTCGCACATTTACGCTAATCCGGAAAACCTGGATGTGTTCACCTGCTGGGTGGGAATAGTTTTCTCATGGGTGTTTTAGATATTTCCTTGGAGCTCTTCTCATCGGTGGGAAATGCTGTAGGCTTTCTTTTCAGACATCAAGGCTAAGCTAAACACCAGTGAAATAACCCCTGTTGGTCTGGGGGAGCTTTGGGTCAGGGCTTTGCTGAGCTGCATTGAAATTATTAGAAATGTATTATTGAAATTTTAAATTTTAAGATGTATGCTCTTTTTTTTATATTCTCTGAAGACATGGATTTAAGAAAACAGATGTTATTGCCACTAGTTCTGGCTCACATTTTCTTGATTTTAACTTTTATTATGCATGGAACGATACCTGTCAGAAAACCTTCAGCTGCTCTCGATGTAAGGCCTGATTCTGCTTTTTCTTGAGAGAATTTTCAACTTGGTGCTTGCCTTGGCTGGATGGACTAAAAATGGGGGAGATCCATAGCGGAGGGAAAAATGTTTTACTACATACTGTGTGGAGCACTGCAAAATGTGTGTTCTTCAGTAGACTCATCCTGATGTACGTTCATAGCAAAGCTTGCCAAAGATGAGAAAAAACCCACAACCCTTTCCAGATGAAAGATACGGCTCAGAGTGACACATGTAAATGGGATGAGAAAGTTTAACAGAACCAGACAGGCTAAAGTTTATGGGGACAGAGAGTTTATTGGAAAGCTGAAATGTATGGAAAAAGACAAAAATATGTGCACAATAGCCCTTCTTCAGAGCTAGCATGTACATAACACATTGGATCTGGAACACATTTCCCTCTCCATATAAAACATCAGGAGAAACTTCATGGGGAAAAAAAGGTATCTCTGTACCTGAGATTATTGCAATTTAGAGGATAAAGCTCACCAGACAGTGGGGGGATCTTAAGATCTCAGCTGATTTACAGTTTAAGTTGAGGACTCAAAGGTGAGACCTGGATCCGAGCTTCCAGCTTTTCCAGCTTCCCAGTTTAGGGGAAGCTCAGAACAGAGTAGCTAAGAGGGTAAATGCACAAACCCCAGTGTTTGTGAGATGCTCTCACCTTTGTTATTGCAAGCTTAATAACTACCTTTTTAGAAGGACAGTCCCAAACTCTTCTAGTGAAAAGTTATTGGCAACATTTCTGTCTGCTACCAGTTTTTTTCCAACCTCCGGAATGGTGCAGCTCCACTAAAGCCAGGCAGTCGGCTTCTGCAGCAGCCCATGGTGCTAGGCTAAGCCCAGTGCTCTGAGGACTCTTCATACGGCAGGAGTAGGAAGATTTTTTTGTTTATGTATAGGTAAGCGCACTCTAATCAGAGCCTATAAAGCTTATGATGGAGGTCTTATGGCTTGCTCCATCATCTGTTTCCCTTGGAGTATTCTGAGAGCAGTCAGATTGCAGGATACTGCTCAGCCCTGGTTCATTTTGTCCATCTTGCCTTTAACGTGTCTGAGTTGACATCATCATCTCTGCCTGCCCTGATGGCAGGAGATGCTGGGGCTCAAAAAGAGTAGCCTGGGCAGTCCTGTGTGATAACTGAGGCAGAGAGTCAGCCAGTCAAGGCATCAAGTGCTGGAACCTACTTGCACTGCAGGTGAAGCCGTCCTCGTACGCGCGCCTTGAACAAACCCTCTGAAGCACACAGCATCTTGGTATTTCCTTCCAGGAGTACCAACTCTTTTGTTCTAGAGCCTGCAGGAGAGGTGGGCCAGCCAGCATGAACTTGGTCCTAGCTGTCACCTGAAGGTTGTGGACGCACTGGTTTAGATACGCTCTGTGTGGCTGAGCAGCAGCGAAGCAAGAATTCAGAGAAGGCAAGGGTATGGAAATCCTGACAGCCTCCAGGATCACTGACAAAGTCCCAGTGTGGTCAAAATGTTGCTGATTTTTGTCTTGACACCATTTATACCTCTGTAACTTGGGGCTAAATCCATCAGGCAGTTAGTAGAGTTGTAAAATTGGCATGACAGTGGTATTGGGCTCAAATGTGCAGTAACTATACTACAGAAGGAGCAATACTCTGGAATGAATTAAACTTACTGACTTCAGTGACATTTTGTAATGTATCCTTCTAATTACTCTGTATACAGAACATTGTGAATTTTCAAGAGCTAGAAATTGAGTCTAAAAGACCAAAATATATATATATATATATATATATATAAAATTTGAGTGGCATTTTTCATTCCTGAAATATATAACTTCTGTGACTAATGGTTTTATTATATTTTTCAGGTGTTGTTGCTAGTAAGAAAAATGGTTAACTTTTAAACCACTAATTTTTTTAGCACATTAACGGTACAGGTGGACAGCTGAGGTACAGCCTCTAAGTAGTCATGCTTGTTTTTGAATAGCATAAATATATAGGGATCCAATCTAATACTATGTATAAGAGAAGCAAATTATGTAACTACTAAATTGCAAGTCAAAGGCCTTTCTTTTTGGTGCAATAAGTATCTTTCCACTATTACCAGAAGGAGTAGGTGTTATTAACTCCCAACAATGCCAGTATTTTCCAAGATCATATGTCTAACAAAGGAAGAGAAGAGGTTTCTGGATGCGAGTCTGAATTTATGTTTCAGCTGCAGCAAATGCTCTCAATAGTTTATGCTGTGCTGTGAAGCTTGACTCTGGTTTGCAGAGTTGGAATCTCAACTCTGTGTATAACCGCGGCAGTAGAGGTTGAAGGTGAAGAAATGATAATATGGTACTTGAAGTAAAGTGGCTTTGCTAACAGACCAGTGCACATTGTCTATTTATACAGGAACAGTGGTTAAACCTCTGCTGAGTTTACCCCAAAGCTTGATAAAATAGTTTCTCGCTTGGGAAGCCATGTGCCTGTCTAATCTTTAGGCTGGTCAGTGAGGAGAAGATTTAACTTTCTGTAGTTTAGAGTAGTGCTTTTGACATTGTCTCTGTGATCCAGTGGCACTGTGTTAAATGGTATTAGGACCTAGATTCAATAACACGGAAAATAGGATGGCGTATAAACAAGTGAGGCAATTGCCTTGTACAGTAAGAAATACTGAAAATATTTCTTGTAATCTAACCGTGGCTTGGCATGACCTTGCTCTGACACTGTGACTCAATGACACAATCTTATCCTCAGGAGAAGTGGATTTTTAAAGCCTATTATTAACTTCCTATGGGCCAAACAAACAACTGGAGAAGAAATGGGGTCATTTGTGGTTGTTTATTTCTTTCTCTTCCTGACACTTCTCTGCCTCCTGATTCTTCCTAGTGCCTGGAGCCCTGCAAAGAGTCCTGGGACCTGAAGAAAAACCATTGCCAAAGCTTCTGTGAGGTAAGTCAGCCCAAGGGCACTCTTTCTCACTTTGTTCTAGCTGTCTCTTTCATTTAAATTATTAGCTTCAAGTAGACAGCTAACAAACATGGGGTTTTTACAGCATTTGCTTTCATTTGTATGGGTACACATATAACAATTTAGACTTATTAAGTCTGAGTTTAGAAAAAAAATTTTTTTTTTTCCCTGACCAAATGGTTTATCTCAACTTGAAGTTTTAAGACTTGATCCAGCCACTCTTACCTAACTTCTCTCAGAAGGTGCCGTTAAATCCCTCCTGCAAGATGCTATTTCTACCACATGCCCTTCTATCTTTTCTGGCCATGTGTAAGAAAGAGTATCTTTGTTGAAAAGATAAAATGTCATTGTGTGAAAATCCTTGTGCCGGGTAGCTAGAAAAGATGGCTTTCCTGTATGTGAAAGTCAATCTGATTTCTAAAAGAATATCTCTCCAGGATTGTGGACTCCTAGTTCAGAAGACTACTATCAAAATACATAATTATTCAGGAACAAGTCTTTGGAAAACTGTTCCTGAATCATGTTTCAGAATAACCTGGTGAATAAGCAAACCTAGATGAGTTAAACTAGTACAAAAAAGGAGATGGTCTTACTGGATTTAAAACATGGCTCTGCTCAATTGGTGGAAATGTGTTTTTTAGTACAAAATGGAAATATCATCTCAATAGAAAGCTGCTTTATTAGAACTAAATCAATATAAAGATACAACTTTATTGAAGTCTGTGAAAGTGTATGTTTATGAAGATTTTCACCTTTTCCTATAAAAAAATAGAAGTGACCTTAAGTGATGAATTGATCTCAGTGATATACTGACTTAAATCCTCCCTCATTGCTGTGGGCACTCTTTTTCTGGTACAAGAGCATGTCTTATGTTTAAATGATTTTAGCATCATGAAGATGATCAGGAAAAGCTATAATTTTAACTAAAAAAGTACTTAGATCCAACTATGTGTAAATAGGGTTTATTGGATTACTGATGTATGTAGTTACATTAGAAGACAAAGAAAAATTTCTCATGAAAACCAATCCTTGTAAGAGTTCTTTAACCCAGATTAATTGCTGCTTCCTCATATAAAAAACTCTAGGGTAGTGTAATAAACCAGTTTTAGTGGATCTAATTTATGTCATTCTCATATATCACTTCTCACTCAGGCTGTATGTTTCCAGATACGGGTGAAAATACGTATAAAATTGGTTTAAAAGGAAAACATTTGTAGAACACTGTTCTATTGTAGTTAAAAACAGTGAGCATCCCTCTTTGATTAGTGTTTTGTGGTTGAAGCTAAATTTAGAACTTCAAAGGCCTGTAATGAAGAGCAGCACATTTAGCAGCTAACTGAAAAATGAGCTGTGAAATAGGGTGAGGAGGAGAAGCCTTGAGGACGTATTATGCCTCAGGGAGCTATAAAGTTTTTAATTAAGTAGCTGCAAATTTGTGATGTTTTAGGATTTGAAATTAGCTTCACACACACACACAAAAGTAGGGGACTACTTTCCTTTCTCTCAGACTCATGTATGCTCCATGGACATTGTTTGATTGAATTAAACAAGGCTGTTTTCCTTTGAGAGTGTTTTTAATCTTTTTGTGTTTTGTGAAAAATCTGGAGCTTTGTGATTCTCAAGGTCCCTGCTTGGTATGTTACTTCTTATCTACTCAATGAGTGCACTGATGTTAAAGGAACCTTACTTGTGAAGAAGAAAAGGAGAGAGTTTACCTGACTCCTTTTTTTCCATAAATTCAGTTTCCTGCTGGTTTAGCTTCTTAACTGGCTAACCATGGGATCAGGTGCATTCCAATGGGGAGAACAGCAGGAGTGTGGTCCAAGGATCGCTGGGGTCGGTAGGAGATGTAAGGACGGCTCATTTTGGCAGCCTTTAGGCTGGTTAAGCTGTAACACCTAAATGCATCCTTACAAATCTGATTCAAAAATTCTGGACTGTTCTGTAGGAGAAGATAGCAGAGGTAACGTAGTGGCACATTCTTGGACCACAGTGACTTTGGAGAATAAACTGACATATAGTCCGTGAAACACTTTGGCCTCTGTAATAGGGGAGTCTTTCTCATTTTACCAAAAATAGGAAAACAGTAAAAATAAGAAAGTAAAACATTTGAATATGGAAGGAAGTTGCAGAAATTACATGAATAGTTGGATGGAGACTGGGTTATAATTTCTGGGTAGGCTTAGGAATCTGTAAATCAGATCTGTCAGAGTGGAAGGTTTTTGGTTGCTCTGAGATAGAAAGACAGGCTATAGATAACCCCAGTTACATGGGTTGCCCATCTACAGTTCCACCAATCACTTGGAGGGAATCACTTTAGCTGTTTTTGCACCGAACTAAATAAAACACCAGATAAAAGAGGAGATGAAGTCCCCAGGTCACACACAATGTTCTCCCCAGGGTGCTAGTTGATATTTTTAATGGAGTTTTAAGTGAACCTTGTAAACTTCTGAGTAGTACATAGGCTATAAAATGTCTATGCGTTGAAGCAACCTCTCATATAACTAGGACTTGATTTCTCAAAGAAGTAGCATCTACTTTGATCTTCAATCAGTATATTTAAGGCTTATTTTAATCTGTATTTTCTGCTGATAATTTTATCAGAAATTTAGTTCCAGTTCCATGAAGAGTTATACAACTACTAATATGCTGGCAAGAACATAAAGATGCTAGAAAATCTTCTCTTAGCCAGCTCAGTTCAAACAGTATAATGAGACAAGATTTCAGTTATTTATCTAGAGTGGCATTACATCAGATATTGTGGGTAAAGTGTTATGAAGTACAAAGAGAGGAATGTGGGGTAGTCCAAAAAGAAGACTGTCTGACCATTGCTTCCCCTTTGTTTTGGGACTGTTTTTAATCTGTCATTGAGCAACTTTGTAGCCAGCCAATGTGAGGAAAACAAGGGGAAGCTGGCAGATATAAACAACTTTATTCCATTAAAGATGGTGGTCTTACTTGAGGGAATTCATCATTCTGTACTTGGAATGCTTTTTTAGAAGTGGCTTGAATATATAAATCTGCAGGGACAGTCTTACAAAAGCTGAAAATCTGAATTTTCCTTTAGGAGGTCTTGGAAAATGTACAACATTTTTTCTTTCTTTTTCTTTTCTTTTTTTTTTTTTCCCCTGTTGAAAACTTTATACAATTCTTTTGTTTTCCCTTTAGCCTCTTTTCCCCAAGAAGAATTATGAATGCCTAACTAGCTGTGAATTCCTTAAGTACATCCTGTCTGTGAAGCAAGGGGACTGCCCAGCACCTGAGAAGGCCAGCGGTTTTGCAGCTGCCTGTGTTGAAAGCTGTGAAGCTGATAGTGAATGTTCTGGAGTGAAGAAGTGCTGTTCCAATGGATGTGGTCATACATGCCAAGTTCCAAAAAATCTGTACAAAGGTAGAGATTATTAATATATACTCACCCTGGGCTAATAACCTCAGGCCATAATAAAGTCTCCTAGAAAATCAGGACTTACTTTTCATAGGAGTTTGAATGGATGGGAAGAAAAAGGAGAGGTGCCTGTAGACATGTGGCTGGACACTGAAAGGGTGGAAAGTCAGAGAAAAATGTTGCTCAAGTTTCTGATTTTTTTTCCCCCTTTTGAAGCCCATGTCTGGAAATCTGTGGAATGTAAACATGTGGCTATTATGAATCATCTTAAGCAGAACAAACTTGCCAATTTAGGTGAAATCTCACTTAATTTGATGCAGATGAGAGAGAATGCAGCAGGAAAATACTTAACAATAAATAGTTCAAGTCCAATTAATCACAAATAACATTTATGTTTATAAGCCAAGCAGGTAGGACTACCAAATACGAAGCGTGAGGTAGTCTGGTAAAAGAACAAATCAATGCATTATATTTGACATTGGTGTTCTTAATGACCTAAGAACAAAATAGTGAAAGATTATACTATCCATATATATGTCTTTCTATATAAATTCATTATTTAAATCTAAGGCAGTCTTATTCAAAAATGTTTAATGGTTTTGTGTCCTGAGATTCTGTGAAAAAAGGTTTCCCATGACATCCATAGACAAGAACATATAGCCTTAGAAATGATTTGCTTAGACAAACTCCAGATTTTAATTTGTTGGCGTTAAAAAAAGCTTTATACACGGAAATATTCTGAAAATGTACTCGTAACACAGAACAATAAGCATTTATGAAAGGCATTTTTATGTTCCACAGAGCTGGAATGTTTTGTTTGAAATCCATTCTCCTTACTTCAGTGATAAAAAACTAAATATTAACCAGTTATTCTTCTGATAGCATGGGCTCTCTGTGGAGAGCCTAATCAGCAGAACTCTGAACTAAGGTCCAGGCTTAGGTCTGAATCCAGACTTATTTCCATCTGTGGATGGAAAAATGGTAAAATATGTGAAGGAGATGGTGATTTTATTTTTAAGATTATTGCTTTAACTGATACGTTGATGCATCTTTTTGAATGTCCCTAGCGATGAGAATGTATGTCAGAAATAACGTGCTTTGACTTTTGAATCCTGTCTTTGAGTGTACAGGATGGACCATCAGGAAGCACTGTCTTATTTACTGACATAAATGGAGAAAATTTGATCTAGAAGTCATAGAGGTTGAGTAAGCATAGAACTGAAGAAGATAGTAGTCAAAGTATTTTGAAGAGCAGGCAGTACTGTCATCCAGCTTTCCAGTGCAGAAGGGAAATTCTCTTGCTTCCAAGATACTTCAAAGCAGCCCCTTTAAAATGATAAGGAATTAATATACTCTTATACACAGCACCTTTCAAAATGAAAATTATGAAAATGGATCCCTTAGTTATTTATTTCGTCTTCTTGAGACAAATGGCCAAAGTGATGAACTGGCATTCCCAGTGTATATGTCATGATTTACATGATCAGGCTCCATACCACAACTACAAAGCATTCCAGTAACTGTAACAGCTGGAAAAGGTAAAAACAAAACAAGCAAAGAAACAAACAAATGAAACAAGATGACATGCTTTTGAAGAGGACACAGGATATGACACGTTGTATAACTGCACACTGGAAAGTCTACTACTGTTCAGCCTAATTATATAGGAACAGAACTAACCTTCTCTAACATCTTATCACCTATCTGCAGGAGGTGCTTGCTTGTAAGAGCATCTATGTCTTGCAGAGGAAGGGCAAGCCCAATACCGTACGATGAATTCAGCTAATTAGCCTCTTCAACCTGTCTTTTTGCAACAAAGGACAAATAGAAGCGGAGCAGGCTTGCTATTCATTTCCTCCAGGGGTAAATGACCTTCCTGTCACTAAGGAAGAGCAAACTCTGCAAGCATGACTGAGGTCTAGTGAATAAGTTTAGTACTTATTCTTATCATTTTGACAGCACTCACAGCTAGAAAATGAACTCAGATTGAATCTAAGAGTCTAGAGAAGTTCCTGTTGATCAAGCTCTGGAGATTAGTTACAACGGCAGATATAAAATACCCATCTGATTTGCTGTATTTACAAACTGGATTTTCCCTCTAGTAGAGTGCTAAAGCCCAATCCTAAAAGAATATTAATGTAAGTACACTGCCACCAAAGTCATATATTGCAAATGTCGTTGGATTAACATAACAAGTCCAGTTACTTGTTATCCTAATTGTTTATTGGCTTGCATTTGCTATAAACTTCAAACTGTCTATTATCTTTGTAGTTTTTCATCTCTGTTGGGAGTGTTACTAATCAGTTACACAGTCTTCACATTTTTATTTCCCTTTACTGGAGATATCAAATGTTCTCTCCTACTCTTCTTTCATGTGCCTCATCCACCTCCTTTACATTGTCTCAACTAGTGAAGGACTTCAGAAAGTGTCCTTTCTCCATGGCTTATATCATTTTTTTTTCTATATGGAGATAATGATGTTATAAATAACAGTAAGTGCCTAAAGCAGATTTGGTACTTTAGAGTTGGGGGCGATATCTCTGTTTAGAAATAAAACAGTTTAAAAATGCAGAAGAAGAAGGAAGGAAGAGAAAGGGACGGAAGAAGCGTGATCAGGTTCACGTTGTCTAACGTGCACGATGAATCCCCAAACAAGGACAAGGACATGTATCTTTTTCTGCACTCAGCTGATGACAGCTGAAAAAATTACCCATCACCTTTTTCCTGTTCAGAAGTTAGTGGTCTCTCAGATGTGATGATACACCTACTTGTGTGAACTTTCCAGGACCTCTTCTTAACAAAGATTTAGGGTTCATGCTGTCTAAACCAGCCTAACTAGTTTTGTCTGAAACGTGTAAGGGAGCAATCCATACAGCAGGACAAACTGCGGATCTGGGCAAGGTAAATTGTGAAGATTGTGACATTTAAAGGGTATGATGGTACAACAATATCATAATAGGATTGCTGAGGCCAAGTAGTCACCCACAGTTTAAAGACTCTTTCCATGCTTAAAGAAAAATAGTTTTGTGTTAAAAAAATAGTGTACAGTTTTAAAAGCGCACATCTCTGAGTCTTTGAACAACTGTATTTACAATTGTACTAATAGCATGAATGTACCCTTTACTGCCTGAAACCGTGCCATGAAAACTTTTTGAATTCCTGGGGAACTGACATGTAAGATACAGATTCTTATGATGGACCAGCGCACATTTATTTTCCATGGCACAGAGATGCATGTGCTGTTTGAAAGACACCTTTAGAAACATTTTTCCTGGGCTCTGCTATCGCACACATACAGCAATCAGTGATTTGAATTCTTCAGTTAAGCACTGCAGACATCAGAGGACTAATTTGTTCCAGCACGATGAAAGGGCTGACCATTTACATAATAAAAAGCACATTGAAGAGTAATTGGATCTACACATCTGGATATTAAATTGGTGGTGCTGGTTCTACAGAAGTATTTTAAAATGCACTTGTGCTGTGCCCTCGTTGTTTGTGCTGCTGCGCTCCATCTGCACGCAATTACGTAACGCCGGAGAGGCTGAGATCCTTGCAATCAAGTGAATCCAACTGCCCCTAATGCAAAGCAGATGGAAGTTTTCTTAACATGCAAATTGTAGGATTATTGTACATCATAATTAAAGACGGATTTTCAAATATGGAAATCCGAACTGACATGTTCTGTGATGTTCGTTGTATTAGACTAAGACTGCAGGCTGTTGAAGGATATCCAGGGTTTAAACTGCTGTGATAACCAGATTTAAGTACTGAATTTTCCTCAGGTTGATTTTAGGTTTCTTCAAGGGCTACAAGATCAATTTTTATTTACTTATAGATAATTGTATGATCAGATTTAGGAGAACAGCTCTTAAAATATAAAAGCGGTTTGTTCGCCTAAGGAAATTTTGGTACTCAGTCATCTGTGGCAGACTGAGTAGGAAACAATTTATCGAACCAACACATACAGCTCGACTTACGTGGACACCCACTGAAATGGCAAAATAACTAAAGTGCATTTGATAACTTGCTAAGAAGGTTTATATGTCAGCATAGAAATCTTATTTGTGACATATCATGAAGTGACAAAATGCTGCTCACTCAAATATATGAGTTCCTAAAGTCTGTCTAGAGAAATGTATCTAACACTTGATTTAATCAAAAGATGCCAAATTTGAAGAGTTGTTTTTTTCCTTCAAGCTACTGCAGGTGTTTTCAAAAAGGTGATGTTACCAGCAGTAGAAACAACAGAAATAACCATCCTTCAGTGTCACTGTGTAATGAGAAAGTGCTGTAAAATTTTAGAAGGACATCTTTGTCTCTGAAATGTAACAATTGGACAATATATATTAGGTATATCTATTCGAAGATGCTTTGGAATTACCTTTCCTAGATCTTTAGGGAAGAGTGGAGAGTGACACGTCATACAGTGCAGTTGCATGTGGGTCAATAAGATCATGGTGCCACGGAGAAGGCAAACAGCTTTAAGTATATCAGACTAATGTAAGACGCGTGAAACAATCCTGCTTCTCAAGTCGGTGCTGGTGAGAGCTTAGACACAGTCTGTGCCCAGTTTTAGGCTTGACACTGGAGAAAGGCTGTGGGCCAACGCGAGAGTTTTCAGAGATGACTGCAAGAATGATCAGAGGTCTAGAAACACTGATTTAAAAGGAAGATGGGGTGCCCTGTGGTTATTAGGCTGAAGAAGAAAACATTCAGAGGCATGATAACAGTCTTGAGGTTCATAGAAGGCTCCTGTGTAGATGAAAGAAAGAATCTGTTCTCCACGATCCATGAGCGTCACGGACAAGTATCGAGTTTAAGATGCAGCAGAGGAGACTAAACAGGGTAGTGGGAAAGCTTTCTAATCGTAAGGATAGAGTAGTGGAATGGATTACTATGTGTTGCTGTGGAAATTCTGTCATTAGATGTGTTTAAGGACAAATTAGGTGAAAAACTGAACAACAGGTATGGCTGATTCTGCTTGGCATCAAAAGGATCTTTCTCCAGGTTATCAAAGAATATTTGGAAAGTGTTTTCTGTGAGATCAGTTTTAGCTTACAACTTTCAGATCCTTTAGTTTTTAAATGAAATAAAGATATATTTTTGAAGTTTTTTTAAAAACAAGTTTTATTGTTAGCAGATAGGTCAGCTATGAGCACTTCTGAAACTCCCATGCTCATCAGCCTATCCATTCCCCCTTTTTTCCTTCTGTCTGACCAACAATCTTTTTTTTTTTAGATTATTTTTTTTATACAGCTTCATCTACGTATGGTTTAATCACATCTTGTAAATTACTCATGTATTTTTGTCTGCATGTTGCTATTACAGGTGTTCCACTGAAACCCCGGAAAGAATTAAAATTCATAGAACTTCAGTCTGGAGACCTGGAGGTGAAGTGGTCTTCAAAATTCAATATTTCTATTGAGCCTGTGATTTATGTTGTTCAGAGGAGGTGGAATCAAGGAATCCATCCAAGTGAGGATGATGCTACTAACTGGCAAACTGTGGCACAGGTCAGTTCTTTGTAAACTGCTATGGATCCCATATGATCCAGACAATGATCTGAAGGTTGTCTTCAGATCGGAGAAGAGTTAGATCATTTACAGGTGGGGAGGCTCGTGCGGAGGGATCCCTTCATAGGGTCTCTCTCCAGGTCATGACAGAGCTGCAAACAGAATCCAGATCTCCAAGGCCTTACTTCACTGCTCAATGAACTGTTTCCTAGATTTACTCAAGAGAAATGAACTTCAGTATTTTCATTTCTAGATTTTCAGTTATAGAAACATCAAATGCTTTTGGTATGTATTGAAAATGATTTCGTAAAAAAATATACTAGTAAAGAAGTAAATAATGGTTTCCTTGTCCCTAAAAGAAAAAATACTCAGAGGTCTATGTTTTCAAAATGAGTTTATTTTGTGGGTTTGCTCTCTATAGGTACAAATCTATAGAACTAGCTGGAGGCTTGATTTTCATAAGGCTGGTGAGTGGCACTTTCTTGTAAGCACATACTTATGGTCTATTCAGATGGGAATTCCAAAGTCTCTGAAAGCTACAAGTCTCTTGAAAAATGTAGAATTAGATACCAAAATCCACTGAAGGAAGCACATAAGTGACATAGTTCTTCTGAGGTCAGTGAGACTCAGTGCACAGTCTCTAAGGCATGGCTTGGATCTTATCAAAATGATAAGAAATACAATTGGTGAAAAGGCTATTTAATTTTCTAAAATAAAACAAAGAGTGAAAAAAACCCTAAAACATTTATTCTTTGTAAAGTTGTTTTTTTCAGATATTACCCTCCCAATTCGGAAAAGCCTATGATGTCATGCTCTTATCATTCAGTGCAATCCAGACTGAAAATGTAAGATTCATGAGCAAATGTTTCTTAATGAGAAGCAGCCAACAGAGCATAAATTTTCACTTAGTTTCTTCCCAGTTTCAATCTGTTTTTTAACATGCTGACAGTCCACCTGGATGGCAGAGTTCCAATCGTTTATCTTAACTGCTTCACCCTCATCCCTGCTGACAAGAAAACTAAAATGCTGATTTTGAAAAGACCTGCAAAATGTCATTATAGCTAGGAGAAAAAAAGGAAAGAGAGAATAAATAGAACCATCCACAAAATAAAGTAAGGACTTTAAATTCTGTGACAATCTGTGTTCATTCTCAATTCAGATTGTGTAGGGAAAAGCTATCTTAAAATAATGTCAAGTTTGTGAAACTGAACACTCAGAAGTGAAGTTCTTAGCTTCAATGTGGTGCTACAGGGGACTGTCACTTTGTTAGAGTCTTGCTCAGAAAAAGTCACCTGCAGCAGAGCCTGGCACGAAACTCAGCTTGTGCAAGCCCAAGGGAACGTGCAAACCTCCAAACCTGATAAAGTTGCAGTGACTTATTTATTATCTCTCAGGTGAGGTTCAGGTCCTCAGTTTGCATTCTCCCTATTCAGCAAACAACCTCCTACCTTTGCTACCAGGAAAATAACATGCAGCAAAAATGAGCCAGATCTGGATTACTCCTCACTGTTACCTTGCAGTGTATATGTGCTAGACTGTAGAAGCCCAACTCTTCGGGCTGGTGGATCCAGACTGCAAAGGTAGCACGCTGCTGTGCTTTTTCTCATCCCAGAAGCAGACCTCATGCCCATTTCTGGAAGCATGCACTATATATGCTCCACGGCAGCGGAGCATATACGAACCTCCACCTTCTTGCAGCGGGTGTACAGCAGAGAGTGGTCCAGAGACGTGTTCTTGTGCAAGAGCGATAAGAACCCCGGCAGCTGCCTTTCCTGGGGGTCTGTTACAGGCAGGCAGAAGGGGCTGAGTTAATCACTGTGGCAGGAGAAGCCTCCTCCGACTGACATCTTTCCGAGACCTTCACTGTCCCTTCTGCATCACAAGAGACGCGTGTTTGATTGTGTGATGGACCCCACCAGCCATGTCAGGTCAGAGCAAGCTTCGGGATGTCTGACGGGCTTCGTGAACTGTGTATGTCTTATGGGACATACAGGCTGGGCACCCTTGAGGGGGGGCTAGTAATCAGAATCTCTGTCTTTATAGAGTATCGTACCTCCATCACGTTTGTAGTTTTAGACATCCCACCAGGTAGTCAAATTTGTTAAGTGTGGCTGCCTGCAATAGAATTTATTTTGCAACGTCAGCAACAAGGATGGATATCCAGTTTGACTAAAGTGACTGTGTGCATGGCCTCCGGGCTTTTCTTGTCTATATAACTGAGATTTTTTTCTTGTATGATTCCAAAACATTGGGGTATGAGACCTTAATTACAGGCAAAGGCGGCGAAGAGCTCAGCCGTTCGGCTGAGAGCTCCTGGGGCATCTCAGTCCAGGGGAGACAGTGCTGGCTCTTCCATTACTCTGCAACTTGAGCTAGAGAGCGTGTAAAAAACAGCCAAAGATCAAAAAGGCTGTGGGTGAGGATCTGAATTTCTCCGTGCTTATGCTGATATGTAGTGTAATTATGCAAAGTTATTCTTTGCATCTTCTTATAAGAAATTTCATAATATTTTATCAGAGTTCCTGATCCAATATTCTATTTTTATTATCTGTCCAAGAAGAAATGGGGTTATAATGTTCAATAACTTTATTTTAAGGTGTTTACTTTTAAAAAAAAACTTGCTGTTTTCTATTGCCTTTACATGAGCTAATTTGCAAGTAATTTTTCAGCCCTCATATATGTCTACTGGGTATTGAAAAAATAATTTTGAAAAAGATTGTTTCCTTTGTACTGTATTGTGTCATCAGTTCTTTTTTGATTTTTTTTTTTAAGGAGGAAGGCTCAATCTATTAAAATGTTATTTATTTAACTCTCCAAGTATACAAGAAAAGCAAACACATTGAAAACAATTTTAGTTATTTTTCACTTCAGGAAGAAGGGATTTTGCTAACTTTAGTTTTTTACTGCACATTTTTGGGAAAACTTGACATAACTAACCATTTGACTAATTTCCATTGATTAATATAAAAACTACAGGAACTAAGATACTAGTTAGCCTAATTAGCTATGATGTACAGTGTCCTAAGTGGTTATGCCAAGTTTCTTACGCTACTGTTTTTTAAGGTTTAACCAGCTGAGCAGAACCTGCTGCAGTATCCTATGAGAATACATCTTGTGAACAAACTTACCGTTCTGTTTGGTGCTAATGCTTTCTAAAAATAATAGTATTACTGTTTACATTGGAAACTTAGATATTTAATTGTATTAAGCTAATTAATGAATTTAATTCAAATATGCCAGGTCAGTTATTTTCAGACAGAACAAGTCTGTGTTGTGTGAATGGATGTCAAGTATGTGTGTGTGTGTGTGTGTGTGTATATATATACACACACACATATATGTATACGTATGAGCAGACAATAATGAAGTTTACTTATTAGTTTATTCCTTTATTAAAAGAAATAAGGGGCAGTATTTACTGCTAGCTTGATTGTGACAGACCTTAGCGCTTCACTTTGGAATTGTCTAAACTATGTGGACAACTAATCTTTTTTAAAACTTAAAGTTTCTGAGACACCTAAAGTTCTGGTTCTGAGGATCACAAAAGGTTTCTCAGCCCCTGACAGTGAGAAATCCCAGCTGGAGCTGACCCCCAGTCTTGTACACTAAAGGTTTCTCTCTCCATCTTGCAGGAGGGGCTTGCTTCGGTGAGTGTTCTTAGAAAGTGCCCACCTTGTGTGGGATTGCATTCCCATGAAATAGGGGGGGTCTGCTCTCCTTTGATAGCATAGTAGATGCAGCACTGTCAGGTTTCTTCTGTATCAGAGGAAACATAAGCTCAGCTCTTCTGATACCCTGGATGGTATCCCTTCATTCTCTGAACTGCAAATCCTGTTATCACTGTGTGTTCTTTCAAGAGAAGGTGTAGAGCTATGAACTGAGGAGGGGAGGGCTGTCCTCTCCTATCTCCAGTAAACCTTTGCACTACAGAAAGGAATCCAGGATCGACAGTGTGAAAGATAGGGAATGAACACAATGAAACAGTGCATTGATTACTGTAATCCTTGGTGAGGGGAGAATCCTCCGTACCAGTCTTTGCTATGAAGACCTTCTTACACCAATTTTTACAAATATATATATATATAAGACAGAAAAAAATCCTTGGAGTGGTGATGCAAGAATCCCATCTGATGGCCTAACTGCTATGCTGCTGGGTCGTATATTCTCCTTCTTCTCCCTCCTCATCCTAACTAATCCCACTTTTCCTTACAAGAAGTTGTAACTTTCAGCCTTCCTTTCTCCGAGGAACAGTTTTGCCCCTGAAGGTAGAACATGTTCTAATTCCAAAGAGCATGCAACATCCAAGATGCTAGGGAATATTTTCTCCCAACCTTTCAGACAAAGGATGGGATTGAAGATAGGTCATCCATGCTCTGGGTAAGTACTTTAATCATTAGTCAGTTATATGAGCTGGGATCTGGGGAGATTTCTGTAGGCATTTTGAAGAGAATAGCAGATAACCCATTTTGAAAGGCAGGATGAGGGGACTACTTTCAGGAGAAGCCTCAGGGCTTGAACAGTTAAGGGCTGCTGGGAGAGGAGTAGAACTGTCCGTGCTTCCTAAATGGGACAGCTCTGGGCAAATCTCATCCAAAATCCCTCCTGAAAGCCCAACCACTTTCTTCTTTCTGGCCATCGGAGATGGCCTGTTGTCCCTTGGACCTGAAATGCCCTCTTGAGAAGGAGCGTCAAGCTATTCTCCGTATTCTCCAGGTTATGTCATTGCGATTACATGCTGCTCTATTATAAAGTTATATCGTAATGTAATTAATGGGGATTTTCTCTTGTCTTCATTGAACTTTGGATGGTGCTGAAGGTGGACATGTTGGCCAATGATTTTGTCTGAGGACTCATTTGTTATTTTAATCCTATTTAAACCTATTAGGATTGGAGGTTAGCTTCAAAACATTCCTCTTCTAAGTAAATGGGTAATGCATAGCCAAAATTAGTAGTAATTATGACCCCGTAATGATTTGAGGGGTGGTCTTTTTGTTTTGTCTTTTATTTATGACTCTTAAACAAAATATACTAGCATTCTAAGAAATTAGAATCAATAAAATTGTTGTTTAATTTCTCTCATATTCAGGTAGAATTTTAGGCGTGTGATGAAATTCAACCATTAGTTATTTAATACCACTCAGCGTACCATTTAGTGGGCTTACATTAATATAAGACAGACATTGAAAGGACTCTGAATATTATGATCTCAGCTCCAAACATACTTAAGTAGTGAGAACTAACTAGACTAAAGCAATTAAACAAAAAATTCAGTTTACCATTAAGGTAGTGTAAGATATTTCAGTAGTATTTAGCTCTTTCTTGAAATCTATTAAATCTATGTAAAGGTTGCTTAGAGGTGCCAGAGTAGTTTATAGTGCAAGAGTTAGAGATACATCTCCTGCATGCCATTGAGTTTAACAGGAGCTTTGCCAACAAGAGGAATGATTAAAGTAATAGGCCCAAGGTATGTTAATAAATTAAAATAATTTTGGTGATATAGATTGACAGATTATTTGATTTTACAGTATTTCATGGTTGCCATGGAAGACTGACACAACTGAAACCTTTTCTTTTAGTCAGTCCTAGCAGAATAGCTAAGCCGATGCAAATGACAAACAAGATTCCTTAGCTGAGGAATTTGGGGTCAATTCTATTCAGATTATGCTTGCCCTGTAACTAAATTCAGCAAATCTGTTCTTAAAAACCCACAGTGTTGTAACTAGTTAATTACAGTTAGATATTGGTCCTGACCCTGATTTCAGTTGCAGCAGTAGCCTGAATATCTCCTTGGGGTTTTTTCTGTTCATATAGTGATAGTTTATATTACTCTAGTTCACTGTCTAGTCTCACCTGCAAATTCTTGAGTATGTGGGCCTGCGTACTGGAAAAAGCTCGCACATTTGAGTGCTCCATAAGATGAAAATAATAGTAAAAATTGGTTCAGGTAGGCTTTTTTTTCTTCCCTAGGGGAACCCCTTCACTGGATGAGATAATTCACTCTACAGGTAACATAGAAGCTAAAAAAAGGAAAGATGAGGCAGGCAATGAAAACATCAGGACTGTTACCCCTGCTTAGGTTAAAAAGACAAATACAGCAGTCTGAATGGAGAAGGACTCTAAGTAGCAGCAATATGTGAGGGGCTCAAAGTCCGCAACACTTACCAGTCTGAGAGCAGTTAATAGTGCAGTTTAGAAAGGCTCTCTTTCCTTTACATGCACACACAAATGAGATACCTGTTTCCGTAAATTTTGCTTGTCACCAAATGGAGAGATTAAGTGCAGGATAGCACCTACAAATTTTATTTGTCAGGGCTCTAAAAATACCTTTGCTGGAGAGCTGAAGCAACTTCCTCAAGCTCTGGCTATCTGAGTTAGATCAGCAGCTGCTGCTTTCTTACACAGACTGGAAAGGGAGCAAAAAGCAGAAATTATGCTGTGCCTTTTTGGGGAACTACTTGGCATCATTGCAAGTAACATTGAATGCTGTACAGGGAAGGTGGGTTTTTGAAGTTACAGAAAACAGAGCTTGTAAAAATAAATTGATGTCACTACATTTTCAATGAGCTTGCATGTTTGGTCAGTAATGGTAATCAGTAATGATTATATAGTATATTTAGACATATACAGGGCATTTGGTTCAGGTTCATGTGTTATTTTGATTAAAGAATTAAAACGCAATAAACATGACATCCTAAAATAAATTGAAAACTCGATAATTGAGAGGTAATAGCAAAAGTAAAATCTGCAACAAGTGGATGAATTTCTGATGAGTTCTACAAAAATGCTACGTCTTCTGTACTTGGCAGTGATTCAGCAGTTACCAGGAGGCTGTTTTCAGTTCTGGTGTTCGTACCTTAGGAGGAATAAGAAACAGTGCAGAAGATAGCTGTTTAAAGGGGGGAAAAAAAAAAAAGCTAGAGGAAAGCAGGGCTCAGAATAAGAGCATGTAAAGCACCTCCTACTGAAAGGGTTCAGAGTGCATCTATGCTTATGCCATATTTCAGCAGTTAAGGTGCTCCCCCCAGAAGCTGGAAATTGAACTCGTGACACTAGCACTCGCAGTGGGTGTTGTTGGAGAAAAGGTCATCTCCTATGACCTGAGAAAAGTCTGCAGGGAAGAGTTTAAGGCCGTGAGTGTCTTTTTGACATAAGTGCCAAAGATCTGAAGAAGGCTTACATTCATTACCTGAGGGTTTTGTGTTTCCTGTGAAGCAGAAAAGGCGGCTTCTCACAGCGCTGGGTTTTGTGAAGCCATTTTGGACCCCTAATTCTCTGAGAATTGGGAATTGGAGAAACCATTCCTGTGACCTGGGGCAATTGAGTTCCCTGAAACATCAACACCTGAGCAGCTAGGCCCTATACACTGGTATATATCACTGGTTGTGATAACTGGGAAACTAATTTGGGGAATTTAACACTTCAGTTTCCTAAAGGTTGCTTTTTCCAGAAGAGACCTGCAACGCACTGTAAAATTGGGTGGTTATATGATATTTTTCCCAGCTGTAAACGCTTCGCAGCGCAGAATGATGCTCTGAGTCGGGTGAGGCGGTTGCTGACGCTGCTGCGGATTCAGTCTGGCTAACCGGTGTCGCGTGGGACATGGTAGCGCAATTAGCCCTGTCAGAACAACGAGTGTAAGTGTGACATTTTCCCCACCAGACTACAGATGAGCGGGTTCGGCTGCCGGACATCCGAGCGAGCAGGTGGTACCAGTTCCGTGTGGCAGCGGTGAACGTGCACGGGACGAGAGGCTTCACGGCACCCAGCAAGCACTTTCGATCCTCGAAAGGTTAGTTTTCTTCTGCCGTGTCTGATGCTCACCTTCCGCTCGCTCACGTGTGGAACACAACCTGGTCTGCCTACTTTTGTGGCAGAAGGTATTCAACAGGTGGGGTTTTGGGGTAGTTTTGCCACCGGCTTTCGAAATGGTGTGAGATTTGTTTGAAGTCAGCAAAGGTATTAAAGGTTAAAGATGCCATTATTCTTTTATCAGTAAGGGGTCTCAACGAACAAACCTCCTTTTAAACATTTTCCGCACGGTTGGTATCAAACAACATGACCCTGACCATGAAACATGAAGGAACTGTCGTTTCAGTGTGTTATTCCGAGAGGTTTCTCTTATTTTTCTTTTTAGTTATGAGAAATACGTTGCTGCCATATGTTTAGCAGAGTATTAAAATATTTTGTTGCCTGTATCTGAATACTTGTAGCAGCATTGTTTTGATGGAACTGCAGGCTCTCTTAATATAACTTTCCCCTTGCTGGCAGTAATTGTAAGGACTTAAGAATAAAAAGGGTATAAAAGCTAAATAGCATGTTTCTGTTCATTAGAAAGGCATGCTGGACAATCCACAAAGTACTGTAGGAATTTTTGTTGCCATTTCTGGTTTTGCAAGGGTTTGGGTAATAAAATAACTTTGAAAATTATCTCTGTACCAGTAAATGGTCCTTGGGGGATAAGGGAGATAGAAACTGATCTCCTATCCTGTGAAGTTGGTGGCATTGTCCCTGGTGTGCCTTTGACCCACGCGAAGGAAAATTTTTCCTGGATGACTCTCAGGCATAGTATAGGAGTTAGCAGAGGCCAGAAACTATTCCTGACAGACAGATGGTCTGGATGTGGTCACCCTCTCTTAAAGGCAGTCGATAACGTGGGCATAGCCAGACCATGCTAGTTGACTTTAGTGCCAAAGAATGAGATCTAGCACTCTTCACTCTACTAATAGAGGTAGTTTCTAATAGAAAGACTTGTCTTAGTTTTAGTAGTGACAGAATCTTTACACTGGCATAACACATACTTCAAGGAATGCGTTTCCTCCTCTTTCTGCAGACAGAATTATCTTGCAATACAGGCAGTTGCCATCTATGGGTTCCTGTGCTAGCTTTTAGCTTGCTGTTTGGCCATAGTCAGTCCTAGAAAAAAATCTTATTGTAGATGCAGTTGTAGAGGCATGCAAGTGCTTTTGCTGGTATGGATGGTTTAATTACTTGCTGAATAAGTATACGTTAGACTTAATAAGCTTTTGGTGCTATAACCGCATTTGTGGTAGGAAGGTAGGCTGGCATAGCTATCCCATTACTGCTGTGACCACAAGCCTTTTCAAGTATAAAAGTATTATTTTAAGATTTTTTTATACTTAGTAGCATACCATTTCAGTCACATCAAAAATACAGTTCCTTCAAGCTGTGTTGAGCTTACTGCAAGGACTCAGCAGCAGCAGTAGCTTTCTCTTTGCTTTTTTCATGAGCAGCACTTCAGCAGATACGGCACTTTGTTGCTGAATCTGGAACCAACTTTCTTTTAAACTGAGGTAGTTGTCAGTTGCTTTACTGAGTTTTTAAAGATTTTCCAACTATTCTGCTTGGAACCACTATAATTGCAATTACATAAAGTATATCATGATAACACTAAGGTTTTGGCTTGAGCGTGACATTTTCAGGCAGGATTTGTATTACTTTCCAAAAAATTCGTCCCCTACTGAGTGTGCTAGCCACAGGAGTATATTGTTCAAAATACCTACGTTGGTAATGAATAGAAGAACATCAATGGTAAGTCATACTGAAGGTCTCTTTAGCCCAGCATCTGACGCCAGCCAAAAGCGAGGTTTTGGAGAACAGTGCAAGAAGGAGGTAAGCACGGAGGGATACTTCTTCAGAGTAGCCTCCCAGCTGGCAGTGATTTGTGTTTCAGGAGCCTGTGGGTTTGAAATGATTCCAGGCTGGGTACCGGAGTCCTCTTTCTCTGTGGTCTCTGCAGCTACCCCTGAAGCACTTGCTCTCCTCGAGCGCTGCTCGGGGCTGTCTGGTGGAGGTGGGGAGCGCTTTTAGGACTTTGTGACAAGGACAGCAGGAGCCAGTAGTGCCTCTGCATGCTCTTACCCAATAAACCAAAATAAGGGGATCTTGATAATGGCAGAAAGTACGTAGCCAGTGTTGTTCAAAAGGCTTCTATAACCCTCAAAATAACAATTTTCAGCTCTAAACTCCAGCCCTTGGCAGAGACTTGCAAATTGCCAGACAAACAGCAAGGAGTTCAGTTAGCTCCATAGCCAAAATCGTCCTACTCTGGCAGCTCACTTGACTATTTCAGAGGCTTTGGTATTGTCAGCGGTTATTATAAAGACACCGTCTTCTCCGGATGAAACGTGTAGAAACACTAGGTGACACAGATGAAGACGCTGCTAGCTGATGACTGTCGGGAGTGACACTGGGATGCTGCAGTCACCGTCTCAGCCTCCACGTCCCCGAGTAGGTGCTCATAGCAGTAACGGTTATGGTGTCATATAGACTTTTAATTACTACTTTGGAGCTCAGTGGGAAGTGGCAGCCCCTGCCTGGCAGAGAGGCAAGAAACTGCTGCTCAGATGTGCCTAGTTTTTTAAGTGCCAGTATCTGCTGGCCCCTGCTGAGCTCCTACAGGCACATTTAACCTCCAGTTTGGAGAAGGAAAGCGGACTTTGGCACATCCCCTTTAGAAGGTTGCTGACTGTCTGTGCCACGTTTATGTGAAGTGTGGACAGAAATTCACATTAGTTCTTGTGCTGTTTCAGTTCACCCTGTTGTGCCAAGACCAAGAGAAGATTATTATCTTCTTCAGACCTAACAGAAGTTTTCTTCAAAAAGAAACCCTTTGATCAGGAAACATGACAGCAATTCCTGAGACAGTTTCTCACACAAGATGCTGAACTTTTACCAATTGCTCATAAGTTATAAGAAATAGCAAATTATTGGGGTTTTTTTTCTCTTTAAAGGAGGACAAACATGATATATAATCTGAATCTAGGGAGGAGTATGGCACCACAAAGTCTCTGTCACTAAATATTTTAAGCTGTTAAAAAGAACATTCAGAAACATTGGTGCTGTAATTACTTGGAGAGAGACTTTTTGTCTCATTACCACCATACTGTTTTATACTACTTTGTGTTTTTTGCAAATGCAAAATATATGATCTCTAAGTAGGCACAGCAAAGTACCGTTTTGTTTTACTCAAAATAATGTTAAGTCTTCTGAGGTATGTAATTTGCATTAACTTTTCTGTGACTAAACAAAGCTTCTTATTATCCAAATTAGTTTAACTTCCCAGTCATGAAAAAGACAAAACCAGGAAGAGTATTTCATTAAGCATTCCAGCTTACCATTCTTCATCTAGCTGTGTTTTGAGGGTTTATCTACTGCAGCTTTTGATGCTCTTACAGTGTAAACATTTGAGGTGAAGGTTTATTAGCTGTTTTACACTGCCTCGTGTGTTCATTTATGGCATTAATCTGTAAATAATCAAAGTGACACAGCTGAGATAATTCATGAAATATTCAGAGCTTAAGCAGAGAGAATTTTTTTATGCTGTTTATTTCTTTTTTGTAAAGGATATGAAGGATTTGCATGTGCTTCTCTGGCATGGCCCTTCACAGGGAATGAAGTGATGCTTCATTTTGCCAAAAAGCGATTCCAAAATTAGAAGAAACACAGATTAGACTATACCTATCTGTTTGGAGCAGAGTGTCTAGAAGAGTACTGCACCTAGGAGAGTGGGTTCTTTCCTAGAACTAGAACTCTGCATATGGCTTTTCAGATTGATACTGTCAGCTAAAATTGATCAAAACTTTCTGCTCCTTTGACAGTGGTTTCCACTTCACTTTTGAGGGTTTTTAAATTGTGTGTGCTTTCCTTTTGATCTTCAGCTGAGTGGCAACAATTTGCAATAACAGCAATAAATAAAGGTAACGAATGCCTGGCAGAACTTTTTTGATCCCCAAAGGTACAAATATATTTCTTTTCATATTTTGACTGGCTCTCTCCAAGCTGCTTCATTCTCTCAGGAAGCAGGAGAGGACTGTTCTTCCAACCCATAAATGAGTCTCCTTGGATGAAAAGCTGCCCATGCGTTTCTCCCATTAAGCGGGCACCAAATAGCCTAACCCAACTGGTCAGAAGCTGCTCGGCACTAGTAATAAAACTTTTAATTTGTTGCATTTGGGTAAGAGTTTTTAGGCTCATTTTTTCTAGCTTTTCATGATTTGTGATGAGAAGGAACACTTAGTAACGGAGACCACAGTTAACTAGAGGGATCAGTGTTAGGCATTTCCATATATTATCTTGCTGGTCTGTAGTTAGGTACTGTGCCATTTCCCAAGACAAAAAGAGGCTATAAGATGAACACAATGAGCCCAAACCATCTGATCCTTCTACCTCTGCTGAAGTTTTTTATCTTCAACATGAAGGCAGTTGCTAGCACACACAGGATAAATTGTCAAGCAAAAGGAGGCAGACAACATTGTTTTCACAGCACGTAAGTACCATGCTGGATGTGATTTCATGCATACATTACTGAGTGTTAGTAAAACCAGAACAGACACCCACTCCCGGCAATAAAATTCTTTCTGTTGCTCCTTTGGGGCCAATGATTTTTTTATACTGTTGCACAGCTGGTTTATGTGTGCCATTTCCATTGGGCAAAGTCAGTCGCCCCGCTTATGCCTTGGAATTGTTTAATGGTTGGAAACTTGTCTGTAGAGCAGCTTCAGCAGATTTTTAGAGTTGGAACGTCTAATGTTTAAAAGATAGCAATGGGAGATCCATTTTAAGTCAGAAAAAAAAGCTCTATAAAAAAGGGTTTAAATTAGAGTCAAACTTGCTATCACTTTTACAGCTCAGAATGAGAATTCTGGTTCCAATGTCATTATTTTCTTCTCTGACATATATTCCAAATCATTTACTGTTTTCATTATGGTTGCCACATTTAAAGCCAAAGCGGATGCACTGCAGCAGTGTATGATGCGATTCTTGTGTATAGCTTGCCCATACTATTTTGTTAAGGTTACAAAGTGCTTCCAGATCCTATTGATTGAAAGAATTTTGTAAAATATAAATTGTCTATCACCATGTCACAAATACGAGTGTGGGAAGATGTGCGTTTTGAAATGGTGATGATGTGAGGGTTTTCTTTTTTGGTTTTATTTGCAGCAAGGAAACCTCCCTTTTGGGGACTGGAGACAGAGTTTTGCTTGTGATGGCTAAGTAGCCAGCAAGACAAGAATTTAAGTCCTTTGGGTATACTCAAGCCAGATACAATCCAGACAAATGCAGTACTTACTCCATGTGCTGGAACAGCAGCTTCAGCCTTGACCTAATGAAGCTATCATTTCTAGCAGCAAAAAGTGATTTACTTGTCAGACTGCTGAGACCAGAATTTTTTTGGATTTGAGGACAGCTGTCTGTGCCAAATTCTAGTATATATATAATGACTTTTATTTTATTTGAGTTGTAGTATAAACTGCAAAGGAAAAGCTGCAACTAGCATCACTCTTTCTGCAAACCAAAGAATTTGATTTAACACTCAGATAAATTTGTGTATATAAAATTTCAGAACTTTACATTTGAAAAACTGGCAGTAGTTTCCATTCCAGTAATTTAGTGTTCATGTATCTGAATTATACATGTGGGCAGTCAGTCAAAGGGATCACAGATATATGAAGACTAACAGTAGAACGGCTGTTAGCTTTATAGTCAGCAGAATGCCAGTTTAGCTTCATTGTCAGGGTAACAAACACCTTATGTATAAAAGCTTTATAACCCAGTACCAGCTATTAGACCTTGAAGTATTTCAGCACGAGTTGTACCCTGCTTTTAATGTCTGCACAGACATACGCATTATAGAGCACCTTGTAGAAGCATGACTTTTCCATTCAATAATGCAATAGTGAAGGCTTAAAAAAATCAGAAAAAAATAACTAATCTGTTATCTGGTACCTGGCAGGCATACATTATGGAGGAGCATGCTCTTATCTTTAAGTGTTTTGTTTGGGGGTTTTTAAGGGGTTTGGTTTTTAGGGGAGGCTTTGGAGAGGTCTGGTTTGCTTTTTTTGTTGGGTTTTTTGTTTTGTTTTTTGAGGGTGGGTTTTGGGTCTTTTGGGTTTTTTTCCTGTTAATAACAGAGGTCACAGTATCTTGCCTTGCTGCTATTCCTTCTCACCTGTTTGTTTGCTGGTAAAAATCCTTTGGAATGAAAGAAAATACTACTATTGTTGTTTCTTTGGCTTACAAAATGATAGTTCTGTCAGTTGTAATAGTGATGAGTGTCACAGAAATATATAGAAATAAATAAATAAATTACATAGTTGTATTAAAATATTTCCTATGGTATGGATCCTCAGGTGGTATGAAATGCTCACTAAGTGGCTTCATATTTCAGGTAATACACCCCAAATCCAAGAAATATTTTACTGTTGTGTCTCTACAATCAGACAGGGGTTTTTTGGATGATTAAATGCAAAACCGCAATAAATTAAGTTTTGCTCATCCTTGACATCTTACATCCTTCTAGTTTATTATTTTCTCCAGCTAAGTCTACTAGATTTAAAAAAGCTCTTCTAGAAAATGTGGCACTTTCAAATGTCTTGCCTTTTGATGTCTGTCAGCTGCAGATCTTCTTCCTTTCTGTCTTCTGCCGCTACCACCATGACTCTCCTGTTCAAAGGCATTTTTCTGGATGACATTTGCGAGGCTTGCAAAAGACAGACTTTGAAGAAAAGGGGCACTAAGGAAAATGTTTCTGCCATTGCTGTATTATTTCACATGTATATTCCCTTTAAGAGGATGTTCTTTCTTTCCTTAACTGTAGCACACAATGATTTTTAATACAACATTTACATTCTCCCATAAGAAAGGAGAAACACTACTGGGTATTTTTTTAAATATGGTTCAGCATTTTGTCTGCTGCCTGGACTGTTTCTAGTGAACACAGAAGAAATGCTAATGATAAAGTAATGTTTTCAATAAACTGTGCAATTATAAAAAGTACGGGGTGAAGTGCTAGTGCTGTAGAAGTCAGAAGAAATGACCTATTGGTTTCAGTATGCACGTAGTTCTTCCTTACTGTTCTCTTTTTCTGCTTATGTTGCTGGAAAAACAGGGATGTTTGAAGTTACCTTAAAAAAACCCAAATTCCTGTGATTCTGAGACATATAAAAGCTCCGTTCTTGTCAATCGCTAACTTTATACAAAGAAAATGACCCACTATCTTGCATTCTGATGGGAACAGAAACATTTGAAAAGGGAGAATGTAAATTTGGTCATTAGCTTTTAGACCTATGAAAAATTGGTGAATGGAACTTTAAAATATTTTTAATTGTATAATACACTTTGTCCAGAAGAGCTATTTCATTTAACTTTTCATTTTTTTTAATGACTCTCAGAGCCTTTTATAGATGCAGGATGAAGACAAACATGTTTTATGGTTAGAATTATTTTTGCTTATATCTGAATATTTGTGAAGACATTCTCTGAAACATTTTAATTCTATCCAATATGTTAAGAATACATAATACATGATGCATCTTACTTCTGGGAGATAACCTGAATAATTCACCTACGGTAATATGATCATGTTGCGCTTCAGGTTATAAATGTTTTATTGCCATAGTACATTGTCATATAACATAAAAACCCCCTAACATTTTAAATCAGTGAAGATGAAAGAATTTGGATCTATGAATCATGATTCTGTTTATATTTATTGTACCTAAATTTCATTTTATATGTGCTTATTTTATTAAACTATAGAAGTAAATGAAAAGTTGTGTTAGAGAACAGTACAAACCATTTAACTAAATTAACCTCTTAAATTTATCCCCTCCAGTATAAATAGCTTTGTATACTTTAAGATGGAGTTGTTGGCTACTTCACAGGTAAGCAAATAAGTGTAAGGACAGTGCTTCTCCAAAGCCAGAAAAAAATAAAGGGAACCGGCTTGCCAGCTAATTAAAAAACAAGTGAGAAAAAATAAGGAGTTCTCATTATTTTGAAAATTAAGTTAAATTTGCAGTATTCTTAAACTCAAGCATGCTTTGTAACTTTTATAGCCAAAAGTGAGGTTGAATTATATGTGTGAGGAAACAGGGGAATCCATTACCATTTAACCAAGAGTCCTGTTAAATAACAGGAATAAGCCATTATTTCACATATGCTGATCTTTAGAAAGGAAATGCTGTCTTTATTAATTCTGAATGTGTCAGTTTGCATGACCTAAATGACGGTATTTTTCAGGGAGACCATTTGTCATAGGGATTATCTGATGAACTTAGTATGCCTGGAAAGTTTGTTTAACAGCTCATTTACCATTATAAAAAGATGCAGGTGAACCATGCTGTAAATGAATGCCTGTTGTCTCCTCTGCACACCTCCAGTTTTATTGCTAGCAAATAAATGGTGGCTCATTTGGCTAAAAAGTTATATGAAATTTTTTTTTCAATCAGATTGTTTTTTCTTGCCTACAGGTTCATAACATGCCTTAATTACTATGAATTTCCTTTATTCTGCCTGATATACTTTTAATTTTTTTTGAGTCACATTGTTTACTTTTACTTAAATTTTGGTTTTGCAGTTTTCTTGTATTTTCTTACCAATGTTTGGCTACCACAGGCATTTAAAAAAAGTAAGATTAAAAAGTAGGAGTTAGTAAATAGCAAAGTGTACTTTCAGAAGCCCAGTTGCAAAATTTCCATTGATTCACATTACTCAGGGCCAGAATATTATACAGTAGGTCCACAAGGAGGACTTAACATCCAATATTGGAAAAGTTTCAGTATTGGAACGTCTGACTGTCAGGTGTCCTTCTTGACTCTAGGGTCAGTACAGAGGAACTGCCACAACTAAAGGAATAATATTTTAGTTGATATTGACCAGAAATTAAACCAGAATAGGGAAATAAATCATAGGGGTAGCTAATTGCTTTTTGTTGTTCTAAAAAAACCCTGTAGACTTCTATGACACCATAATATATCATTACATCTTAATTACATTTTATTCTAACGAAGAGTTTATGTCCTATGGTGGAAGATATCTATACTAGAATTTTGAAGAAAGATTCATCATGTAGAAACATAATTTTATCATCTGAGAAGTGTCTGGCAACACCGTAAAAATACTCAGTTTTCACCATACAATTCTGTGATGACTATACAAGGCCGCTTGTAGAACACAAATGTTTTAGACTCACTATATATATGTAAAGTAGTGAATGACAGCAGTGAAACTGATAGTCTAGTACATTTTGATAAAGCTTTGTGGTATTTGTGAACTATCAACAACACAGAATAATGACAAAACTAGATGCTAACCCCTAATTCTTATTTCAGTAGAGCTTGAATTTCTACAGTTTACAAGAAGCCCTATCAGTTACGGGAAATTTTTGCCTGAATTTTCTTCAGTGTATTGAGAGCGTTTAATCCAGTTTGTGTATGCCTGGTAAATACATAAGGTGAAGATGATCTTTACCTTATTGAAGATGATCTTTAGTTTAGAATCTTTTTGTTTGTTTTAAATTCCAGATCCGTCTGCTCCACCAGCTCCGTCTAATATCAGAATTGCCAATATCAGTGCAAACAATGACGGGAGTGTAGATGTAATGATTACTTGGGACCTTCCAGAAGAGCCTGATATCCCAGTGCACCACTACAAAGTCTTCTGGAGCTGGACATATAGCAAATATGTAATCCCAGCTAAAAAAAAGAGAAGGAAGATTACCGATGGGGTAAGAAAGAAAATAGTAAATGAGACAGAAATATGGGTTATTTCTGGCACAAAATAGAGTGTAAGTATAAAATATGTGATCAATTGCAATGATTTCAGCAGCTAGTAAAGTAGAGGTCTTAATTTTTCATATCACCAACCCCATAGACAATTTTGATCTCTTAATCTCTGTCTTTGAACTCAGGGAGAGAAGTAGACATCTGCCTCAAAATGCAGGTAAATACTGTAAGATATTGCAGGGGAGATGAATGGAAAGGTAAATGCTATTTGTCCTGTAAATTCAGGCTTATTTTATGAGTGCTTCTTAAAGATACAGTGCTTGTTTTATTTAAGAAGGCTAACATTATCTGTCAGATTGTTCTTTCAGTATGCAAATAAAACTTGTGACACTATCATATAGAATAACTGTTAAATAGTCAGTGTATGTCCAAGGGAAAAACTAACTCAAAACTCTTCAGGTAAGCTGCTGTACCAAAGATGTGATATTTTTCCATAGCAGCAAGTTCCTCTGAGTTTCTTGAATGATGTATCAAATATTGCTTTACTGGAAAACTATCTGTTGTGATATCCCTAAGCATATTGCATATTATTTTAAAGTAGTTAATAGAAATAGAAATCGTTTACATATAACAGGCTGAACTTAACTCTCAGTGCTCTTAATAAATACATTGTGAGAATTTGGTCGCACGTCTGTGTTAACACGGCGTTTTGGCTCTGGCTGCCCACTTGCCCTGTGATGAATGACAACCGGAGCGTTATAGTTCCCTCTCTGTCCCTCAGTCACCAACCCTGAGAAAATAAAGGCAACGAAGGCTGTGTGCTGAGTTCATCTACAACAGATCGGCCACAGCAGAGGGACCACCGTGGGAACATGCTGGACCCACGCCTTCTCATGGGAACTGATGGGTGGTCAGGGTCCGGAGGCTGCAGAACCACCACCACCAGCTCTGTGCTGGGCAGGCAAGAAAAGGAAATTTTCATGCAAATGTAGACAACGTGGAGTAATTTCAGGGGCTGAGATAACTTGGGTCTTTGTTTCTAGTTCCGTTAAATACTTTAAAAAACCAAAAAAGTAAATATGCTTCGAAAAGAAAGATAGTTCTTGTAATTTTAAAATATTACTTTGCCAAGATAGGAGCAGGGTTGGACTGTGCTAGGTCGAAAAGTTTGTGTTTCTCAGGAAAGCTGCCGTTGGCTAGAGATTTTCATGGCAGAGGCTACAGCCTGAAGATAGAGGGGAGCTTTCTCTCTACAAGCTGGTCCTTAAATCACAAACCCCAGAGAATTTTAAAATTGAGCTGGGTCCTTAATGTTGTGTTAGCACTTTGCGTAGGGTACATCCTACATATAAATATGTTAAAACAGATCCAATATACAACTTTATAGTAATTGGGACCAAGTTCTGACCTTGAATATGGGGAAGTCAGCAGAGCCAAGGCATATTGGAGAGAAAAAGCAGGCTCTTAGAATATCTTTCATATTACTTCTGGCTTATTGTACTTTTTTCTCTGCAGCATGTCATGAAACTGTACGGCAATGCCAGTGAGATTCAAACTTCCCCCACAGGACGCTCCTGAGGCTATTGCTAATCAATAGTCCTTTGAATTACAACTTATAGTAGCAACTCTTCTGTCTAAAAATTGAAACTGCAGAAAACTTAAAAAAAAATAAATTAAAGGTGGAAAAGTCTTATTTTTTAAAGATCATTGAAATTTTTTTTACCTAGTTTTTACCTTTAGATGTAGTCTAGTCCAAATAGTTTTATAATGATTGCCATATGAAATCATTCCAGGTAGACATTCAAATAATTTGACTACAATATTAACACTGTTAATTGAGCGTTATAGTCAATATTATAAACATCTCAGCACAAAACAAGTAAAGGTAATTGATATGAAATGCTTTTGACAATCCCCGAAGTGTTAAATATGGCAGTACGTGGTTATCTTTTCCACTCTGGCTTGACTGTCAAACTTCAGAGGCACAGAGTACTCTAATGAAAACATGGAGTAATGTCTTCTGTCTTTTTTATAAATACATTTTAAAAAATTTAGAAATCTAAGAATACTGAGAAGCCTTGGCCCTTCTTTGCAATATCATGGGACTTGCCTTAGTTTATGGATTATTGACTGGAGAATGATAATCCTACTCTGATGTTTCCCCGTTTAAGACACCTCCATGACAATGGAAACTGTTTTTTTTTCTTTTCTGTTTTCCATTCTATAGCAGAAAAGTGTATTTTTGGTTGTGGGTTTGGGGTTTTTTTTTAATTTTTGTTTTCGACAGTTGAAACAAATAGAAAATATTGACAAATGTTCTGAATGTTGGATTTTAGCTGCCCTCAGACTGACTGTCTCTAGAAAAAGATTTCAATTGCTTTGCTAACACAGAAATTGGGGAATAAAAAGTTTAAATTTCTTTGGCTAAAATAATTTTGGCATAAAAAAAAAACTTGCTATATGTAAAAAAAATCCTTTAGTTTTGACCTAAACAAGAGGTGTCTTTATTTGCCAAGTAGTTGCCAAAATTATGTAAACATCAGGAAGGTTAGTACTTTAAAAATGACACAGAAAAAAAGAGTCCAATAAAATAAATTTTTTAAAGAAAGGAAATTTTGCTCTGTTGAAATTTATACATGAGTTTTCTTTTCTAATTTTAAAAGAGTAGTGTGCCTAAGATAACAGGCCTGCTTTTAATAAGGGCCTGTGTTTCAGTAATACTATAACTACTTTGTATATTTATTCTTCTCTATTATAGGCCCAAAATTATGTGGTCCTGGAGGGACTCCAACCCAACAGCAACTACAATGTAGAACTGCAGGCAGTAACACGTTGGGGTCAGATACGCCTAAAAAGTGCTAAGGTTTCTCTCCATTTTAGCACAACTCAGGACACCAGGAATAATAGTGAGTAATTGTATTCAAACACCTGAATGCTTTATCTCTTCTTTATCTGGAATTTGAATGTTTTATATAATGATTTTTCAAATTAAAAAAAAAATGCTTGAAGCTTTATGTTTCATATCATAACGATCCTGTCTCGGTGAAGTTGAGTAACCTTTTAATGTTAAATTTCTTATCTAAAAATTCGTGACAGTTTTTGCCTAATTCTTTATCTTAGGTCCTATTCACCTGAAATAAACAAATCAAATGAAAATGGAAGCATTTGCATGACTGTGGTGTTAATATTTTTTAAATGCAGTACGGGTATAAATACTTACATTATTTGTCAGTGGCTCCAATAAAACCATTTCTGTGTCTTTGTCTTAACTGGACAGTTTTAGCTTGCAATGCTTTTCAAAATCCTAACAATTTTGAGTAGCCCATTAATTCAGATTCCTGGACCACACAAATATGTATCTACTATGAACTGATATAAAACAATAATTCTTCTAGTAGGGAATCTAAAATGTTCCATGCCTAACAAGCAATGAATTCTGAAGAAATTATTGCCCACAGAAGACCCACTTTCAACTTAGAATCTTGAGATCTTAAGATGTCAGCTTATCTCTTGTCAAGATCTTCTTTAAAACCTCCCATGCTAAATAATGTAATTGAAAAGCGTATCTGAATCTGAAAGTAAACCATGATCCTTAGTCTTAGTTAAATGCTCTTTTGTATAATTACAGTACCAAGTTACTGCCCCAACTGCTGATGTATCTCTGATTAACCAATACAGCAAAAATCTGATAATAAGATGTTAAAGAATATAATTTTAAATATCCTGTCCTGACTCCATTTCATTTTTCATCCATTTACATTCTTTATTTAAAGTACACTCAAAGTTGAAACTTTACTGAGTTTACTTTACAGGAGAAGGCTGGTGCCTGGATTTCACCTGAGGCTGAGCTGTGTCCTGGTAACTGGGACAAAATTCTAGGTGCCATTATACACACCTAGCCAAAGTGACATTGGGCAAGCTGTTGAATTTCTTTCTCTCATTTTACTATGAGAATAACTTTATAAACTTTCCTCTCTTGGGAGCAGGGATAATTAATCAACTGATGTTTGTCAGGCTTTATTGCTAGTCCTGACATTAGGTGAGATCATCACAGTCTTCAGGCATGATAGTAAATAAAAACTTTCTATATTACAAAAACCCTCTAAGCTGAAGCTGAGTAATTGAGATTGGACTGTGTGTTTTTTGGTACCATTCTATACTTACTGTGAGAAACCCTTTTGCTGGATTTATTACAAATCCTCTACCAAATGGAGTTCATTTACCTTATACCTCACGTCTGACTTTGGTGGTTCCATCATTTTCTGTCCACTCCAGTGGCATCTATTTCCCATCATCATCACAGCTACATTTAAATTCCTTCCACAATTTCGCTTGGATAATCTGCCCTCTCCTTGATTGTTTTACTCAGAAACCAGGCCATCAGTAGCTCCTGTGAAAGTCTGCTATCTACTAATTTCTAATTGGTATAGACTTTCTAATGCCTTGTGCTTTATTTCACTTCACTGTGGAGACATTTTTGGACTAAAAAGTTCATTAATTGTTGTATTATTTTTTAAACCACAGTAATACTATACTAAGAGCAATATTTTTGTTTTCCCATATACTTCAAGTATTTGACTGTTACGTTCAAGTTATGAACATCCATTTAGTTAATGCAGTATTTTCTTTTTAACTGCAAATCAGTGCCTGTGACAACTAAAACACATATTTGTTTTACAGTAGAGTACTTCAATAGTAAGATTATAGACAAATCTGAACATCCTTTCTGTTAAAGCCATGAAATAAAAGATTCAAGATTCTTTGAGCCTAAACCACTGATATCACACTTTTTAGTGGATACAGCACTCTGCTGAGAAGTGTATTTGGACCTTTCTGGGCATTTTTAAAAAAATAGCTAAATTATAGCTTACATAGAAAAGCAAATAAAACCTACTCCAGGAGGAGATGCAAATTCATCTTCTGAATCTCACTGAAGTTTGTTAGGTACAGAGCCAGTCCTGCTTGAGGTACTTCTGAGAATACTCAGAAGCAGATGGAGATATATGAAAAAGAAAAAAAAAAAAATTGCCTGAAATAGTATCTAGGACATGGCATTCACGCCCCCTCTTTATTTGGGGACTTCCATGGCCTTTGGGAAGTAGTTCCAGAAGCAACATGCCAATTTTGCTGAAGTCCCACTGTCAATTGCTCTGCTCTCTGTGGAATTAAGCTCTGATTTTTTAGGTGTCTGTTCCTATTGTCAGAATAGAGAATAGTCCATAACCCGCTGAAGTAATTTAGTCCTACAGACCTCTGTGAGCTTTGACCTTGGCCCTCTGGCGTTATATTTCCCCACACTCAGAAATACATTGCCTCACTATATTTGTATGCCTCACTTCTGGGAAATGCAGCAAGAGTCTCTCTCTTGATCTTTATATAGAAATATTCTAAATTGGTGTCCTGGTTTTTCTGGAAGTGGAGCAAACAGAGAACAGCAAAGCAGGGATTTAGTAAAATTAAAGTACTTTAAGCTGAGGTATACCTAATAGGTTTAAGTTTGTACTTCTATCACTTTTTGATTTCCTTTTAGGTAGCATAAACGTTATGGTTACCTTGAAAAAGAATTTGCTTAAGTTTGGTAGTTTTACTTTAATTTAAAACCAGCAAAGAAAATGTAAAATTGTATCAGATTAAGCAAAGGATTGACAAAGTAAAATTTGGCCAAAAAGCAAGTGGGTTTCCGCTGAAGCTACATGTAGGGCACAATGTTCAAGTTTACATGTTACTCATGGTAATTAGTGAAACTTGAGTCTTTCCCTCTTTCTCTCAAGTATGTAGTTAATAATTTGCCACTTCCTAATTATTAGAAACTTTACTTTTCATTTAGATGTATGATTGAATTAAATACAACTTTTTTTGTTAATCTGATACAAACACTGTCCTCTTAATCAGTACTGATATATTTGCAAGTATGCAATGAAAATGCTGTTTGAATCGGCATTGCTGCCTTTTCAACTGAAAATATCTAGAAATACTGTCAGCCTCGCTAAATACTGATGAACTGTTGTCAAACAAAATGCTTGATGAGGGACATCCCGTTACCGTTGCTTGTTGGAAGCTGGGCACAAAACACCAAGGGAATTGCTCAAAGTTAATTCTGCTCTTACGATGTTTTCCTAAGCATTCACTGTTCACTGTTGGAAACAGGAAAGCGGGCAAGAAAGATCTTTAATCTAACCAGAGTGTTCTTACATAGTGTACCAAAGGACTATATTTACTTTGATGTGATAACCACATGTGGCCCTCTGTGGCTTACACTCAATGCCATCCTTGGGTTTTGTGTATATTCAAATGCTGCACAAATATAAAGACCATGAATGATTATGCAGAACTGCTGCTGGATACTCTGCCTGTTTAAAAAGTCAATGTGTTAACGTTTCTTGTTCTTGGGGACATACGCTCCCTCCTTATTATTCTTTTGAAAATTTACAGAGCATTTGCATATTAAAATATATTTATCTTCTTCTCTCTCTCTGTCCAAAATATTTTGTTTTGACTGAATTTCAAACAAATGATATGCTTTTCAACCATTATGGACAGTTTGTTCTTTACTTTAATTTCATTCAGGTAAGATACCGAAATAAGGTAATTTGGATTAAAGATAGTATTATTTTCTGAATTTCAGCACTGTTAACATAGTCATTATATGGCACTGTACTTAAATAAATAATTGCTGATTGTTCTGTGTATTGCAGAGGAACAGACATCTGCTGCTGGGAAACCCCAGAAAGGACTGGTAGATTCTTACCCCACATTTCAAAGAAGAAAAACCACTCGTTTTCTTAAAATTGGAACTCCTTTCTATCAGGACAATCAGCTCCAGGTCAAAGTTTACTGGAAGAAGACAGGTTTGTCGAATTTTTATTTTACTACTATTTTTTCTAAGCAGGAACTCTCATCAACTGCCTTAGAGTTGTAAAACACTGCTAGAATATAATGAACCTTGTACAATCATTCAAAGTTAAATCCTACACCCATCCTTCCTTTGCTTCACCTGCACGTTAGAGTGAAATATTGCCTCTCTTTTTTGTGTTATCAATATGTAAATGTCGGGCAGAAGGAAATAATGTGAATCAGCTATCCAAAAATTACAGTCAGTCATGTTGGGACACTGAATCTTCCCAGAGCTGAGATAAATTTTAGTTTGGTGGAAATTGCTTCTGTAAAGTTTTAAATAGGGTAAACAGAATTTGGTCTTATGTTCAACAGAGCTTTTGTGGCTATGAGTGTGGTTGGAGCATCTCAAGCACATACAGTTCCGGGGTGGATTTTCTGCTGATGCCACTGCAGTATTACTCGTTGGGCTTTGTCAGTTGAGAAATGAGTCGGGAAATGAATGTATATGGAAATCGTGCAGTGGTGTCACAAAAACTAAACTGTAGTTTGAACCACAAAACTTAGAGTTATACTGGCTCATGTTAAGGCCACAATAGGCTTTCTGCCAAACTTTATCAGCCACCCTGAATTAGAACAGGACGAATAATTAGCTACAGCCAATGGAAAAACCTTTAAGTTGGTTTACTGCTAGGCTGCAGGCACCCTTCTGTTTTTCAGAAAAATCTAACAAGAATTTTATGTTTAAATCTTCCAGTCTAAAGGAAAATGCCATAAACTTTAAGCATCTAATCAGATTCAGAAATCAAAAAAAGGATTTTTCCTTTCTTGCCCTCTAGGAGCATATAGGTTGTTACACATTGCTCCAGCTTAGCTGTAACAGGTTCATATGCTCTTCTTTGAAAATGTGCTAACGCTGTTAGTGTTTTAACTTGGAGCCATCTACGTGTGTAGCAGTAGCACATGCATAAAATCCATTCAATTTTTATGTTTGAAATGAAGGGCTACAAAATGGATAATTGCCTTTTCTTCTGGCATTTTTCAAAGAATTTTAGAAATATTTAAGTTCTTTTGAGTTTAGGTGTATGCAGCACCACCCTGAACAAGGAAAGGCTATATAACCATTCAATTATGCTACGTAACATAAGAATATGTCACACTGGATGGTGTGGATTGTGAGAGGTATCTTTTACTTCTTAAAAAAATGCCTGCCTGTTCGAATGATTACCTTTCTAGCCCTGCTATATCAAATACTTTCAAATCAAATGCTTATTCCTCCACAAAATCTGCAAGCTTTGGCTCAGCCTGACTACATACACATTTTAAATGTTTGTCCATATCTTGGCTATGCTAGTTTTCTTTTTTCTAGCTTTCCCCATTATAATTCATTTTTGCCTAGCTTCATGGAAAGCTGGAATAATTTAAAATTTAGATAAAAGGTAAGGCATTTTTAATTGCGAATACTCGGTTTACCTAACAATATGCTTTTGGTTGTCCAAAGTGAGATTTATATATTCTGAGCTTGGGACTGATCACCTCAAGCTTTAGCCTTCTGGAAGTGAGATGTCGACTCGTCGTCCAAGCTCCTTCTATAGTCAAAAAAGAAAAGCAGGTGACTTCTGAAGCAATTCATCCCACGCAGCAGCTGAATCGTTCCCTGGAGATGCCTTTCTTCCTTACTGAGTACAGAAGGGAGCCTGGACAACTCATTTGTAGAAGGCTTAGAGATGCCTAACATCTCTCTGTGAGCTGAGGTTCAATTCTGAGCAGTTTGAACTGAAAAAATTGAGGGACAAGGTTCAAAGATGAGGAGACTCTGATGTCTCCCACAGGTGTAACACTGGGTTGTGCAACTCCCAGTCTGCCGGCAGGATTCAGCCCGGTGGAGCAATCGATCCAGCTTCAGCCCTTTTCCTGCCAGCCTATTTCCAGAACAAAGATTATGTGTCCTATGGCCAAAATGCCAGCATCCCTAGTGAAATGCACCTTACAAGGAGTTTTCCGAACTCACTGTTAAGTTAATGGAGGAAAAACCATGACCTGTACAACGATATTCATCTCATTCCAGAGTGGATAGCTTGAACTAGGTGTCCACTAATTATAATGGTAACTTGGTTATCAAGTAGATGTTACACAGTAGTTACTTGAATGTTGACATCTAAATCTGGAGCTGATTACATACCTGTTACATACCTGGAAGTAATATTTGTAGTAAAAGTTATAAATGCCTATAAAAAGAAATAAGGTAGTCAGCCTTCTCATAGTGGCCGAGAAAAGAGGTAATTAAGATTAAATGAAGGCAGGGAATATTTTATAGCTTGGAAATAACAGTGTTTGGAAGTGGTGTAATCTCCACAACTGGAGATCTTCAAAGGCAGATATGGCACAGATCTGTTAGAAGTGACATGGATTTACATCCCGTCACCTTGTGCCGGGTTTTGTTCCTGCGTTGCTGACTGTAGAGCTGACCCATCTCGTACAAATCTGCGTACCTCCCATCGAATAAGGGGGACGCCCAGAGGTCCCCGTGGGTCGCGTGGTGGGAGCGAGCTGTCACCTGCACCAGGGCGCTTCGGTAGGTGCCCCGGCCACGCAGTGGAAATTGCCTTCGTTTTCCTCCCATAACCAACGGTGACAACGAAGTTGTGTGAAGAGGGGCAGAATACGGCAGTTTGTCACACTTACTTTTTTTTCTTTTCTGTTTTAAAAAGAAAATAGCTGTGTTCTGAGTAACAGCATCTGCAGTAACTCAGCAGGAGCCATTGCCTCATGTGGAACTGAAATATAGCAGCTACCTGCTCCTGGGAACCTAGCGGCTTCGATAAGCTCTTACAGGAGTCTGAGGTTATGTAGTCTATGGATGAGGTACTGACTATAAATTTACTAGTGACAATTTACTGCAGAGCGAGTCTTTTTTGCCGTGCAAGGAGCACAGCAGGAGAAGCATATTGGCTGCGTCTTGTCCGTATGAAAGACAGCGGTTACCGCAGCCGGCTGCGTCGGGAGCTGTACCCACACGTCTTTCTCCTTTATGAGCTGCGCCGACTCAAGTCGTGTTTAGGGAGCTGTAGGAGGTATAAGAGTGCAGCAACTAAAATGGGAAATGCTGAGAGAGAACTTACTCTATGGCCTAGCGTCTAGGCTATTTTCATTGCAGATAGGCAATCAGAGTTCAAATCCTTCCTGGCAAGGAATTGACTTCTTCGTCTTCTGCGTGGTGGGTGAAAACAAGAGTCCCTGTTGATTGCTCTAATGTTCTCATTATTTTGTAGTTTGCTATTAAAAACATTTTTAATACATTAAAACATTAAAAAAAGGTTTTTTGGTACAGGAACACAGCCATTCTATAGTCCTAAATTAGGATGTGTGACTTTAAAACAAATAGAAATTAAGAAATTATCATGAAACCATGTGAAATAAGTATATTGATAATGGCAAGAGTTCCCATGACATAAAAAATAGTTTAAGAAATACGAGTCTCAAGCCTGAATATGTTGGACATCTCTAAATCAAGCAAAATTTCAATTGGTTGTAGCAATCTTTGCTTTGTCTGGTTTGATTTTTAAGTTTTTTTGTACTTTCTGTGATGGACTTCATGGTCCTAACAAGAGATGGTTACAGTGGTGATGAAATAGATATGTTATTTAGATTTTGGATTTTTTTAAGATTAAGACATTCAACGCAGTATGATATGTTGATATACAGTGTCTTTTAGCTGTAATGAAAACTTTAACAACTACTAAACCAGCAGTCTTTCACTTTATAAGAACGTTACTCATTTTCTATGGTAACAGCTGCTCAGAATTTTTTGTTGTATTCCTGAATTCAGTGGCCCTACCATTCGACTTAGACCTGAGAGTATTATTATTTTTTTTTTAATTCTGTCCGAAACCAAGATGGCTCTGTAGAAGAATTTTGTACTGCCTCGCAACACTGTAGCCTCACAGCACACCAGAGATTACAGAAAAAACCAGAAGCAAAGACTTGTGTGGATTTCTTGCAGTCTCAGACCATTTAAGAAACACATTGTGTTCTTAAGGTTGTTTTAGATTATTACTTTAGTTTCATTGGTCCCTATGTTAGCTGAGAGATTGTTTTGCTTTTGAATTTGAACCAATTTACTCTCTCTAAAAAGGACAAAATAGAGTTGGAAGGGACCTCTGGAGGTCAGCTGGTCCAACCATCTGCTCAAAGTAGTACCCCGAAGTTAAATCAAGTTGTTCAGTCCTACCTGTACGGCCCTATAACAGATGTTGTTATTGTTTTCTGAATGACAGGGAATTTGTCCTTTATGAATATCAGGCTGCAGAGGCCACCTGGCAGTTTATTGCAATGTACCTTAGGATCTCCAGAATGTATGGTGATGTCTCTTGACATTCAAAGCTAGTTCTTCCTTACTACAAAGAAGACGTATTCCTCCGTGTCATTTGCAGATGTGCCTCTAGGAAGCCAGAGAAAGACCACAATGACGACATCAGGGCTGAAGCTCTTGGTTTTCTATCATCCCTCTGGATAGAATTCATCAGACCTCTGTCCTGTGCAACAACTGCAATAGAAGGGGTGTTGCAAACTATTACTGGGCTGGCTTTGTTATACAGTAAAGAAGTGATTGCTTATCAGCACTCAGAAACTGAGCGCAGTGTTTGAGTTAAAGTCTGAGAAAGTGGCTGGAAGATCCTATTTCCATATGTGTGCATCGTAACGTGCCACAGTTCGGTAGCCAGAAAGACTTAGCTAGACCTGTTCTTCAAATGTCATTTCTTAAGTCCCATTAGCTTCAGTAAGCATGAGGCATGAATGGAATGTAGGATCTGGACTTTATATTAAAATAAATCTCTTTCCGAAATAATCTTTCAGTTTGAATGCTTCGGTATGATGGCAATAATAACTTTACTTCAGGATGTATGCTAGCAAGAATAACTCCACACTTCAAGCGGTACAAGGTGCTTAGCAAATGCACATAATTTTGCTAGACAGAGTCATCACAAAAGCATATTGCAATTATATGAATACAATAGCTTCTTTCTGAAAGAAGAAAATGTCTTTCACTTGCTGCCTCTGACTTAGGCCTGGGATTAGAGAAACACAGTACATTCCTTAGACAGCATGAATCCCACTTTTGTAAATGAAAAGAAGAACTTGCTTGTGGCCAGATTTTTTGGCCATCTCGACTGTGTGAAATTAGAAATTATGTCCTATTTATGTCAAATAGTGGAATCAACTTAAACAAACCACTTTTAACCCCTTGCTGCTGGAGTCAGAGAGCACCATCTATTACCAAGAGTGGATGCACTCTGAACCCCCTACTTAAAAGGACTAGCTACTTAGCATAATTAAGATCCTCACTATCTTGTGCAGTAATCAAGACTGAAAGTGTGAAAATAAAAAGATCCTTATGTTTCCTCTGTTCCTCAGTGGTTTGGCAACTAGAGAGCTGAGGTTTTGGACTTCAGCTGAAAAGCCTTCAAGTTGCTGCAAATTTGTGTATGAAAATAAGATATTTCCCATAGACAGAAGGAAAAAGAAACTATTCTTTATGAACTCACTACATCAATTCTCATCATTTACTGCAATAATTATAGTACATGAAAATATTAGAATGTAATTTAGTATGATGATTTCTTTCCAAAGCAATATGTCACAATAATATTTTCTAACCCATTATTCTGCCTTCGCTACCGTTTTCTTAGTGCCTGTTATTTGAGTATAATGTAACTCTCCTTGCTCAGTTAAAGCTTTAATTTCCTTTACTTTTCTTTGAATGAAGTCTATGTGCATTTATGTCCCCCTGTTTAAATTAAACATTTAAAGTACTTCTAGATATTTAAAATCAATATATCTGCCCCTTGGTTTTGCTTAAAAAGACAAATATTTAAAACGCATTAAGACTTGGCTTCAGGCTTCTTTTTTTGTGTTTCTGGTAAACGCTGAAGTAGAAGAAAAAAAAAGAACACTTAAGGCAGGGAGAGGCAAAGAATCCTCCATTGTCTGATAAATCAACCAAACAAGAATAATGAATTAAATTACAGAGAAGAATAAAATGCAAGGCAAGGCAAAGCAAACAGAAAGCTGCCACAAATGCTTTTAAAACCAGATCTTAGGAAAACAAAATTAACTTTCACTTAGTTCAAGGAGATAAATGAAGTGACTGTATGTGCTGACTCTTTGTTTGCAATAAGGTATTTCATATGGCAGGTTTTAAAATAATGGAAAGCTTTCCCCATGTTATCCAATGGTCCTTTTGCACAGAACTAGAGCCATTGAAGCTAATGAAACCCTTCAATGCCAGTTGGAGTTTCTAGCTGTTATTGTAAAGAATTCAGCAGTAGTTGCTTAACGCTAATGAATTATTTAGTTTGGTACTAACTGTTGCACTAGTAAGATCAGTGTTTGAGCAGCTGGCCATTTTCTGATTATCGATATTTAAACAGTAAAATATTTGTAGTTGAACGTATCACTGTGGTCCAGGTGGTTCTTTCAACAAGAAGACCTCACTGTTAATTATAGTGAAGTATAGACCAATATACTGCCCTCATACTTCCATGCGAATAGGAGACGTTGGCTCAGTAGAGGCTGGCTGTGTGGGTACACGTAATGTGCATTTGTATTTAGGGATTTAATTAGTAAAGCTGGCCCCAAGCACAGGAATCTTTGACGAGATCACCTCTTTAGAAAGGCACCAGTAGACATTGCATAATTTGCTTTTCCACATGTGCTACAGCTGACTCAGATGCCTGTATCCTATGGGCTTCCCCAGCATCCTGCCTGGGGAGGGAGGTGATGTTGTCAGCTTTAACTGTGGTGGGAAATTATTCCAGAGTTGCAAGAATATCCTGTCAGAAGTATCCTCTGTGTGATTCCTACTCCTCCCTAACTTTGTCTTACATAGGTCTAATGTAGTTCCAGGAAAAATCTCTTTGCCTTTTTGTTGCCTGGAGAGAATGAAAAGGGGAGCATCTGACCATCTCCAGTTATGTTCGTTGTACTTTATAAACTGACTACAGGACTCAAACTGCTTTGTTTGCATGTGTTTTGTTTGGTTTATGTCCAAAGGTGAAGTGCTAACAACACTTAATATGTTGCCAGTGAGAGTCATGAAAAACATCAGCAACAAATAATACAATTTGGTAGAGCAGGCAGTGTGTGACTTCTCAAACAGTATGCAATTATTAGTGGAACAAATAATAAAGTTTTAAAATCACATTTATGGTAGTGGCAACCTCAGTGGCATCTCCCCTGCAAATGGAACAATACTGGGGAGTCTTTTCAAGGGCACAGTTTACTGGATTTCTTCATGTTTTCACAGGCACAACAAAAACCCATTACTGGTTGCCTTTCACTTGCTTCCAAACCTCCATACCTTCCAGGGTAGGTGGTTAAAGCTCTTGGTATGAGGGACTTCGGGGCAAGTCTGTCCAACAATTAGTCCCAGGAATGTAATTGGAACTGATTCAAAGTCTGCCAGGAAATCAAATATCACCAGCCAAATCAGAACTACCCTCTGTGGTCCCAGAGCTCAGACAGCACAGAAGACTAATTTGCTTAGCAGGCACCCACTGATGTCTGCTGAGGGCAGGTTGTGGCTGTACTGTAATGGTTTGGTCCAGAGCATTCATCAAACTAGTTCTAATGCTTTGTATGGTTGATCCACTTATTGCTTTGCTTTAAAATTTACATAGTGTATGCTGTTCACAAGCCCTCAGTGTGACCCGAATCATACTCCAGAACACCTTTAGTAATCGTGAAAGTGTATTTAATTTGACTTAATTTTTGCATTTATAAGAAATCTTCTTTTTATTCTTAAAATTAATAACTGAATACAAATTTAAGCTTGATTTCTTTTGAACTTACATTAAAAGATCAAATAGGAATGTAATTGCAAATTACCTGGTCCATGAGTGCAATCCAAAGATAGACCGTCATTACGTGGGATGAGTACCTGCAGTCAGACTGAAGATACACATTCAATATTGCATTGTGAAATCAGTTATCAAGACTTAACTCACTTTGAGGCACTGAAAAAATGAACTGGCCGACTAATAAATAAACTCCTACTTGATTTTTAATTCTTTAGGAAAAAATATGTTTTCAAAACCAGCATCTTTACGTTCCTTCAATAATATCTGTCTGCCCAGTACACAATTTTCCACATTTCTTATTACTTCTTGAGTATTACCACAACCTATAAAGTTAATTATTTTAACAACAAATACAGAACTTTATATATATGCAGAGATAGATAGATAGATAGATATAGCGTCACTAAGATTGTCAATGGTAATGTCTGTTGTTAGGCAGTCTGAATAACTGAGGGCTAAAATAGCAAGCTTTTTATCATCCAATTCTTCCCCTCTTTTCCCCAAACTGTATCACTGGGTCACATACAGTCAAAGCTTTGTCTTATATGCTTACACTATCATACCTGGAGCAATCCTGTCATTCCTACTGTGAGTAAAAGGCACTGAGGTACTGCAGTTTAGCAAGACAGCTTTCATCAGCTGTGGGGTAATAACTGCTCACGTGTGCTCTCTTAGCCTGCTGAAGTTCCGAAATAAAATATTTAGCTTATGATCCAGGGGAGGCTGAGCTATCAGCAGGGAGTCATCATGCTCATGGTGAAGGTAGTTTAAGCTAACGAGTGTCCTGTTGTATACTGGGTCAGTTTTCCTCCACATGCCTCTTTTTAACCTGTCTTGTTTAATTAGCCGAGTTCGTAAGGCGGCCATAAAACCAGCTGCATAAACACTACAGACAGGGAAGGAAACTGGACTGTTTGAGTAACTAGAGTTGGAGGAAAAGACACTAAAAAAGGACATCTGACACTGACATTATAATCTAAATTTAAAGATGTCATTTATGCAGCTGATGAATAATGAGTTCTTAAACACCAGTTACTTCTACTCCTGTGACCATAAAATGAATATAAAAAGATCCATAGTAGTCCAGACCAAAGGTCCATCCCAACAGGTATTCTGTTCCCGTCAGTGGCCAAAAGCAAATCCAAAGCATCATAAGAATAGGGCAAGCGTGTAATGATACTTTTGCAGATTATTGTCGCAGCTTCAGACAGCTTCTAGTTCATGGGATTTCCTGAGCCCAGTGTGATTTCATTGTATTTATTGACTTTAAAGAGATACATTTCTCTTCCATGATAATATCCAGTGTCCCATCAGGGTCACATAAATTTGGGGCTCCTGGAACATCCTGAGTTATGGAGTTCCAGAGTTTTAAGTACTTGTTCTATGAAGAACAACTTTTTTTAATTTGTTTTGAAGCCACTTCTTCTAGCTTCATTTGAATACTAATTCTTACATTGGAGACACAGAAAACAGTCAAGCTCTGTTCACCCTGTCCGTACGCACATGATTTTATAGACATTTAACCTGGTTTCGCCCTGTTCTTTTTCTCATAGACCCAGTAGTCTTAAACCGCAGATTTGGAAACTGCATATTAATGTCATTAGCTTTATGAATAACAGGTCAGCAAAGCAACATCCTGATATGGCGTGCCATGATGCGTACCACAAAAGTCTGGTTTTGGAACTTGACGGAGCATTGTACGTGCGTTGTGTAGGGTATGAGAGAGAAGGGAGTAGGAGCTGCATCTCTATCTCATCCCACTGTGGAGTTAGGGGTAAACTGGGTCTGTACCTTGGCTGTGGAATTGGGAAGGACTCCCAGATTACCTACCCTCATTATAGCCTCCGCACCTAAATTAATGCCCAGATTTGTCAAAGTTACACAGAAGGCTAAAGTTAATGATAGAGTACCTACTGACATTTTCAATAGATGTGTAACCATAGCGAGCCTTGGACTTGTTTGTCTGGGTTTCTTTCTTTCTCATTAAATTCAGTTTTTGATGCTTAGATACCTTTGAAAATCTGGCTATGAGGGCGTAATGTAGGAGGCTTCTGTTGAGGCTACAAGCAGCTATTGTGAGACTCGGAGCTTACAAGAGGCGAATTTCCTTGTAATAGAAAACCAGAATGAGATACTGTTGAACTCACTTTCTATAGGATGCTGTGTGTGGGAGAAGGAGTGAGGGTAGAGGTAATCCGGCTTAGAGATGATCCCAAGCTTAAATCCCTCAATATAAACATCTTTAAACCTTGAGGCTTCCTGGGTCTAGATATGGAGACAAATACTGTGGCTCAGGCCTGTCTTTAAATTACACACTAATTGTTAATATAATTTTTGGAAAGGCTTATAGCTGTATTATATGAAGAATGTGTTCTGTAGAGAGAAAGTTTGTTTTAAATGGCATAACGTGAGAAACAAAATCTTTGTGACTTAATCGATACTGCTTATATTCCATGTAAGAGCAGGAAACAGTATAGTTTGCCTTGTTAGGGAGTGTTTATTGAATGAAGTTTAAATGTCAACTGAGGGGTTTGGTGTTTAGTTTAATCATAATGCTTGAATAGGTGATTATTAAAAAGTTCTTTTTCTCAGAGGTGTCATGAATACCATGAATTTCATAACCAAACATTTGACACTTTGGATATTTTTTTCTTTTTTTAGTACCACTGGGTGAATCAATGCACAGGCAGCTAGAGACCCAGAGTTATTTTCATCTCATTTTTTTAAAAGAACTTAACTAAAATGCTTGAGACAGAACACATTGACAGCATAGTTTTTGCAGGGAAAAGAGGAGTGCAGCTCTCAATGCGTTAGCACATTAATACAGCACTTTATCATTAGTTGAAGGTAAATTGTGTTTACCTATGTGTCCTAAGACTGATAACTCACTTTGCTTTTGCTAAACTACTATAAGTAAAATAACACTTGTTATTCTATCATTGTTTCTTGTCCTATCATTAGCTTCAGATTGCAAATGTTGGCAAGAAACGCCATGATTCAGAGAGGCATAGAATGGCTCGTGAGCCAATATGTGAGGAAATAAATAAGTGTTATGATGAAGTACTGACTGAGATCATGTTTTGCTTCTCTGCAGTACGCTAAAGTATTCCTTCCCAAACTGTTCTTCAGTCATGCTGTTAGTACAATGCAATAAATGCCACGTGGATCACTTTATACCAATTGTGTCTTCAAAACTGAAGCAACTAGCAGTAAATAACACTGCTTCATTTATTCACTTGGATTTGGGCCATATTTAAGCCTTCCCTGCATATTTTTCAGGACCTCTCCAGCAACTGAGTTTTAGCAGAAAAAGTGTTTATGGAAACTTGCATATTGTAGAACTCTGTGTTGACACGCAGAAGAATGGTGGGTGATAAACAGATGAATGCAAGCCCGAGAGAGCAGAAGACGCTTCATTACATTCTATCTCGACTCTTTGCACGATAGTTCTTGGTGTGGAAATACAGGCAGGTTATGCTGCAGAGCAAACACGGCTGCTCATCCTTCTGCCAGAACGGTGGGTTGGGAGCAGCGCTGTGTTATATTATTAGATCCACGGCTGTAAAGGTGTGTCAGGGGTTGCATACTGGGAGAAGATACAGCAGGAACATTTCTGTAGGAAGGCTTTGACTTATACACTTCTTTAGGAACTTCAGAGATGATAAAATGTTTTTCCTTATGCAAGGCATCATAAATTTCACCATTTGCCATTGTTACTTTTACATTCACCATAGCATAGCTTCACCATTCAATACAATGAGATAAATAATTTTTGTCCTGGATGGTGTGTTGTTTGACACAGGATTTATACAGAGCTCCCCAAAATCATACTCTAACTTTGCCATAGAAACGATCGAGCTTGTAGATACTGAAACGTGCACTTCATGTGCCCTGAGCAGATTCTGCCCTACGCTGTGATATTAAATATAAAATCTTTACCCCTTGCTATAGGCTATTTTTAGCGCAGTAATGCTGCAAGACACATGATCCAGAAAGGAAATCACTTAATTTTGCTATTTTGCTTCTTCCTATTAGTCTAAGACAAAGACATGTTCAAGACTGTCTTTTAACTACAGTTTGTATGGTCATTTAGTGTCTTGATCTTGGTGCGTACTAAACTTTCTGGCCTGATCCATTAGCTACCCTTAACTATTGAAGTCAACACGACTGTTCATATGCTTAAGTGCTTTGTTGAATCAGGGCCAGAGCGCTTAGAAGCTTGTAAGATCAACCCCCCAGTATGAGAAGAAAAACAAAAAGCATGTGGCCAGTCACAAATAATCATTACAATTTGCTGTATGAAATATCAGATTTAACAATATATGATAAATCCAAAGGTTTAGCTGCATGCAGAACAAATTCTTTCAGTAATTTTCTTACTGAATAGCTTCACAGAAATTTCAGTCTCGTTCTGTGGCATTCTGTTTGAAGGTTTGAATGAAGACAGCAGGTTTACGAATGGCTAATTATCTTCCAAACTTTGATAAAAACTCCTTTTGACATACAGTTAGCGTATTAATTATACCTATATATTTTGGAGGGAGTCAGTTTGCTGAGATAACTTGACAAACAATACAGAACGCCATTTCCTTTTTTACTGAAATACTCATTTCACATATGCTTGTTATTTATATTAAATTAATACTTTTATACTGCCAGGTAAAGGTTTTCATATAAGTATGTCTTGTTTTATAATCTTTACTTTTTTACCATATTTTATTCTAATGGGAAAATCTGTCAGACACTGCTTGTTAATTACTTCAAATCCTGTCATGATACAGAAATCAGCTTGACGTTACTGTGTTTATTGATGCCAGACATTTTTATTGTAATTAAACCTTAATTTGAGCTGCTGTTGTTGAACAAGTCTGCCCTGAAATCTTGTTTTCCAGCAAATCTCATTTGATTTTTCTTTCTAATAACTTTCTGTAATTTGGTTGCCTGCATAATAGTGCTGTCACAGCTGGCATTAATCGGCATTTTTATACAAAATTGTAGAGACCCATCATCCAACAACCACCTGTCAAACAGAATAATATACAACTACAGAGCTGAAATACTTTTACAGCAGAGACCGTTATCATTATCACCACTTGCCAGAGGTGGAACAGAGGGAAAGAGCCATGAAGGGCTTTGCCCAAAGACCTCAAACCAGCGGCAGAACTGGCCCCAGTTCCCAAAACAGTCTACTGCAATTTTCTTGCTGTGGATCACAGGAATACAAAGAAATACATACCTCTGAAATCTCTTTACCTGGTCTCCTGGAGTAGTAGTAGGTTGTTGGCATGTTGGGTTGTGTGACCAAACTTCACTGCTGCTCCTGCCCGTGCTCTGCCAGTTTTCTAGGTACAAAGCAGACTTCGGTTCCTCATGATCGTCAAGTTAGCACCTTTCTGCAACAATAAATGTAAAATAAAGCAGAAAAAAAGTATTTGAGGCAAAGAAAGGAGCTGTCTGCAGTAACGTGGTAGAAAAAAAGAAACCACATCAGATGAAATTATTCACATGGCTGGCTGTAATGGAAATGTACAGCAGAACAGAAATGTGGAAAATGTTGGCAAAGATGAGGAAAAGAGATTACTTTTATATTTAGTTTCTTTTCAATATACTGTAAAACTATTTAAACTAGAAATTCCAGCTAGGAAAAGTTGCAGTGTTACCTGGCATTGTGTTGGTGATTTTTCAAAATGGGTCTTGAGCTTCAAATTCTGTGGGGAGATACGAGATTTAGCAAAAATGTAGAATGTGGGCCTGGGGTATTCCTATTAACTGTTGCGCAGCGATGGCTTAGGATATGTTGCAGTACTTTAAGCAAAACTTTTCAATCTAAGATGCTTAAATTGTCCATATGAACCTGAACTCTTCAAAGTGGCAAACAAATGTATTTGGCATTGACATTAATGGCATTTTAAGCTGCTTTTACAGCTTAAAGATACAGAATAAATGTGCTTTCCCCTCCCCCCCAAAAAAAATCTGAAATATATTTATTTATTTTAAGAAGAAGGGTTTAGGTTGGGGAGGGGCTAGAAAGAAGATAAATCTTGCGAAGAACATCTTCATAAACACGATCGATAGAGAAATAGCTTTGTGGAGATACTCATGTGGAGTTAAAGGCTTTTGGGGTGAAACATAGGAGGGAGGGAATCAAAACAGACAACTTTTCAACATGTTTTAGAGCATCCCTGATCAATACATTTCTAGTTAGAGATTTAAGAGTTCTGTCCAACAAAGTTGGCTGCATACCCTTGTTCAGTAAAACAGCTAAGCATATGTGGAATTTTAAGAACATGCTCATGTGATGTCTCTGTAGGAATGTTTACTTAAGGCTAGGAACTCATTTTATACTTCAGAAAATTTACTTTAAAAATCATAGCCAAAACGATTACCATTAGCTATTAGTTTATTTGGGAGGATTAGTTTTGTGCAACTGTCTGAAACATCAAGAAATCTTTAGCTTGAGCAGCTGAAGGTCATATCCATGACAGTAACTTTACAGGGATTTTTAAAGTAATTTTTCTGGTTTGCTTTTTATTTTTTTTATTTTTAAGGAAGCTTGAGAATAAAAGTAATTGTTTGAATAAGCTGTCTGCTCTAACAGTCCTTTAAGGAGTTCTTACTTAAATGATTATTATGTTGACTAATTTCACAAGCTTAGAGCTGCTGGAATGAGTGCTGGTACTTAGTATGTCCTTCAAGATCAGTGTTTCTATACAAATATTTTGAGTTCTGGGAAAGATGAATGCTTGCTGTTTGTGCAAGCATCAGTCTTTTTAGTATTAAATGGTAGACTTGCTAACCATGAGAACAATGAAGTTATAAAGCTTTAAAAAGACTTATAATTAAAAGTACAGAATCAAGAAAACTCCAAACTGTTAAGAAGGAGATTGACTATATACAAAAAATGTGACATTTGAAATATTGAGGAACCAGACTGAAGGCAGTTTCTTTTCAGCGTTGTGTACCTGTTCTAGAAGGGATAGAAGGGCTTTCTGATAAAACTGGCCAAAATCAGTCCCATTAGATACCGAATATTCTGTTAATATTAACTACTCAAATGACTTTTCAGAAAAAGATGTGGCTGTGGGTTACAGTGTATTAACTCCAGCTGGGCTTAATTCAGACCCATTAGCTTTGGTGGTGGTGGCTGACGTTCAGCTTGCCTGCAGCTTGGATCGCTTGTCCAGTACCTACCACTGAGTTTGTAATAGGCAGCTGAAAACAAAAATCTAAATAAAATTATAGTAGTAATCTCTCTGGGAGAGTGTATATGGCTGAAAGGAAGGCTGGGAGAAGCTTTTCTTTTGCATGTGCTGTAAACACAAAACAAATGCATATTTTTATCTTTTTTTTTTTTTTTTGAAGTCTCTTATGTAGCTTTTTAGATCATTCCATATGTCTTGTCTCCTTTTGCTTTTAAAAAATTTAAAGATGATTTCTAAACCAGTCTTTTTATTTAATATGCACATTCCATGCATGCGCATACACTTTGAGTTTTTCATGCTTCTAGCTTTATTTAATCACAAAATGTCCCACCTTTCCCTATTTTTGAAAAAGTTTGTCTCAAGTAGGAGCTACTTCCCTATTATATTTCAGTTTTGCAACCCAAATTACTCAGGCTTCAGACCCTAACAGATAGATTTTTTAAAAGGAGAAAATTGGTTTTATTGTTGTCAATTGTTTTTACATTCTTCTTTTTAACAAAAGCCCATTAACATGCTTATGTTCAAGTCTTTTAGATAACAGCAATCACAAAGATGGAGATGAGAATTGAAGAAGTTTTAGTTTTGAAAAAGAAAAGTTTAGGGAAGTCAGAAAGGCCTGTTCTAATGACAAGTTTTGGATAAACTTAGCTGGTGCTGTCATGGTGCATTCCAGTTGATAGCAGTTTGATGTACTTGTATACACATATGCAAAAACCTTTTTGAAATAACTTTAATTACAAACTCACTGAAAAGAAAGAAACATATAGGTTGCTATCAGAATACCAGATGTGAGCACTATCAAATACAAGATTGATTTGTTCATTTTGTTTAAACAAAAAAAAAAAGTAAGATTATGTTTATTAAAAACCTTCACCCTACATTTACAGTCCAAGTTGATAGGAAGTGAAATAACAATTTTTTTTAACCCCTTTCTGATTTTCTAGCTCAAATAGAGAGGTTATCAGAAACCACAGCTGTTTAGGAATGGGATACTAAGGGTTTACTAATGCAGGAGAGGAGAATTAGGAAGGAAGAAGAGAACTGCCTGAGAGCAGAAGCTCACGTAAGGAATGGAGGTGGAGCTGCAAGAAAATCCAGAATTCTATTGTGCCAGGAGCTGGAAATACTAAATAGCTTGCGTTACAACCTATTTAGTTACATTTCTGAACAGAGGCTTAGTAAACCTCTACAGTGATATATCTGGATGCTGAGCTGTTGTAAGTTCTTGATGCTTGGGGTTTATCTCTCCCCAGCTGCACCATGTAGTGATAGTCCATGACCTACCTGCAGTATGTGTCTTACCCAGTTCTTGATGGCTCGATAATGGCAAGGCTTAATTGGCTTGGATAATCTCTACCAAAGAGAGAGTGAGTTATTTATGGATTGCAAGCGAAAGTTATTACAAATGAAACTAGCCCATTTGTAGGTTTACAAAGAGCAGTCCACCTTACGTGCAGATAGTTTAAAATAATAAGCTGTGATTATCAGTTAGTATACAATCAATAACAGATTCACTGTGGTTATTTGGCACAGAGTATACATCATTCATATAGCATGACTAATATAGCAGCACAAAATTTTCAGTCCCAAGAAGCTGGGTGTTTTGTTTGTCCCAAGAGAGGGGCGCAAGCAGGTGATAGGCAATAATTGAGTGAAGTGGCAGAGATGAAAACCTACTTACAAATGCACGGTGAGTTTGTGTCTTCATCCAATAGGCACATCAAGTGGGAAAGCTCAGCAACTAAGAGGCAAGTGAAAGCACATCCATTTCTTTCTTTATTTTTAAATGAGAGGGAGCAATCAATCACAAGTCAGCAAGTTATTTCTTTACAGATTTCTTTTTGAAAAAAATGCTGGGTTTCCAAAGAAATCACACGAGTTAGCATACACGTTGTCATAAAGATAGCTGCTGCAAAAATCTATTTCAGGGAGCTTCTAATCAGTCTTTTTACCAGAATACCATTTGAGCTAGTTTCAGACACTACTTATTTTCTCTTTACTTTACAATCCTTCCCTTCTGCGTCCAAATTGCTCATTGCAGTCTAATGCCAGATCAGCCCTTAAGGCGTCAGAGATATTTGTTTTCCCTCCCGAAACCCACAGTCAGGCACTTGGCATTAGTGGCTATGTCATACCAAGCTAATTAATAACAACAGACATATTTTGCATCCCCTGTATAAGTATAGAGGAGAACTAAATCCAGGAAAATGACAGGATGTATTTGTACTACCTGATGAGATTTTCTTCTTTTGTCTAATTCTTTATTGCCCTTTATTTTGCTTCCTTATGTAATCAGTATTTAGACAAGAAGCTAGAAGAGCTGGAAATTGGTTGAAAGCTTATACTATTGATACTGCGGCAAGTTTTGTCACTGATTTAAATGGGAGCAAAGTCAAGCCTTCAGTATTACTCCTAACAGTCAAGACTAGAATTTTATTTGGACAGATACTGAACAGGTCTTATGATATATTCTGAAAGGAGAAAGCTCAGGGATTTACAGACATTTTCACATATCTTCAGACACAGATTTGTCAAGCAGTGGCAGGCAGCAGTATTGTAATGCTCTGACAATATAAACAGTCACAGGCAGTTGACACAGTCATTCCCATTATTTGCAAGATGTTTAGAAGTAGCAGCATTGAGATTTTTTTTTTTAACGCTCAATTTAAATGCTTGATTTTTTTTTAAATGTCAGCAGGATATACTTACATAGTCGAAAATGCCAATTCACTATTTTAAAATTTATCTCCATTAGGTGATATAAGGTTTAAATTACGTATGTGTATAATATTTTCTGCATTCTCTTAAAGGATGCTTAGGAACAAGTGAGGAGCTACCAACTCTACAATACTTAAAATTCCTTCTATTCTTATCCAGAGAAGCCAGAAAAGTTGCAATGGTGAAAGGATAATTATAATATATGTCTTTTCCTCTCTTTTTATCTCAATTAGATATCAGCATGAATCAATTCCAAGTCCACTGGTTACTGGAGTCCTGTGCACACAATGACACCAAAGGACTTGGGAAAGTAACAGAGCTGGCTCATGTAAGTCTCCATTCAGCCTTCTGCTTGACTCTGAATAGCTTCGAAACAGCAAGAGAAAGGATGGTTCTGTAATATAACACAGTATCTTTACACCATGTTTCGCAGATAAGTAAGAGTGTTTCTTTTTTATGTTACTCTTCAGCAAAAGAAAAATAATGCATCTGGACTGGTTTGGGTTTTGGTTATTTTCTTTTTTAGAATCCACACTAGAATAAAATCTTTGGGTTTTTTTGGTGGTCTTATTCAGAAAACAAGAGCAGGCAAACAAACTTCTTAGCTAAGTACTTAGATATTTCTACAGCATACAGAACACAGAGCTTTATCTATAATTAGTACTGTAGGATTCTAGTACAGTGCAAATACTGAACAGTAATAACAGTAATTAATAAACTAGGTTTTCTTTGAGACATGCAGGTGGGTTTCACAACCTGAGGAGAATAATAGAATAAGAGAAAAAGGCCATAGGTGAAAAATACTAGACATTAAATCTGGAAGTCAGACAGGTATCAGGTAAGGAGAAAAGCTCTATGTAACTACACGTCAGCCCAAATATATACTGCAGTGGCAGTTCTTCGTGCTCAATTTGTTGGCAATCTAGTGTCATCTGTCTCTGTGACACATTATTTGAACAACATAGTAATGTGATTGGTGCATCACAGTTGATTTAGTGGGTTATGGAGAATGGAAGAAGTCACAATTCACCTTTCCTTCTTACCCTGACCTATACTACCGGATCATTTCAGTGGAGTTAACGACATGTAAAAGTAGAGTAAATCAAAAGACATCATTTCTCCCACAGGAGGCTGTTGGCTTGTAAGATTTACTGCTTCCTGGGGTCAGCAAAGCAAATATTAGAGGTGGATTAAAAAAATGATTGTGACATTGTGTTATGATCAGTCCCAATATTTCAAGTTATGCCCACTGAAGCTAGGAGAAAGTTAACATTTAAGAAGTTTATTTCCACTAGAGGTCAGGAAAGACTCTTTGTACATCTGCCCAAATGCATTGTGGGATTGGTTCATTTATTTCCTCTCAATCATCTTATGGTAATTGGTCCAATCTACTTCGGGAAGCTTTCTTTTGAGACAGAAAATAATTACAAGCAAACAGAAGAAGGTGGATGCTATGAAAGGTTTGGTGCTGGATATGATAGATCAAGGTAGATAAAGGCCTTACGTTTCCAGCGTTGAGCATTTAGGCTCTGCCACAAAAAATAAAAATAGTCCTGTCACAACTTTAAGGAGGTGTCAAGCCTGTTAGAGCACTCTTCTGGCAGGTGGAAGGCAGGGACTCAAGTCCCTTCTCAGCCCAATGTCTATGTCCTGTCCAAAATGACCTTCCAAGTGAAGGTTAGACTAATCCAATTTTGGATTAGAAAAAAGAGGGAGTTATGCAGAAGAACGCTGAAAATCAGTGATTCTGAAGGAAAGTAAAGATATAAAGGGCAGTGAAAGACTTTTGACCTTAGTCAGTAAGGTATTATTGGACAACTTCCCGGAAAAAGAAAACCCAAACATTTTTTTCTCATATATGATTTGGGCTAAAGCTTTCAGGCTGTGATTTTCAAAAGTACTGTAGACAACAGTAAGAATTTAGCAGGACACTTACACTTTGTGTAAAGTTTTCTTCTCCAGTCATTGGCTTTAAACAGAGACTTGTGCTTTGTAGTTCAGCCGTGGAGCTTTTCGTCCTGATAAGAAGGTAGAAGTAGTTAATGTACTAAAGCGGAAAAAAATGGATCCATAATGCCATGCTGGACTTTTTAAAAGTTAAATGTAGATGAAGCCTGTCATTTACAGCAGCTTAGCTCAGCTTTCATACATTTATTTAATTCAATTAACATTTACATCCTCACATTGCTACCCCCACTGCCATCATGTCAGAGATACTGTTCGAAATGTTAGAAGCCAGTTGCTTTGATGCAGCGTGGCGAAGGAACTGTGTAGAATTGAAGGACATATCCAAATACCATGCTAATATATTTTGCTACTGAAAATAATCATGACATAGGCAATGTTTGCTTTGTTCTCTGAGTAAAAGCCATGTTGGCATGTGTTAAGCATATCAGGAAAATACTTTATTGTAGAAAATTTTTCATCTTCTGCCAACCTTATTTTTCAATTTTTTTTTCTAGAGGTCTATTTGCAGCATGTGATCTTTCTGTTTTTCTTGTTATAGGAAAACTACATGATTCTGAAGGACCTGTCGTTTTCATGCAAATATAAAGTAACTGTTTTGCCTGCAAAATCTAAAGGTCGTTTTAAGGCTGAGAGTATTTTCTTTGTTACTCCACCTTGCTCTGCATTTAAAGAAAAAAACCACAAGCACATTAATTGTCCTGCTGAAGGAGGTAAGGCATGATCTGGAGAACTAGTAAAATAGTTTCAAATGCATTTATAATCACCAGAAAAAAAAAGTCTTTAAAAGCAATTTTAAAATGGGAAATGAAAGATTCAGAACAAATAAAAATATGACTAATGTTTATGTGAAAAATGAACTAAAATACAGAGCAATATAGATTTTGGCTAGTATATTACTAGTCAATTAGGTAATAATTTTAGTGGGCTGTTTATAAACATGATGACATTTGTTACTACGGAGTTTTTATTTTTGTAAGAAGGAGCAGTTTCCCAGTTATATTTATTATAATGATGGATGATAACTGTAAACATAATTATGCTGGCATGACCCATCTTTTGAATGTTTTGCTAGTGATGCAAGCTGCTTTTTCAGTTTGAAGTTGTTTAGGTTAATTCTGCTCTCAAATCATAAAGGCACTCGTACCTTTTACAGCGTTGCCACAATGGTAGGTATAGCTAGAGGGTTGTGGAAATTGCAGAATTATGGAGATACTGGTTGGAAAGGACCTCTGGGGTCAGCTAGTCCAGCCGCCCGCTCGAAACAGGTTAACCATGGCTTTGCACCCCAAGGGTACTTCCATCCTCTGAGGATCACCTCACCATTTTTTGGTGCCATTTCCTCACTACCCTTCCTGACAGTTTCCAGCATTACAGTTTTCCTTGGGCAACTGCAACTCAGGCATATGTTTCCCCTAATAAGAGTGTCCCTGTTAACTTGTAGTACAATTTTAGAGCAAGAATTTTGCTTTTTGCCTGAATCGTGGAGTTCTGCGCTATCCTGTGTGTTTTCTTGTGGTGCTGAAACTGAAAATCAGAGCTTGGGTATTCTGAAATACAGAGGAGCAGGAGGATGGCTGCCTGTGAACGAGGCACTTATACCTTTACATGTCATAGGCTTTCCTTTCTGTCACCTGCAGCTGACAACATTTGATCTGAAGTTTGAATTTGGCCCAAAATGCCAATGGAATATATCAAAGATAGGATTTAGTTAACACTGAAAATGCGATGCCAGAAAGCTAGCGGGATCGTGGGTAACACTGGAAAGAGAGCTCTGTCTGACCGTGATTTGTGGAATTAAATGAACATTATTGACCATGATCTCTGATAGTTTAGCTTATCTTTTTGCTTTCCAAATTTATAGTGCCGGTTCTACCCAAAGTGTTGGCCAAACCCGAGAATCTCTCTGCGTCTTTCATTGTTCAGGAAGGTAACATCACTGGTCATTTTTCCTGGAAGATATCTAAGGCAGACCTTCACCAGCCCATGACAGGGTTTCAAGTCACTTGGGCAGAAGTAACCACAGAAAGCCGGCAGAACAGCTTACCCAACAGCATCATTTCACAGTCGCAGATACTGCCAGCAGTAAGTTGGTTGTTACTTTCCGTTGCTAGCGGCTTCGTAAGTGTGTGCGTACATGGCCTATTTTTAAAGTTTACTGGCGATGCAGGTGTCGCACATCGCGTTCTCTGGCTCTGCAGGCAAGTTGGAGCAGGAACTGCTTAATTTTTCCTCCTTGCTGGAGCTACAAAGCACAGCTACTCTTCCTGATGACACATCAAACATTTTAATGAGCACAATTGTCAAATTAACAACCATTGTCTGAGAAATGCCTGAAGGGAGGAAAAGATCATCTGTGTGGCAACAGATAGTTTTTATTTTCTTTTGATGATCAGGCTGTTCAACTTGGCAGTTACTACGGTTTTACTAATTATTTGGTGTCCAAGTTGATGGATTTAAGAGAATTTCTCTTCCTTTGAGTCATTCATTGCTCTAAGAAAAATAAAAGTCACTTCCCCCTCTGCTAATACGCACCATTGTCCGATGGACAAACAATTTAAAGGAGAACTTGATTTCACTGTTTATTGAAAGGATGAGAACTGACAATTTGAGTTCTTCCTCCTATTTAATTTAAAACGGCCTTTGCTGTTTCAGTTCCTCCTCCAGCAGAGGCAGGTGAAGAGCGCTTCATTCAGGCTCTGCTGCCAGATCCACCAGCGTCAACAAAAAGGCTGAAGCAGCTGGACGTGGTCCAGTCTGCTGACAACACTGGGAGTCTTTCCATTCACTTAGGGAAATGGATCAAGGCAATTGTGTCTAGAGCAGAACGGGCTGAAAATCTTTTCACGTTTGTTTCATCAAAGAATGCGTAAAATGTTTTGTTGGACACATCTTACATTCAGCACATTTTCCACAAATCCAAGACAAGGTTCTCACCATTCTGTCCGAATTCCTAGCAGACTGCCCTAGGGCCAGGGCACCCATGTTTCCAAGCCTGTTGTTCTGGGGGAGAGCAACAGAATTGGCCGCAGATGCTCTAAAACTATGGGGCAAGCTACCCCGCAGTGTGCGGAGTTGTTCTGTTACAGCTTAGTGCAGGCTCGGTGCGATCCGCAAGGATTCACTCAAAGCTCGACTGACAGTCCAGAGCAGAAGCACAGCGCAGATACCGCCTTGGTCTCTTCAGCAAGGGTTTCCTTGAAGGGGTTACTCAGTCACAGAACTTTGGCTCCAAGCAGCCACTTTAGCACAATAATAAGCAGAGTTACAAACCATGAGATGTTGATTTCCACTTTGGTTTTTGTCTTTTTTTTTTTAGGAGCAGGTGCATGTTTTCTTCAGAATTTCTATTCCTTTTTCTTAAGCTTTTGGTCCAGATAGGTCTGAAATATATGTAATTTAATTTTATTTTAATAAAGTAATTATTTAATTCTTTAATTTTTTATCTTTTTTTTCCCCTGGTTTCACTACCATAGAGCCTGGAGATTCCTTTTATTTAATTATCTGTCACTATGTGTATCTATTTATGGCAACCGGTTACCTTGCAGAAAACTCTGATTTGAGTTGAAACAGTATCTCGCACCTCTCAGAAACCACCAGAATGTAGGATATTTTACAGTGAGGATCATTCACTCATTCTTGTTGGTAGCCTCTGAGTGATAAAAATTTAATATTTACACAACCAGGGCTGAAACGCATAGGTCCCAACTGCAAGAGGAGTGCCTGAATGAGCAGAGTGTGTGAGTGTGATGCACGCACTCCTCTCTCCTACCCATTCAGTATTTTATAAGAGGTGGAACAGCTTCAGCAAGGTCTATTAAGAGCAGCCCCATCTCAGACTATGTGCCAACTTGGCAGTGAAACTATACGTTCCCCCCCACCTTTTCTCTCTCTCCTTTCCCCTTTACTGTCTGCTCTGACAGTAACAGCAAATTATCGGTTATTCCCACAGCTTGCTTAGGTCTCCCTGCATTGCCAGGAATTTGCAGTGCCAGCCAAAAGAGCTTGCCCTCCAAATTTCTGGCCAGCCCAGCCTGGCTGGTGGCAGGAGCAGAGCGTGCCCGCACTGTCCGGTGTCACTGCCCTGCTGGCCGCTTCATGAGACTGGGTCTTTTCAGTTCAGAATGGGATGAATCAGGACTTTTGATTCCTTGATACGCTTTAGTCTTTAGCCAGATGTATTCCCATTTGGGAGCACTTATAAACTTACTCTGAAATTATTTTGCACAGGTGTAAGTGACCACAAAAGGTACGGAACAGTGAAAAGTGAGTGCGTCATGCCAGAAATGGGATTAAAAATAGAAGACAAATTCTTAGAGTGTAATTGGGACAAATCTACTGAAATCAGTGTAGCCACACTTACTTTCACTAGCTGCAGCAGGGGCCTCAGGCCTGCCATTAATTAATTTACCAATTAGTAGAATTCACAGGCAGATGCAAAATAAAAACAAGTTTATATAATGAACAAGTTTGTTAAAAAGAATGATTCGGAAGTTACTTTTTTTGTTGTTTTAGTGATGAGCACATCATCCATTTTACAGAACACTAAGGAACAATTTGGACCTGTTACACATGAAACCATAACATTATGGTAAAAGAGTCTGCTCAAAGGGGATGGCAAGCAAAGCATTCGAAACAAACCCTCTCAACAAAGTGATGCATATGTTAAATCCTTTTAACAGAATTCTAAGAAAATAATTTCTGGGTGCTGAGAGTGCCAGAACTTGTTTAAACCAATGATTTGTGTGAGTAGAGCAACCGTGTTTTATTTTTAGATGCTCTGAGAATTAATGCGATTTATTTATTTTTAGGATCATTATGTACTTACCGTGCCCAATCTGAGGCCATCAATGCTGTACCGCTTGGAAGTTCAAGTGCTGACGACTGGCGGGGAAGGGCCAGCTACAATAAAATCGTTCCGAACACCCGACCTTCCTCTATTTTCACCCCACAGTAAGTACTACACCGTTTTGACATGTGGTTACGTGTTAGAAAACTTCAGTCCTCCACATATAAACAATTTGCTCGAGACTTTATTGGTTCCAGTAGCATTCCATAAACTTAAGATGTGTGAAAATATTGCCTTCCCCCCGCCACCCCATCACTGTCCATCAGCAATGATGGAAGCAAATGCAGTCTTTCTCTCATTTCGTTTCTGTGGTCTGACGTTGGCCATTCATCCCACCACAGCTCTTTGGCTTATGCCTATAGCACTTGGGATTCAAATTTGGTCTGTCCTCCAGGTGCTACCTAGGCCTGGGATTCCTTGGCTTTCCAGATTAGATTTTTCTGGGTGCATTCAGCCCAGCACAGCGAGAGCCTGATCGTATTTCTAAAGCAGTGCAAACCTCTTGATGGCCGTTTCCAGCATTTTATGTGTTTCTGAAAAGTACAGCTCAGTGTCGCGAAGCCCAGTAAAAAATATAATGAATTAGTCCAAGATTCATCTGCTTGAATCTTTTTCTCCATTCACAGTCCCACGAAAGTTGTCTGGACTGAACATGCACATACTTGTCAGCACAGGCGGTTCACTTATAAGCTGAAGGCCTCACGAAGCCTTTTTAGCATGGATAAAGGTTGGTATTACGTATTCAGGGTTTGATATATGCATATTTTCCTATTTTTTTGTTTAGGACCTCATCTGAAGCAACATCATCCACATCACTACAAGCCACCCCCAGAGAAATATTAGACTGTTTGAGATGATTATACAAATAACTGAGAGAAAAACTGAGCTCCCAAATAAAGGCTGGAAAAAGGCACATCTGCAGGAGCAATGAACCCAGTTTTCCAGTGGAAGTTACCATCCTGTACGATCTGTACCTACTTCGCTGTAGCTTAGCCATGAAGAATTGTGTTTGCACCAAGACCAGGATGAAACATAGAGCACGTATCATTTCACTACCACCACTATTCAACAAACTGAAGATCGCATCCAACTCGACACCTGTGAGAAAATCAGAAGTGTGTTCATTATAATGCTTTTGTATTTCTATGTTTAAAGTAGATTGAAACGGTGCGGTGTATGCAGTTTTTCTCTTAGTGACTTCAATGTTAATATTTGCAAGGTTGTCCTGTGATGTATACATACTTTTGAACACTGGAGACCATGTTCTCATCAGCGTGTTTAAATGATATATTTTACTTAAAGCTCTGCCTGTCACCAGTTTAAGGCCTAGTGTATTTTGCTATTAAAGAAGATCTCCATATGTCTGAAATAAGGACGTATGTAAAATAAATACCGGTAGCAGAAACCCTACAATAGTCAGTTTTTAATAATTGCAGTATCACCACAGAGGAGGAGGGTGATATCTTTGTATCACCCATCTGTTCTGAAGTGGTAACGTTTTAGCATGTAGATCTTCTATTAATGTAGTTAATAGCTAAAAAATATACAGGGTAGATGTACCATTGTAAAGAAACAAAAGGCAATTAATAGAATTGTTGAAAATTAACGGCAGTTAATACAATTACTTGACAAGTCGTGGAAGAATGACTTTTAAAATCCCACTTATAATTTTTTGGTATATTATATTTCAAGGAATAATAAGATCTTGAAAAGAAACACCATTTTTCGAGTTAAAAATCTGAATAGTTAACATTAACATTTTAGAAACTGAAATTCTGAGGCACATTTATTATTCAAGTAGCCTTAGAGCTACTTTTTGGCTTTGTATTTTGATGCACATATTTCTTTTCCCCGTGGATCTTTTGAACAGAAGGATGGATATATTGGCTCTATTCTGCTGTTCTGCTTACAGAAAGAATTATGTGACAATATTCTGGCATCTGGAAAACATTGGCTTATAGTTTATTTGAATGCATTTTTCAAATTTAGACAGAAGGGTGCCCTTTTTAACCATAAGGGAATTCATATTGCCTTATTGTGCAATATAAACTGTCTAGAATAATTTGCCACACAGAGAGACATACCTCGATAGTAAACAGAAAATGCTTGGATTTATTATCGAGAGGGTGGAAAATATCTGCCAATAAACGTCCATACAAATACTCATAATCAGCTTCTAACGTTCAAGATGTTCAAAGTGCTCCTGCGTTCTTTGGCACCATTTCTGTTTCTCCCTAAATCATCATATGAGGCTAACGTACCTCAAACACTCCGGAGTCAACCCTGACAAGGTGGCCGCTTTTCCTACCAGCAGATGCTACAGCCTCACCTGTACTTCGTATTTGCCCGAGATATTCAGTGAGAGCAGCTCAGACATTAAGTGGTAAATCTATTTTCCTGCTCTTGATGACAAACTGCTTTGTGGAAAAGCAAATATGAAGAAAAGAAATACATACCTGAAACAGAGGATCAGAGTTATGTTTGTCATAGTAGAGCATTCAGAAAATATTCAAATACAGTTTGTCTATACTGAATTTTATAGCCTTTTTTTTTCGTGTGGGTTGATACCACAGGGGGTGAAGGAAACAGGTAATTTCTGATTACTTGCTTATTCCAGTTTTTCTACATTTCTACCTTTGGTTTTAAAGGGCTGGTTTTTTCCATTCTCTTTCTACTTTGCATGTTGTCTTTTTTGATATGCACTCAGTGACCAAGAACTTTTCCAGACATTTTCTATTGCTCTGTGGTTTGGGCCTTTAACAGTAGTTTTAAAAATATTAAAGGCTATGGTGCTTTTAATTCCTTCCTCTACCCTTCTGTCATCTCCCCTTTTCCAAAGTACATCAGCAAATAAAGGGATGAACTCTTCTTCGTAAAATAGTATGAAGGTTTATGTTCAATTTTGACAGAAGGCCAGAGTCTCGGAGGTTTTTGTCAGGATGGAAATGTTCCGTGTGTACAATTCTCTACAAAGAAAACACAGTTTGAATCAGACCGGTGTGCAGCACTGCTTCGACATTTAGAATGCGCAGGGTGTAGGCAGGGATGGAAGGGATTTCCGTGGTGTTTGCTGAGAGCAGGAGTCGGTGGGATCAGGGCAAGTAATTACCTCAGGCTTCTCTGAAAAACTCTGTCCAAACCTTTCAATCACAGTCTATTCTAGTTATGCTGGAGCAAATCTGGAGTGACTTGCGTAATGTTAATGAAATTACGTTTTGTTCATAGTGACATGGGAAAGCATAGAGCATGGATGTCGGTCTTTATTATAAGGATGCGAAATCTGGCTTGGAGATAAACTGGAAGTTAGCAGCCCTGAGTGATCATACCCTTAGTCTTGGTTGCTGAGGGGAAGCCTCATTCTTCTGAAATGAATCAAAAAGGTTCCTGTTTGCTGATGCCAGTCTCTTTGAAGCATTCAACTTTTAAAAGTTACAATGTACTTTTGAAGAACATGGAGGGGTTTTCTCTTTTCAAGCAGATTCTGGAAAATAAAAAAAAAAGTTGATAAAGTAGAATTGTATTGAAGAAGTGTATTATATAGAGCCCACTAAGATGTAAGTTATTTTCTTCCTTCTACAAATCAGCTTATCATCTCACCTTTCAAGTCACCCTCCAGATCAAAAATGAAAAATACAAGGTCAACAAAGTTCACACATGGATGTTAAATTCCCAATTATGAGTGATTTCCTGATTATTCTTTGAATTTAGCAGTACAGATTTGAAGTTGTTAGTGCCTAATTCGTAAAGACTTGTTTGCTGAATTGTACAGGGTATTGTCCTAATTTACTAGCCTAAATCACATTAAACATTTAATTCAGCAATACAGTTGTAGTTCACCACTTGATTTACTAGTTAAAGATTTATTTTCTCTAATGAAGTTGTGTAATACAGAGCTAATATAGATATTGGGATGTTTTTAGATACTCTGCACCTTTACACTAATGTATTATTTGCTATGTACGATTCTGATGGATTTATCAGCTGACTTCAGGATGCATTTTGTTTATCTTTATTTCTTAAAGGAGAATTATAAGATTATGCCATTTTTGCTAACTGCTTTGAGAAGTGGATTTTTTTGCTGTTCATTGGTCATTTTTGTTTCAAAAGAGAATGGTTTGTTCTTATTATATGTATCTTTTTGACCATTTTTGAGTTGTTTATAGAGCAGGAGGAATTCAAATAAGACAGAGCTTGTGCTGTATCATCTGTCTGTATCATCTTGAATATTCGTTAGGACTGTAGCACATAGACAATAAATAAGAGGTTTAACCTCTGAAATGCTGAACATCCTCAACTTAGTGGCTTCAGAAAGAGCTGAGGACATGGTGTGGCAATGCTAACATTGACATTAATGTTTGGCATGGTCACACACAAAGTCAAAGAGATACTCATTGCTAATGTGAATGGGAATTTTACCATTGGCATTAGCAGAACTGTATAGAAAACTTAATACTGAGTCAACTTATTCCACACTACTTTCATCTCCACGCTCCCAACTGGAGTCAGGGAGAGTTTCGGATTAGCAGGCCCTGATTCAGGAAGGTATGCAGAAAAGGAAACTTCCATTTGCACAGAAGAAGTCAGTGGGATGGAAATAAACCTTTGCAGTTAAGAATGAGCTTTAGTAATGCCTCGAGTAAAGCATGGATGTCAAACTTTGCTTGAATACTGTCTTAAATCAGGGCCTTATAGAACCAAGTGTGGGACCCAGACAGTTCTAAATTCTGTGTACAACACCATAAAAAATTTTATTTTTGTCTTGTGTATATGTAAATGTAGTTGTGATATTGACTTATTTATTAATTCATTTTCTTATACTATGTGCCAAGTATATTCCTACCCTTTTGATCAGTACCTGTGAACATCAGTTACTAAAAATAATGTTATGCAAACTTGTGCATTGTAACCAGGAATATGATGCTAATAAGCTGTTGCATGTAGTGTTAAATAATTAAGAAAACCCTTTATTTAAAAAATGTAAATGAATACCTGCAGATGTTGATGATTATATATGGTTTTGCATGCCAAAACTCATTGTTCAGTTGTGGGCATGAAATGTAACGACTGTATTACCTCTACTGAATATATTAGTAAGGTACAATTTACAAAGTAATTAACAGAGCTCTATATATAAAATTTTTCCTTTTGCTTAATTATATTGTAGTAAAGGTAACAGAACTGCTTCTCTGTTACCCAAATTGGCTGTAGAAATTATGTTCCTATAACACTCATTTAAAGTCAATATTTATTTATGTATGTAATACAGAAAGATTGGTCTTATGTGTTTGTCCTGTTATTTAGAGAAAAAAATACACTTCTTGTAAAAACAATTTGTAAAAAAATGTAAATGTAAATACGAGTCTGATTTCTTTTACTCACTATTTTCATGTTTAGAATTTGTACATACTGTTTAGGTAATAAACTATCCTTCATCAAAGTCTTGCTACATTATCTCCTCCATACAGAATTTATAGTTTTGTTTTTCTTAAGTTGAAGACATAGAGTTATCTAAGAAAAATCAGTGTCACACCAAGTACCTTTGCTACACCTAAATTTCATTGTGTATCAAGTCATACCATTTTATCCTACATTTACTACAGCATTTTGTTTTGTTTAGAAAGTGATCAAAATAATCTGAAAATAAATTTAGATATCATTTGAGTCTTTTACTTTCAAAAGCAATCCTTGAAGTAAAAAATCACTCAAGAACTTGCCATCTCTTTCTTTGTTTTAATGGGATAGTTCACAGTGAAGATTAGTTCACCCTTTGTAATACTAACTTAAAATAATTAAACTGTTGCTGGATCGATGTCAGTGGCCTGATCCTGCAAGTCAAGATATTAATGACTGAAACTCGTGGTGAAATCTATGTATACACCAGATTTGGAGTATTTTCTATTTTAAAGGGCAGTATCCCATGATTTAAATTCTATATTTTTAATAAATATAAATTTCCGTCTTAGAACAATCATTTAACTGTTTCAAATTATCATAGATGTGCTGTCATTCTCAGATACAATATCTTTAGTTCAGGGATGTGCCTTTAACTTACTCTTGACTTACCTAATAAACATATAGATTTTGTTAACTTGAACGTAAACTCCAAAATTTCCTGGTATTGCTTTCTCATTAGAGTAACTGCTTAAATTTGGGGGTTTGGTTTTCCTTTTCCATAAATGGATAATATTTAGAAAAACCCATATAGTTAAATTTCTTTGCAAGTTGGACTATTTCAATGCTATTTGCCATTATGGTTCAGTAAACCCAGACAAGAATGATATATCACCGTGGATAGGTAAATTGTTATAATAAATAGTTGAAGTGTTCTATACACTGTAATTCAAAAGAGCCATTCATTTTTTCTTTCCATAACTCAAAATAAATGTTTTCTTCAACACTGAATTAAAAGAGGCAATGACCAGATGATGTGAATCAGGTGAAATAAAGCAAATTTGCTATATATTGATCATTTTGGTTTGGGGTTTTGTGGCTTGTGCTTCTGTACAACTTGGCTTTTGTGCATCTAAAACCGGAATGCACTCAAAAGATTCCACTTCATAAGAAATGTAATACAATGAAAACTTTTTACAGTACAAAAAAACCCCCGTCTATACTTCTGTTTTCTTACTACGGGCGTTGCAGTGTCATTGTCTGGATATATGCCAGCCGCCTGGAGGAAAGCCTTGGGCCAAAACACCCCCCGTTCGCCCTTCGGTGGCAACGCAGCACCTGTACGGGTAAAGAAATCACGGGGGACACCACTGAGAACGTGAGCTTTGAAATAGAGCCCGTGGGCAGGACCCCTGCGGATTCGGAGGGGCTGCGGTTCAGCAGAAGCGAATTGCTGCGTCCCCCTTGGATTATACTGAAATAGCCTCTCTGCTTCCACTCAAGGTGCTGGCAGGAGCAGAGATGAATATTTAATCCGTGCCTTGCTATAAGCATTTACTGAGAGTGCCGTCTGGCACAGGAACTAAAGAATTGATGAATGCTTTCTGTACCCAGTCCCTCACCTGTGACGGGGATTTATTCACGTTACTTAATAATAAACTGTTTCTTGTCAATGGAAGATCACCTTTGGAAATAGTGGGCTGTCACTTTTCAAGACTTGGGCAAATACACGACACACAAATATCCCTTTATCTTTGTGTGCAAATATATTTGTGCACCAAATTGCTTGTCTTTTTCACAAGCTGCCCAATAATATATACCTGTAATAGGTTCAAAATTGTCAACGTTTAAAAGTAACTCCGGGTTTGCTGATTAGTACTGATTAGCCAACGTATTTTTCATATTTTTATAATTTTATTTAGAAAATGTTGCCTGATTTAAATGGTTCAGACTGCATTGTTATTAGTAGATGCAAAGTGATAGGCTGTAATTTCCACGCTGTCATTTCTATGTAGAAGTGAAAGGTAGAGGAGGCAGATTGGGGACAGAAGAGCATAGGTGGCATGAAAAGAAGCTAATCATCTGATGTATTTGTTTCTTTGCAAACATCTAATTTGCAGTATTAGTAGTTATCTGCAAACATTCAAAATAATATTTTAAATTTCTTTTCTAAGATGTGCTGCAATACTTGCTTAAAATATAAATATTTCAGACTTTCAGTGAACATACCTGCAAGACAAAATCAATTAGACTGTAACTCATAAAACAGGAATATATAAGAAAAAAAGTGAGCTGGTGGATGCTAATGGCTCTCTCAGAGTAGGGAAAACTGTTCTTTTTGCTTGGTGTTTGTTGAATTATACTGAAAACAAAGAAGGTCCATATGCATTTTTCTTGCTTTGAATGAAATACCTCTTATCACAAAGGATCACATTTAATTGGCTAAAGGTGCTTCATGAATGGCTGAGTTACCCGAGGTACACAGTCACTCAACGCTGTAATGATGCACTAGTGAATGAACTTTGTATTTTTTCATTTATCTGAAGATGGTATTAATTGGTCTCATCTTTTGGCCTGAACTTCAATTTTTTTGTTTGTTTGTTTTATAAAGGATCACTGTTCATTGCTTTTGTTGTATGTTCAGTGTGAGAACTTCTCGCATTTATTAATCTTAATCATACATGACACACTCAAAGCATGTTTCTCTTCACTGCTCTTTGCTATGAAGATTTAGATTTATGATACCTTTCCAATAAAAAATAAAGCCATTAAGATAAAATATATACATTCATGTGTTTAGAGCTGATTTCAATAAAGGGGTCCTGTCAACAAAGTAATATTAGTTTTTAGATATAAAGTATATCTGCAGCTGTATCTCATTTAAATTATTATGTACATAATATAGTTTTGGAGAATAGGAAACCTGACTGTCTTTTTAAACAACAGCCATACTAGCCACAGGAAATTGTAGCAAGCACACAGACACATATTAAACTGATAGGTATCACTCATATTTGCAGCTTGATAAATGCTGTTAAGACAAATTATGTTCAGGTTAGCTAAATACATCACTTTGAGCAAAACTGAACCCATTTCATCTGCAAAACAGATGTAGATGAATACCAGAAGTCTGGAGAGAGATGTAGCAGGAACAATATAAAATTCTGTGCTTGAATAATATCAAAAAGCACAAAGCTGATACAGCTTAAATTATATGGTTTTTTCCTAATCACTAATAGACAATACTTTAATAAAATCCTAAGATGATCCCACATTTATTTTGTAGGCTATTTTGTAACTAGCTTTACAAAATATGTGGAACCAATAACGAGAAATTAATCCTTTTATTTTGTTAAATTCCATTTATAAAGATAATATTTACCTAACAAAGTTCTCAGAATTACTCAGCAGAAAACTGGCATAGAGCAGTGTAATTCAGTTGAGGGAATAGTTCAGTTTGGGGTTCTCTCTCTGAAATTCAACCTTTGACTGAAAAAATCTTTCTATTTTTTAAAAAATTATATATACAGTTATTGGGAAACTATGAGTCAAATAATGTAGTCAGTGATTTCGGTAGCTGTTGTCCGACTCTATCTAGGAAACTTGTTCTCTCTCTCAGCGAACCTCAAAATCTCTAGAATAGTTTATTGCATGCTATCGTTCATAGATGATAGGTTGCTCAGGGCCTTGCCCTTTCATGTTTTGGAGATAATCAAGGATGGGGATGCCACATCCTCTCTTACTAATTACTTGTGAAACAACAGTAAGGCAAATAGCAACATCTTAACTGTCAAGGAAATTGTATGGGAAAAAACACATGGCATAAACAATTTCAATTACTTGATGGGCCTGTCAAATTACAAAGAAATTGAAAAGTAACCCTTTGAAGCACAAGCTTATAGGTTCTCTTATTCTCGGTAGGTTTGTGAGGAAACCCTTCTTATTACACTGGCCCTGGGAATTCAAAACTAGCAGAAAATGAAACCTGCAGCTTCTCAATATGCTTTTATTTTGTCAGACGTTAGTTGCCTCACAAGCCTTCAGAAACGGGAAGCTGCTCAGCCGTATTTCTAGAGAATTCATACTGGTTGCTTAGCTTGCAAAACTGAATGAATTAGGACTCACGTGCTAGTTTACCATATTAACATTCAACGAATAATTAAATTGACAATGGTCAACGGCCCATTTGTGTTGCCTCTTTTGTATGCCATGGGTTGTTACAGCTGCCAAAATTATCGGTCCTCCTTGGTCGGGTAACGCTTTACTCTTCGGGGGGTCTGAGCTTCTGAGAAGACCCCCAAGGGCTCTGGAGAGCTGAGCAGGTCGCTGTGGCTTCCGCAGATGTGGAAATGCCCGTGCTTGGGAGAGGGGACGGCTGCCTGAGAGCGGAAAGAAAGGAGTGCTTTCGGGGAAAATGCCGTGGAAAGGCCTCTCGTCCCGCTACACCTCACACGGTCAGTACGCTGCCTTTCTGACGGGACTAGGTGAGGGTGGGGAGAAAGGTGGACAAGACGCGAAGAAGACTGGCACGAAGAGCATCGCTGCTGGAATCCACAGAGACCTACTCCCATTGATCTTCGGCTTGCCGAAGACAGCAATACCTCGATTTGCTCTTCAGCCAGACATCTGCAGGTGCAGAGCTGGAAGTCCTTGACCTCAGCGCAAAGTATCACCATGGCTCGGGTACTAGCTGGGACTGACACTGCCTCCTGCTCTGACAGGGGTTGTGTCTACTGCTGGTGCTGTGTAGGGAGCTCAGCTCCTCCGAGATGGACAGTATCGGAGCAAAACTTTGAGATGCGGGATTGGGACCTAAGTGGGAGCACACCTCTGGGCTCCCTCAGCCTTCACTCTTTCACCACTGTGGTGAACGCATGTATTGCTGTCCTTTCTCTTCCTTTATCTCCCTTGGGTTGCCATGTGCTCAGGGAAAGTCACGCTGAGCTGTCCTAAGCAAGTCTTCCCCTGCAAATGGTCCTCACACCCATGGGGCTACCCCATCTCGGGTGGTCTCCGAAATATCGCCTAGTGTTGGAGGGACAGCTGTGCGAGTTTCAACACTGTCAAACGCTGTTGCTGAAAGGAGAGGGACTGTGTTGGATCATAAGAAAAGCTGAGAAAATCAAGGTCCTACATGCTAGAAAGGGTAAATCCTGCATCGCGTGCGAAGAGGCTGGAGCTCTTGAGCTGGATAGGGGAAGGGAGCGTCCAAGGAGGAAACCACAAGCAGGATTCCCCTTGTGTTGTTTCAGCAGTGACCGCAGATGAGTGAGCTCTGCCTTTATACACCAGAACACCTACAGTAATGAGGCCCTGAGCTGCCAAAAGCTGGAGCTGCACTGGATGTGAGGCGAAAGAAAAGAACGTTCCTCCTAAAGGCAGGGTTTGAGCCCACCGGGGGGCTCATCACACATCACAGCTGAAATCCAGAGCCTCACATGCTCAGTCCTTCTGGCAAGGTATTAGGTCTCAAGCAGAAGTTTTTCTTTCTCTGTAGAAGTCCTGCTATATACAGAATAGTGAGAGCCAAACATTAAAAATAAATGACAATTTGCATACAAGAGAAGACAAGCAATGTCTAGAGACTTCATGCTAATTCCTCAACTGTCCTAAAACTATGTTTCCCTGTGGGGAAGCTGGGATGCAGGCAAAACATTTCTGCAGTGTCATCAGTTTCCAGTTTTGCCTATTGAACCAGTTAGCTGCTCTGGTTTTCAGCAACTTATAGTGAGGCTTTAGCAACAGTTACTGTGAAATATTCCGAAACTTAGACTTCTGAAGTCAATAGGTTTCCTTTCTATTCGAAAGAGAAGTCTAAATGCATGACTTGCTCCATTACAATTGAAAGAAAGCCATTTCCAGGCATTGTGAAGCCTATGTTACAATCATCCTGAATGTGGAAATATTGAAATACTTATAGATCAACTAAATGTTTCTCTTCCTCCTTAGTTCATGATGACTCAGAAACAAGAAAAAGGGTCACCCTTTAAATGAACGCACAGCCACACAAGAGAAAATAAAACTTACAGAAATTCTTAAGGACTTGTGAAGGAGAGGATAAAGATCAGCAAGTGTAGCCCACCAGATGTTTGGTGCCAGAAATAAAAGGAGGCCAGATGTGAATACTAGTCTCCCTGCACATCTCTTTGCTGTGCATCTTGGCTGCTCAGCAGCTCCAGGTATAGTTAGTTCTGCCAGCAAATTCCACAGCTGTCCCACTGCCATGGAACCAGCACACTGTAAAGAACAAGAAGACTTCTGGTCTCTGGCAGGCTGCTCTCGTTATCCTAGCAAACTTTCTCATGGTAGGAGAATACTTAGCTTTCCCTCAAATGAACAGATCCGTAGCTTGGAAAAGGATAATTTGATAAGCCTCTGTGGGAAGAAAACCATCAAAAAAAGGACTTAGAGAAGAACAAGAAAGATTTTAATGAGGTGAAGAGTGAAACAAATATTAATAAATATGATTCAAAAATCCTTATTTTTCTCTTAAATATCACCTAGTTATTCTTAGGAATGATAGAAAAATATAAAAAATGAAGATACTAAATCAGTCAGAAACTGTTGGAGAGAACATTTCTGCAAATTCTATAACATCAGTCCATGAAATATGTTTCTAGTGTGTCACAGGAATAAAAAAAAAAGCCTGTGCAATGTTGGGAAGCCTTTAGTTGCAGTATTTCAATGAGGCTGGACATCTTGGAATACTGCATTTAGTTATTAACATCATATTACACTTAACACATGTTAATGTTGTTGAAAAATGTATATACGGCTTAGCTAAGCGATAACTAGCATCGCTTAGCTATGGTGTAAGGACACTCCACACTGTCAGTTTAATAATGACTGCTACTTTGGTTTTTCCATGTTCTTCAGTCTTTGTGCCATATGAGCAGCAAGAATGGCAAAAATGCGTAAGCAAAAGGCATGAAGTAAGGTCACGTTTCAGTAAATTCTACACTGATTTTAGGCCATTATTGTCAAATTCATGACAAGCTTCTCCCAATTGCTTTTAATCTCCTTCTTAATGACTGTGATTTAGTTAGGCATTTTAGTGTTTGGAATCCCATTAAAGCCGAGTTTGTCGAACGCACACGCCTTCCCTGTGTCACTAAGGTGGACTTTGCACCAAACAAGGCAACTTATATGTCCCCAGGGCTATTGAGCACTATCCGCAACTGCTCCATCTGGTTCCGGGGATCATCTCTTGTAAAGTCTCTTTACAAATCACAGTCACCTCTGCCCTTAAATCCATTTTAAATTTAATAGTAGTAGTGCCAGATTTGAGACTAACAAACCCAACCTGCTCATCATTATTGACTTTTTAAACAGATTTTTGACAGACACTCCTTCTGACTTTTCCTTTACACATCCTGGATATAATTCTGTTGTCTGAGCCTCTCTCCTCTCTGTTGTGTTCTGCCTTGTCCCTAACAGCCATAATTGTGCCATCGGAAATCCACTCTTCTGAAAAGCTTTTTTGTGGGCTTCCTTGTTTCTCTAGGGATTTGGCCTTTGCTTGTTCTTCATGACTGTCCCCCTACTTTTTCACTGGATATTTTGAATTTTGCCTGAGTTGGACAGTGATGCTTTTCCACTACTCATTTAAGAGGAAATTAAATTATTAGTTGCAAGATGTTTTTTAAAATTCAAATTACTAAACACTCTGTTATGTTTCTCAGTCTCAAAATTGCACTTCTTGTTTATATGTCAACTTTACAAAGTTTTTATCTTCTAATCATTGACTATTTTGTGGAAAAAGACTTGCCTGTTTGGGCATAATATACATTTTAGGTTTCTTACTTTTTTTAAATAACATCACTATTACTTTTTATAGAGATGATCTAGCAATATTATCACATTTGTCATTGCATACATTATGAGATGCTTTGTACTTCACAGATTTGTGTGAACATTCCTTTTTCCAATATTTAGTGTCTTGTTCTTTCCTCCCAGGTGATTCAATAACTGAGTTATGAGAAAACTTTTAAAGGGCTAGATTGCAGCTGATTGCCTTCCTTATTTAGTCTTCTACAAAATGAGTCTATTTCTCCCATAAAGGATCTAAAAAGGACAAAAAAAGGTAAATCTTTATAATGATGAGTGATTTTTTTTTCCCCATAATGGGTCACAATTTGCACCATAAAATGTTTATGCTACTGGCTTCGTGTCAGAGATTTTCCCTAAAATTTTCTTATCCCTACCTGCTTTCTTGTTATAAATTTAAATAAAGGGAACGATGCATCCTCACAGCAGCTAATCATTATGTCACAAAAAGATTGATTTTATATTATATTATATTATATTAGATGTCCCTTAAAGTGTTTCAGAAGTATGACTTTGTCTATGGCACGGCACTCTGTGTGTATAGAGTCATTCCACTGTAAACTTGCACTGTTTACAGAAGTGTATTTCAGGAAGTATTTCAAGAATGCAGTCAGAGGTTTAGCTAAGGCGAAAGCTTATTACTAAAAACATTTACCCTCTTTTCAACCACTTACCCCTAAGGATGGATGAGTTTGTATTCTTTTATTCTACTGTACTTTTAATTGTTGTTGGCAAAATAATCCCTGGAATTGTATACAAACTTGTATAACCTTGAAAAATCATAAGCTTCTCTAAAGAGAAAAAATATGTGGTTTTGTTTTGGTTTGTTTCATTTTAATTTACATTCTGGTTTCTTCCAGTCAAGACTTATGGTTTTGAGCTTTTCTTTGTAACCAGAAGTTATAATTTTACAAGAGTGACAATAACAGGAGGGCAGACGTTGGAAGAGAAGAAGGTGAAATTCTCAAGAAGTTAAGAATTTAAAGGATTAGGTTGCATGAAAAACACCAAGTAACACCACTTTTGTGACATGATTATAAGATTTGTCAATGACAGTAGTGATGAGAATGACAGTGGGACCCATCTGTTGACAAGACTTGACATTCTGGGAGGCGTGCTGCCTTTGAGGAACCCAAATCCTTGGTGTTACTGAAATGTTGCCAGGGCTCCTCCAACCCTCTGAACACTACCCCATGCTCTCATTCCATGTGGGTGTTAATAACATCACTGGGAATGAGTTCGCACAGATTAAAAGCTACTGTAAGGCTCTGGGAACGGGGAGGTGAAGGGGTCAGGAGCTCAGGTGGCTTTTTTGTCAATTCTGCTGATCAAAGGTCAAGGCTTAGGGACAGATGTGACATGGAGATAAATATGTGAGTGAGCAGATGGTGCTGCCAGCAGAATGTCAGCTGCCTTGACCATGGAATAATGTTCCATAAACCCTATGGCACAAGGAAGAACTGCACCTCTCTCACACCAGTTTACTGATTTATTGAGACAGGTTCACAAACCCCACCAGATTAGTATGAACTATTCTGCCCTTAACAGAAGTCTAAATATTGGCAAGATAAGAAGTATTTACCGTAAGGTCAGAGGAGAGACAAAAAGGAGAATGGTGGGTTGGTCCACCAAACATATTAGATAATGTAGGGATTAAGTAGGAGGAACTGGAGGCTTTATTACGTGGCCAACATTTTGCTGTAAATGACATTTGGTTGATTAAAATCTTGTTGGATGATTCACATGTGTCACAGCATTAATACTGAAGGGTATACCTTGCTCAGAAAAGGCAAGCAGGAGACTAATGAAGGCAGCAAGAAAATATTCTTAAATGTGAAGGGTGCTTACATCTGGTCTGAGAGCCAGATTACAGATAACCATACATTTCTTGTGGGTGTTCAGAGCCCTCTTTATACTGCTTGGAACTGAAGGAGAAAGAAGATGGACACTATCATAGTGATGGTCCTGGAGATGAAAATCAGAATAATCCAAGCATAAGACTTGGTAGTAATATTGTAATTACTTGGTAGTCACTGGTCACTACTCAGGCATAATCTGTGGAAAGAACGCAGCAAGACATGGAGGTGGGAACTCACCTGACTAAGGGTGTCTTCTACAGAGAGGACATGTATAGCTGTGCTGGCTACTCTCTAGTCAACAGAGGCACTAAAAAGTTGCTGAGATCTGAGTAACCATGCATTAAAATGCCTTTTTTTTTTTTTTATGTTGTCAAAAAGATCTTTTAATGAAAACCTAAGATACAGATGTCTATGCAGAAGATACTTAAAGTAGGATGATATGAATCCCATCCAGGGAGTCCAACAAGTTTTTGGAACATGGTGGTGTTACCATCTAATAGACTCAGGAGGCAAAATCCTGCAGAGGAGGATGTTATAAAGAGGCTGTAGTCTGTTAGAGAAAGAATACCAAGCTGCACTTGCAACTTGACTAACTTGCAAAGTATTGATGTCATATACCAGATGGCATACTGCCTGTGGGCAGGTCAGTAAAGATGGACGTGGGGACAAAAATAAGCAAAAGCATAAAGGAAGTTCACCTAGCAAAGGATGGAAAAAAATAACAAGGCCCAACCTGTGAAAACTTAGAAGATAATGTAGGCAACAAAAAAAATGGCCAACACAAATTTATAAAGACTAAACTGTAACAGTAGCATAACTTCTTCATATAACATAGCAACAACCCTTCAAGACAGAAAAGAAGAGCATTTCTGCATATCTTGATTTGAGCAGAGCTTTTGGCTCTGTCTTCTACACTTGGGGTCAAATCTGGAAAATGTTATTCAAATGAAAGCTTTATAGTATATGCAAACTTTGTTTCAAAAAATGTTTAGACAGTAATTACTAATGATACGTGCCAATTTTGAAGAATGTGTCCACTAATGTACTACAGGGACTCTTGCTCTGTCCAGGATTATGTGCTGTTTTCATCGACATTTTGGAGGGTGAAATAGGGAGTTTTTATTAAATTTGCAGACTTGATAAAGGAAGTACATCTTAAAGAAAGATTAGTAGTAATCTCAAGTTAATGGTATATCTAATGGACTCAAATTTAAGTATTTGGAAAATATTTTTTATTAGTGAGGACAATAAAGTACTAGAGAACCTTTCCTGAAGAGATTTTATGTGGTTTCCAGGGCTTAAGAGCCATCGAAATAAACTTCTGTCCTAAGCACAATTCATTTTGCTTTCAGGCATGTGGGTGTTTAAAGGTCTTAGCCAGCTTTGAATACGTGAGGACCAGCCTCCTACTTCATTCCTGAAGGAGAAAGCCTTGTCTTCATAGATCCAGGGAGCTGGATATCTGGGTAAGTGCAGGACATGCAGAGTGGACAGTGAGAAAATCCCCAACAAGTGCCACCAGGTACTTTGAGCTCAAGAGTGCATATTGCTACTGGTTATACTGGTAGAAGAATGAGAGGCCAAAGCAAGCTCACTTTCCTCCCAGCTAGTTGCCGAAGTGGTGATGGCAGAATTCATGTCAAGAAGCAGGGATGTGGGCAGTCTCCCATCTTACATACAATGCCCTGTAATGCCACCATGCACAAAACTGTAAAACAATAATCATTCATAGATTTTTTTTCAGAGGTTTATTAGATTTTTAGAGGTTTTAACTTATCTGTGACAGCCTTTGAAAGTTATGAACTTACTTTGTTTAATTTCCTTTTAGTTGTTTGAAGTTCATGGAGAGTTATGATAATGGGTTGGGTTTCTTTTAATTTGAAAAAAAGTGTCCTACCACATTTCATTAAATGCTTTAAAACATTAAATGTCTTTAAAACATTAAATGAAAGAGGAAAATTTACATAAGAGAAAAGCAGAAGTTATCACAAGTTTCAACAAAAGGAAATTCAAATTTCACATCTTTCTATGTTGTTATAGCCTACAAAATGATGGATTCTTCTAATAGAGAAGTAATTTTTTCTCAGTGGAAGTTTTGGTAAGGCATTCCGTGATATGTACAGCAATTATAGAATTATTAGCTGATAGAATATTTCATGAAATTAAATCAATTTCTGTAAAAAACTACTGCTGTAGAGTTACCATTTGATTTTAACTTAGTAGGCCTACATGCAGTGTACGTTATAATACAGAACTAGGATAATGATTAGCAAGATCATAAAAGAACACGGATGGAATCTCAGCAAGTGTGGATAGCCACACCGGCAGTTTATTTCAGCGTCATTAGTAAGGGCAATAGGTGTCCAGAAAACACTGGAGGAAGAATACTGAAATGAGACGAGGCTTGGTTTGGGCAAACAGCCAGAATAACTAGCTTGGACAGGAACTCGTGGGCAGGCATCACTTCACCTCATTTCATTTGTCAGGCTGTTACTGTTCCTCTAACATCCATGCAGTGGTCACTGTATGCTGATAGTCGAAACAGCTCCTGGCAAGATGAAAATTATAGAAAAGCCTTTCTGCTTTATTATTATTTTAATCATCTCTATTTTTGCATTACTGCAATGACTTTAATTTTAAGTTCAGTTTTGGTTTTCATTGTGAAGCAGCAAAGTTATCAGTTGTCCACACTTTGTGTCATTGTAATGCATGCACTTTCTATGTCCTATCCACGACACATTGTTCTTCATTCAATCGTTGTGCTGCATGTTTAAGAAAAAACTTTAAGAAAAAAATATTTTTTCTCCCTCACTGTTAAAAATTAGTGTCTTTGAAGAGCATTCCTAGAACTGTTCTGGTTCTCAGTTGAAGCCTGTGTGTCACCGTTATCTATTATAACTAGTTTAGGATACTGGAGTTCAAGAAAAGTTTCATTGTGAAATTTATGAAGTATTTAAATGTGTCCTTAGGAAATCAGTTGGGTAAGCTTGGCATATGTGTAGTCAAGCCTCACAAACACTTCTGAAACAGTTTTAGAGAACATAGCTTAACACCCTGCCTGAAAGGAGCTTTCCCAGTTCTTCTCATTAATGCTTCTGTATCTTTCCTGCGATGTTTCACTGCATCCTTCAGGAAACTGGGAAGTTATTCTCCCAAAGGACCTGATAGGGAAATGGCAGGATGGAAAGGACAAATTTGTCAAATTTGGAGTGATACCAATGATTTAATGGAAAATGGTGATAACTTTATATTGAATTTAACATGGGCAGGACTGGACCATAAGGTAAGAAAATTTCTGAAAATTGCCATCTTTAAGATGAATACCAAATGCTTTGGAACTGGCACTGGAGAAAAATATAACTCAACTATATTTCTAAATCGGAGCAAGATAACTGCAGAATTGGCCCTTCTTTAAGGAGTTGAATCAGCTATTGTCTTCAATTTTCCAACATTATTTATTACTTTTTACTGGGATAATAATTAAAATAAAGCAGCTGTTACTGACTTCCAACATGAGTTGCTTATATTTTCTTTCTATATAGAACTTGAACTCCCAGTACTGGATACACTGTTATACTTCTCTGGAAAATATGTGAAGTGGTATATAGTTCAAACAGTCCTGTATTGCGAATACAGGAATGCTTCTAATTGCTATTATAAAGAGTCTTTTTTCCTAAAAGAGAGCTGCTGTTAAAATTCAAAGGGCTCATAGTATTGCATTACTTATAAGAGCAATTCCTTTGACTTCAGTGAATATAAAGTACTCATGTAAAAAGGGTTCATAGTATGAAATGGAAATCTCAAGAAGAATCTGTCATACATACGGTAGCTTTTTCAAATTGAGTTTTGTCTGCATTATTAATGCCTTGGTGTTATACAAGTGCAATAGTACAAGACTAAAAGCTTGTTTGGCATTTCTCATAAATGCCAAAGACCATTTTTACATATGTAAACCTAACATCTAGGCATATTTCTTATGTCCATGAGTAATCCTATTAATAAATTAATAAATCCTATTTTAAAAATTACTAGTAAAATTAGTATAGATTAATGGCAACTGAACCAAAGACTCAACATAACAGAACAGTGACAGATACGATTATCATTTATAAGAATCTTGTTGAAAAGAGACTTGTTAGTTGTCATCTGACAGTGAAGAAAAAGAAACCTATTTTTCTTATATTTTAGCTATATAGGATTTCTTGCTCCAGGATATACATCTACTGTGGAGGAAAGAAAAGAAAAAAGAAAAAAAGAAACCAACACCACCAACAACATAGATTGATTCACTGTTATTTCAATCATATTATCAATTACATCTCATTTATGTCTAAATTGATGGGTTTTTTTGACTGCTCCTTGTCTCCAAAGTCTAAAGATATCATTTAACCCTTCCTCCTGCCTCTATAGCCTTGGATTACAGAAGGCAGCCTGGACCTGCAGAGCAGAGGGGAACTGCAGAGAGCTATGAAAATATTCCCAGTTTCCCCTCTGGAGGGCAGGACCAAGAAAACACTACAGGATGTCACCCTTCCTACAGCCTCAGCACAAACGCTGAGTTTTCCAGTCATGCACAACCTACAGGTACGCTCGTATAGTGAGACAATAAACACTGCTTTTCTATATAATTTCCAATTTTAGAATGTAAGAAAAATAACTAGCTTTTTCTATAGAAAATCTTCCATTCAAATGAAAACATAGATTGTAAACATGGTGCGTTCCCTGTTAATTTAACAGAATTAGACATCTTACTGCAGCAGAGTTCTCCACTACTTCAAGAGTACTTTTTGGAATGTTTTTAGTTCATGAGATAAAAATTGCAGCATTAAACACATGCAGAATATGTGATGTGATTTACTTGGGCTTGTGGCCAAAATTGTCAGTAAACTTCTGTGTAATTAGAAAATGGTTCAATGACAGTTCTGTTCTGCTGCCCTTAGTCAACTCTGAGTTACACCATACTCTTCCAGGAATGTCATCAAAGCTGGTCATAGGATATCTCACTGGTTTTGAAGCACACTCGTGACTGAGAGATGAAAGGTACCAGGTGTATTTTAAAATCTGTTTGTCACCTCAGGATGTAAACCTGCCATTGCAGAAGGTCATACATTAACATTTGCTTTAGATAAAAAATGTCTTGAATTTGCTAATAAAATAAGTAAAGCTTTGAAAAAAAATATTACACTGCTTTCGTTTTGATATCTTTTAAGAGACAAATACAGTGGAGGAAGAATAAATATTGGCTAAATAGACAAAAACCACATAGAAAGTCAAAGATTCAGAAAGGTATATATGCACTGAGTGTATGTCTGCAATTATTCATCACCTAGAAATATTGCCACTTGAGTAAAGGTCAGTATTGACTAGAAGTTTCCACTATTGCTAAATAATTCTCCATGCTCTGTCGCTTTTGTCCAATTTATTTCTGTCAGCTCTGCCTATGACGTTTGCCTTAATGCTGTTTAGTGTGGGTGGAAAAAGGAATGGCCAAGTGGCTGTGCACTGCGTCGTCTTTTAGGGTGCACCCACGCAAGTGGATATAGTCAAAGGAGCTTGAGTCCTGACATAGTCCCGTACAGTCTTATTGCAGAGGTCTAAGTAGAAACGCTGCTAGACACCCGTCCCATCAGCAGAGAGGGCCGACCTCATTCTCAAGACTAGAAGACAGAAGAATTGGGGCTGAATTCAAAGCATCACAATTTGCTATATAACCTTTGGCAAATTACTGAATTTTGCTGTTTCCTCGGTTTTGTCCCAGTGAAACATAGATAACAGAAATTTCTTGGCTATCTATTTAGCTAATCAATTCTTCTGGCTAGAGATTTACTTTTTCCCTAACATCCTATAATGCATAGATAAAAATATCCTCAAGCTTCTAGGTGTTTCCTTGGTAGAAAATAAGTAAAGACAGGGAATTTCAAAAGAAAAATACTCACTCTGTACTCTAGAATTTCTGATGTTATTGGATATTTTAAAAAACCCCAAACAAACAAACAGTTAGTTTAATAAGGTAATTAAAGCATCCTGCTAAGACAAGCCATCTATATTGCAAGATAAATTATTCCTTTCTGGTTTTCTTTTCTCTCTCTTCTGCTTGCTGTCTCCCCTCCCAACTTCCCTTCACCAATACAGCACAGCTGGTGTCCTCCCACAAACGCCACTGTCCAGCTGCAGACCTTCAGAAGGAGAAGGAAGGAGCAGACGTACTGACAAAATTTTAAGTGTCTGAAGTAAAGGTACAACCCTGGTTTGGGTTGGTGTGGCGGGGGTTTGGTACTGAAGGGGCCGTAGGGCCGGGTCCTGTGAGAAGCTGCTGGAACCTTCTCTGGCTCCATGTCGGATCCAGGCCGAGCCCGTCAGTGATGGTGGAAACACCGGTGGGAGAGCAGATTTAAGAGGGGAAACCTGCAGGGAGTGGGGGATTGGGGTGGGAGAGCTGGAGCAGGGCCCGAGTGCGGAGTCCTCCTCCCCTGAGGAGGAAGGAGCGGCAGCGACAAGGGGTGAGGAACCGACCCCAGCCCCCATTCCCCGAAGGTGTTCTGAGGTTTGGGTTTACTTCTCAGTGTCCTTGTTTTGATCTGATTGGCAGTAAGTTAAATGGATTTTGTTTCTTCCCCCAGTTGAGCGTGTCTTTTGCCCGTGCCCATAAGTGGGGAGTGATCCCTCCCTGTCCTTGTCTCGACCCACGAGCGTTTCTTTATGTTTTCTCCTCATCCCACCATGGCTGGCTTCATGGTGCTTTGTCACCAGCTGGGCTTAAACCATGACAAACCTGAAGCTACTTTCCCTGAAGAGGAAACAGCTAGAAAACCAATACAGAGAGAACATGGTGTGTTTGAGGATGTTGGATTGACTGGCTTCTTATGTAGCATAATTGTGTTTGAAACGAGAAAGTAAAAATAAGGGCAGCATTGTTTATTCAGATCTCTAACAGCCATGTGACTAGCCTGTGAAATTTTGATCTGGGCCCTGATTTAACTTTTGCATAATGTCAGATATTTGCAACTCTATCAGTTCTTATGCTCCATGTTGAAGTCCAGTGTCTGGGCTGCTGACGGTTTTATTAATCTTCTCACAGCTACTACAGTGTCTCAGAATCGGTGTAGACTAAGTCCTTCTTTTAATAATGCTCAATATTCACTGTCATCTCCAGTAATGTTATTAAAATAGAACTGTATTCTATATCAGAGATTTCCCCAAACTGGGTTGTTTCTGTACAACGAAAGAGGAATACAAGTGTACCTGGGCTAAACATTTAAAACTATAGCTAGATTGACTGCTAAAGGTAAAAAGGGCACATCCTTCCTGCCAAGACCTGGTCAGGAAAGAGTTTGCACTCTTGTTAGAAATAAGAAAGGCAAGAGAAATATTAAGCTACTTAAGGGGGACGATGTCTTTCATGACAGTTATCCCTCGAGGTCAAGAGCAAATTAACACGTTTCCCTTTCATTTCACAAGGCAGGAGCACTGAAGTTGAAATCCTTAAAGTTGAGCTTGCAACCTGAGAAAATACAGTGCAGTTTCCTTTTGGTCAGTAGCATCAAAGATGCAGTCAATAAATTCACCCTGTAGCAATGTCCCCATACTGAGAACCTGTCTTGAGGGAAATGATATTACTCTAGTCCTATATGATTCAAAGCTCCTTGAGTTGGAGTTCTTTGAAGATAGAAGGCTGCATTCTCAGCTACTATAAATCAACATAGCCATTTTGACTTTAAGGTGCTACTAATTAAAGTGTATTTTTGCAAGACTCTGTTATCTCCTTGCACAATACTGACTTTAATAATGGTTTATTTGGTCTCTACTGGTTTATGCTATCTAGTCACACCATAAAGAGTGAGGCAGTTCTTTTCCTCCCATGTGTTACTTTCCTTGGTGAAGGTCTTCAGCCACAAATTAATTTTATCGTAAGGTTGTCTTATAGGAACTGATTCTCACAAATCCTTTCTAGGATTGCACTGTTACGCCGCAGTTATATCATTCCAGTCTAGCAGAGCTATTTTGCATTTGGCTCTGGCTTGCTGAGTTACATTGCCTTAATTGGTAAGCATTCTTAGTTTTTCTCTTTCCATGCTGAAAGAACTGGCATACCACCACATTCCTCACAACCCAAACTTTTCCACAGCAGGCAGTTTCTCTGAATATATTTTTTAAATCTTTTCTAAGACTGAAATCAACATAATGAGAAGGAATGTGTAGGAGGTTAATAAAGGTTCATTAAACAAGAACCTTTGACTACCTCATGTTCTTCTTTCATTTCAGTTCTCTGTGTCCCAGGGTAGCTCAGTTTCATTAGAGCATACACACAACTTAGTAGGTCAAAGGAAAAAAAAAAAAAGTGAAAGTTACTGACGGATGGTTAGAACAAAAATAATAATTCAGAATTTCCCCATTTTTCTTCATAGTCAATATACACATGGTGCAAAAGGATTAACTTCTTGGGTATGTTTTTGCAGAAGTCTGAATTATTTCCACATTACAGACTCTTTGCATAAACTGACTGCTCCTTGGGTAGATCCCAAGTAGGTAACACCTGAATTTTCAGCTTAAAAAAAAAAAAAAGGTAAACTTTTCAGGAAAGGTCAAATTAAGGAAAAAAATCACAATATTGGGCTCGAAGATCTATATTCATTTGTAATACACGTTGTGAAAGTGTGATCATATAGAGTTCAAATAAAAGTTGTGCACATGTAGCATTACATGATGTGAATAATAACAGAAAATACTCTCAGTATTGAAGACTCCATGTATTCTAAGGTATCTAATAATTTTCATAGGTAGTATTGAAGATATCACATAATCTAAGATACCTAATATATCTACCAAATACACAGTAGAATTCATTTCCATTCATAAAGTGATTAAAAACAAGACTCATATTTGCCAAGATATTATAGAAATCTCTTTGCAAAGAGAATTAATGAATTTCTAGCTTGAGTTTTACTAATGTAAATTCAAAGGCAATTGGATGAAATCAGAGAGTCTAAGCAGTGCTATTTCAGAGGTCTGTGTACATAATCATGACTAAAATCTGCTATGATGATAATGCTTTATTTGGCTTGTAGTTTTATTAGCTTCATTTATTTAATTGATTTGAGGGGTATGCAAATAGTAATAGCATTCCATGTAATCTTAGCATTATGCATTTATCCCAAAGCTGCAACAGATTAACTTCTAACTCAGATACTGCAGCTGATAACATGAAAGCCTAATTCAAAGCAAAGTAAGGAACTGTGAAAACCTTTTATAGCTGTTGCTCCTAAATATATTTCTCTGTGTCAGTTAATAAATACATATGCAAAAGTTGTTTAGCACCAACAGCATACTTGATTCTACATTTCTACACAAGACTAATTTACATTTCCAACCCTGCAAAATGGAGACTGAGAGGAAGTAATCACTTCAGGTAATTTTTCCTTTTTCTTTGATAGTAAATTAACTTACGAACAACAAAAAGAGCTCTCCATCTGCAACCCATGTGAACATAGACAGGTTTTTAAGTGAGATGTAAATGTGCAGCAAGCAGATGGCAACAGCAAACACATGGCAACTGTTGGAAAAAAAGGGCTGAAAAAAGGCAATAAATAGAGAGCTGGCACTGTTAACAGTGCGGTTTGAAGAGAATGGTGATGGGGTATGTTCAAGGCACAAGTCAGGGTAATGCTGAGCAAACAAAACTAACAGCAAAAAAAAGTATTGACTTCCAATGGTTAGGAATTAACTAGCAGAAAGGACTCTGAAATAACTTACTGAAAAGAAGGTAGCATAAGCAGGGACATGCATTTTAGATAATCTGAAATGAAAGGAGATGGTTATGAGGTATGTGCTTTATCTATGAGAGAGTCTTCTCCCATAATGCATGATGTATGCAATTTTAAAATAAATGTCAAGGTCAGGTGAGAGACAAATTAAGCATCTTTACTGCCTGGCCTCAAGGTAGATGATCTAATGGCATGAGGAGAAGAGTCAATATTGTCATTATACAGGAAAATAGTGAAGATGTGTCCAAAGAATAGATTTTTTTGTTCTCTTATCTTCAAAGAAATTGAAACCTTGCTTGTTCAAAACAGCACTAGTGTGAAAGGAAAAGACTGCTTTTCACTTAATGCCAAATATTCAAAAAGATGTGCTAGAAAAAAAAGAAAAATCCAACAAAAAGCTCTGACTGCTGTCGGTCTCACATTGCTGGGAAAGTAGTATTCTGATGCTATCATGAAATGAGAACAGCAGGTGTGTAACTACGATCACATCTTATTTGTAACAAACAAAGGGTGGTAAAAGATGGGAGCAGAACAGCACCAAAAGCCGGGCTGAGAAGGTGGGGGATTCAAACTGCAGCAGGTAAATAGAATATTGAGAAGGGAGGGCACAAAGAAACACAAACCATAAAGGCAGATAATTTAATCCCTACTGTATAAAAACTCTGCTTTTCAAATTCTTGATTATTAAACCAACCAAGCGACGAGCACACTTTTTAAAAAATAATCAAATTACTCCATTAGTATGCACACATGCATGGGTGAAGCAAATGTGTAACTTTGACAGTCATAATCCCTGTGTTGCTACTGCTGTCTTTTGGGTAGAACTCCTAAAAAGCTTTTTTCCATCCAACAACCTACTAAAAAAGCAGATGCCAGGACCTCAATGGCGTTCCAGCACTGGCTTCACCGGAACGTAGAGAAAATGGTGAGCTGTCCCTACAGAGAGCTTCACTTCTTAGCACAACTATATAGTGCATAGCACTGGCTTTTGTGTGTGTGTGTGAGGGAGAATTCAGAAGCTGTGCAATTCTGAGAAACCAAACATCTCTCAGAGTACAGTTAGACCTCCCAAGAATTTCCAGAAAAATCATCATTAACCCAAAACATTAACTTCCTTCATTTCTTAAGGGCAACCCTTACTTCCCCAGCATGTGTTTACATTATGCTACTGGGTTGCTGCTGTTTGCTGTTGTAACCTTCTGCGGTTGACAGTGATACTGAGAGCTTGGTCCTATGTGCTTAAAACTCTGGCCTAAGCTTTTTCTTATGACAAAAGACAAAGCTTTTCCCTTTTGCCCCAAGCATAGGCAGAGCTTTCATCCTTCGAGAGTTCTTTACTCATATGTGTGAAATACAGCAATCTTTAGTAGGGGCAAACAGGGCCTTGGAATTTGAGAAACCTCAGTGATAATTTAATGCTTACGGAAAGACCAAAGAATTTGGCTCCCCTCTGATCTTTCCATTGCAGTTGGAGGGAAAGCGTCTATCTGAGTGTCTACCCTTTGTAGGGATATAATTAAGATGGTTAAATTGATTGATTTCTTACACACAAACACCACTCCGTGAAAACTCAGTGAGCAAAACTTCTGCAACCACAGATGACTCCAGGTACCTCAGACTTGCAAATTTTAGCATTAGTATTAATTACCACATTAGTATTCCAGGCATTTCAAGGTGACTGCATATTGATCCTATTCCAGCTGCCACCCCACAAGTATTGCACATCAACTCCGTTGACATGTTCAGTAAGAAGCTTCCCCATCTCTGCTAGGGCTCTGCTTGGTTTCATGCTGCACGAGTCTCCATAGCGGAAACCAAAACCATCTGGGACCCCAAATAGGAAGGTCTTTTTGCTCAAGGTGACCTTGGTGACTGTTTCCTTTTTCTTTACCTCTTGGTCTTTAACTGTCACCTCCCTACCAGAACCACAGTTTGCTATGGTTAGGATGTTTTCTAGCTGTGACTGGGAAAGGTGTATAAGAAGCATATGAAAATAAAGCTAAATCGATGATTTTTCTTTCCTCCTGAAGGAATGAAGATTGTTTTTTACCCTGAAGGTTCTACTAGCAGCTTACATATAGTTTATTTTTCACAGCTCTTTTGTCTTACTTCCTTAGTTCCTTTATATTTGTCACTGCAGCTCCTACAGATAACAAACTCCATTAACAAAACCGCCCTTCTTTCTGTGGTCCCTTCTCACACATAGCTGAGGAGCCAACAGAGACACTGACAGTCTGCTACAGTTAATGGGAGCAACATGGGTCACTGCAGGTATGTCAGGTTCAAGAATATAAGTTTTATAATTATCCACAAAATCACTGTAATCTAGAGCCATGGAACTGCTAAAATATCTTTTTTTTTTTTTTTATCACTTGATCCCCACTCAATTTCTTCCTCCCATTTCCCATAACTCTTTCACGCATCTCAGAACAATTTGGAGAATTAGTACCATTAGCGTTGCTGAGCATATAAGTAAACTGCCTTCTACTGGTGAGGGCATGGCTTGTTTTGTAAAATATAAAGAGAAATCTCAAGTATTTTTTCATAGCAAAATAGGGACCACAAAATTCTTCAGTGTCTGTATCTAATTCTGTGGGTGATTTAAAGAATTTTTACTTCTGCTGAAGTGATTCTGTTATCTATAGTATAAAGTAAGCCTAAAGCAATACATTCTTTGCAATTAAGGAAAACATGAACAGAACATGCCTAGAGATATATACATTCGCCTCTGGCTTTTAATGCAAGACTTGGCGTCTGCCAAACTCACCTCCACAGTCTTTAATGGCAAAAAAATTAGGGCTTTGATGTAAGTGCTTTGAACTACTCCTATCTGAATTAAGCTTCGAGGCACATGAGACTACCCCCCCTTAAAGCTTTCTAAGCATGCATACTGAATGATTTTGGTGAACTAAAGACTGACTGTGCTTAAAAATACAGATCACTGAATAGAAATGCTGTGTTCTTCACAACTAATAGGAAACTTGCCTTCAGTAGGCAAATTCACTGTAGAAGTGAGAAACTTCCCCTTCTAGTTAAAGATGTATTGTTAAGTGTATATTCAGCAAAAACTAAGCAAAAGATATGTGTTAAATACTCAAGGTGTGCTCATTGATTAGGTCAAACTAAAGAGGCTGGAAGTCAGTCTTGCTATTACAAAAATGGTATTCGGGTGGTTGCAAAAATTGACACAGATATTTGCACAACTGCAGATGCTATCTTTGAGCAGTATCGTTACCACTGCTCACAAAACGGTATTTTAACAGTAAAAAAGCATTCTAGAATGACAAACATAGTATTGAGTGTAGAAGCATTTCAGTATGTTCCTATAGCATAATTAGTTAAGCATGCCTAAATGTTATTACTATACTTTATAACCTCTTTTACAGGATACTACCAAAGGATGAGCAGTGACATTCATTCCATAATGGATTAATATATTAAACATAAAATGAAACATTTATGAAAATTGCTGCTACTACTTCAGAAGAAATATCTAACAACTATTTCTGGGCATTAACAATATGATGGTACTTCAGAGCTGTTACGCTTGGTGATCTGGATAATTTCCAGAGCAGTTTAATCCAGTTTCTGTTATAATTTGTTGCTTTGCATAACCTAAGAGAGGGACAAAAGGAAAACAAAACAAGAAAGCAGTAATCAATCATGGTTCTCCCCTGAATCCTTGAAGCAGCCTCTAAATTGCATCAGCTTGCGGTGGAATCCAGGGATTTTATGATGCAAGGGAAGATTTTTGGAGTTATTTGGGAGTGAGGCACATTTTCTCCCTGAATATTTCCCAGGTTATTCATAAAGAGTCCTCTACACTGGGAGGACTGGCTAACACTCGGGTTTTGTATACTCAGCTGAGAGGCTAACAAAGTTTTCTAGTTCCACTTCACGAAGTGGTAAAATAGGCCCAAATAGGGGTTCGGATTTAATGCTCTGAATGGCATTGAAGGAGCTTGAGAGTTCTAATAAAATGTTGGTATTTCTGCACTAGCTGATATATTCAGAAAAAGAAATGAAAAAGAGAGGAAGTGATAAGATAAATTATGTGATTCTGAAAATAAAGCCTTACCTTCATTCTTCTAGCTTTTTGACTTAAGTACCTAGGGGAAATATACTAAGTTTCTGACTGAGACAAATGAAAATTTTATCACACTAAAGGTGGATGGCCAAATATGAAGAGCACAAAGACTCAACTAATAGATGAGGGGTTTAGTAGAAGATTTTTATGGAGATTTGAGTTCATACCTGAAGTGAAAACTAAACCTTTCTGGCATTCATGAAGTAGTCCCTGCACTACAAGGACCATATTGCCAAGTATGGTTCCATCAGATATAAAATATTAAGGAGCTTTGAAAAGGCCACGAAGGGTCTTTTAGCTCCAGGGTCACTTAATCTAGAAACAAATAAGCAAGCATATTGCTGATGCTTCAGTGTTCTTCTGAGGAGTGTGTCCGTTGTGCTTTATAGTAGGAAAAGGAAGTATCCAACTTTAGAGTAATAAAATAACACAATGGGATTGTGCACCAAAACACTCACACAAGATCATTTAATAATAACAAACCCAGAAAAGTTACTCATATCTTATTATGAGATCTATGTGATACACTCAGCATCAGAGTTTGTGCGATATTAATACAACTTTAAAAAATTCCCTGTAAATTTCTATTTCTATGTATTTCTATCAAAAGAAAGGCATTGGTAGTGAAGAGATCCACCAGAACTTCACTGCAAGTCATGACCTCTGGATTCAATCAGCAGCATACTAATATATTAGCATTAATCAGCACAGAGCAATTGCTGTACTGTACTTTGTAATTACTAAGGTTGCATCCCTTGATTGTTGGTGTTTAAGTACAAAGGCTAAACAGCATTAAATGTGCACACCTGGAGGGTGGTTCTTAAGGTTTTTTTGGTCTAGCATAGAAAAATCAAGGTAACTTTACAAGAAATGACTTTAGTTTAGTTTCTCAAATGCCAACCTTTCCCCCCTTTTTTTTCCTACATATTTATTTATTAATCCAAAGACTGGACATACAGTGCTTTGGAATACTTCTGGAAGAAATGGATTGATCGCATTATAGAACAATTCACTAACATCAGCCAAATCATATTACATTATAGTTAATGGAAAACTATGATTTATTTCCTTTACGGAAATGCAACCAAGATTAAGGAGATACTGAGTGATTTAATTAATATTAATTCAAGATACAGCAAACAGCTTGGTCTAGAGAAGAGCTGAGTACTTTTCCAAAATTGGCTCCTTCTTATCAGGTAGATAAATATTTGATCTGAAGAATGGTTTGGTCCATTAGTTGTTATACTACGCAGTATCTTCTATCTTGCTTTATATCTGGAAGACATTTTTTCCATTTTTTGGCCTGGAAAACATGCAGAGGTGGGAATATTACCCTTTCTTCACCTCTTTCCCCCAGTTAAATAGCTGTTTAGCTCACAAGTGCCATTTGGGAGTAATTAGCATTTACTTTTCATCCAGAAGTGGGTAGATTGACATAAAATCTCAGAAACACCTGAGACTTAGTCTTTTTCACACTGAAATATGTGATGGATTTTTATTGCACATTTGTAAACCAGTAAACTTTATTAGTGCCATGCACATCATTCGCTACAGATGAGAAAGCTTTAACTACTAACTATATTACTCTTCACAGAGCCTGGTAGCTCTGATGTTATCAGCACTGTAATGAAAGCAGGAAATATGTGGTTTCTGACATCTTTGTAATTCACAAGTGCAGCTGAGGCTTGTGTTGGTGCTACTCTTAGAACAAAGCATCGCTGGGACTATGTCCTTAATACCTTTTGTAATGAACCTAGTAGCTGGTAGACTTCCTGCCCCTTATAATTCATGAAGTCAGGGCTCAGTGAATCAATGGGACTGAAATGGAGATGTTCCTACTAGCACAGTCCATATATTTTCACTTTTGGTTTTCATAAAATTCTAGCTCTGGGACGGTAAAGGCAACATATTTACATACAAAAATTAACATCAAGATGAATGGAATTTTATACTGTGATACTATAAAAAAGAATTCTTTGGAGGACCAGCACAACTGAAGCAGTACAGTACTGTTTCTCTGGCTTTGAAAAAGGGGCAAAAATAACTGATTGAATGTTGATATATCAAGTCAGTGTTTGTGTAAAGAACTGCACAGGGAGAAATATTTCCTTGTGACATGCTCCTAGAAGAAAAAGGAAAAGCTTTGAAACTGAAATCACTATATCTTCCCAAAATAATTCTGATCTTTAAACATACATGGAAGTGCTGATTCTGTCTCAGTTAAAATGTAAGTACACACCGCATGTGCAAAGAGAATTATGAACCTTTTTAATTATGATAATTAATTAGGTGCTTTCAGCCTTTCATTCTGTCATCAAGTTTGTGTTTTCTGTCACTAAAGCCAACACCTACAACAAGAAGCTGGGACATCAAATGAAGAGATTGTGTTTCTAAAGATCTACAACTTATAACGACATATGTACTGTTTTCTTTTTAAATGAGTAACAAAAAATGTAGGCAGAATGCTCATATACTTTAATGATAATTCCCATTGCAATTTGTGTGTAACTTAAGAGGATTTCAAGAGAGGAATAACAATCTTTTATTCTTTTCTCAAGCTGATGGGAAGAATAATAATTTTTTTCATGATGCAAATAAAAAAAAGACTATCTGTAACTTCTACAATGATAAAGCTCAGAATTCACAATGCCACCAGCTCTGTTTAGAACATACATTTTCTCCCTCCTCCTGACTGAGCTATGCCTAACAAATACCACAAGGTTAAAAAATTACTCCCATTCATGGGGAAAAATGCATGGAGCAAATGGTATTTTTTAAAGATGTAGTTAACCAAGGTCAAAAGGTCAAAAGAGGTCAATAATCCTGCTGCATTAGTCTTTGCAATAAAACATTGGCAAGGACTGTTTTAAGCCACTTTGTCTCTCTCCCCATATTTTGGGACGGTGATTATTTTTTATTTCAGTGTAGCTAGTAAAGTGCAGCCCAAACTGGAGATTTCACAGCAAGCACAATGTCTGTTCAGAGAACCTCTGTACTGTATTCTACATGGGAATAAACCTGGCCATGGAAAAGCAAACATCCAGCCCATAAAAAGTAAAATTTTATTGTTCAAGTATCTCCTTGCAATGGTGGAGACCCAGCTGCAAGTCTGCTCTGTGAGAGAGTCCTTTGTGTTGCCCCTCCGCTTATTGGCAATTGCGTTCTGGTTTTGATAAACTTTTTCATCCTAGATATATAGAAATTCAAAGCTTTTAATACAAAGATTTTAGTTTAGTTCCACTGGTATTTTCAGGTGAAGAAATGTTGGCAAAAGTGTCCTTTTTAGGCAAAATATATTCCCTAAATTTCTATTGAGAGTGGCTTGCTGAGGTACAGGAGAAAGAAAAAGAAAAATCAGTGGGGTGGATATGGAAGTGTTTTGTGAGTCTTTTTCATGGTTCTGCTTTAGTTTTGTTTGTGTCGTAGATGTTTGCATATAGATGAGAAACTGAATGAGAGCTAAGCCAAGCACAAGTTTTTTGTGGTGCTCTGAAAAAGTGAGTCTTTCAGTCTAATTCATTGTATTATAAAAATCCAAAGCCTAAAGCCTGCTCTAGTTGAAGTACAGTCTCTCCCTCTTACAAACACCGGTATACTCCTTCTTGTGGACACAGCTGTCAAGGGATGCTAATGCCATGGGTGTAACATCAGTCACTTCAGTAAACTGATGAACTAGATTCTCTTTTTCAAAGAAGCCGTAGGTGATCTTGTGAGCCTTTACTGTAGCAAGTGCCCTGTGCTATTTGGTGGGACAGAACTGCTCCAAAGCTTTACAGAGCTCTGGATTTCAGATTTCTTCCCGGTACCTACACACAACCACTCTTCTCTTGCACAAGAGGCACCATCTATTCAGCTGCTCTGAACTTCTTCTTGTCACTTTTCATTTTCCAGGCCTTAGGCCAGAAGTCATTCACTGTTATTGAAGCACACAACCATCAGTAAAGTACTTCTGCTTGTAACCAGGGCTCTTCTTCAGGTATCTTCCCCCGTGAAAGAAGGCAGCGCATTTCTAACCAGTGTCTCACACCACAGCTGGTCTTGCTTCCAGCAGACAGGTCCTGGACCAGGAACCCACTCACTGGGAAAGATGTGAGATGCTGCTGAATGTTGGAAAGGTAGACAGATTAGCCATAAAAAACTGGTTATGATGCTAGATTGAATAAATTTATAATTCATACATCAATATGCATTTCTTTAAAGTTTATTGTCTGTTAATAATTTTTAAGACTACCCATATTTTTTCTGGTTAGCATTCTTGTCTTCAATGCTTTTTGGATAAGGGCCTATAGCTACTCCTTTAATGAAATGGTAGCATTACCCCTCATTCCCTAACCTTGAAGGGAGGTTAGTCTGACTAATGACAGTATTTTGGCCATCATGCTAATTTATTGCTCTGAAACTGAAATTTATGTAGTTAAAAGTATTTTTAAGTATCAGCATTTACCATCTTACAGGTAATAGACTGTAGTAGTATACCGTAAGTTTCACTCATAACTACTTCAATGTCTAAATGCTAATAGACACACAATTAATCCACCCTGGCACATCTAAAACAGTAATTACCTAATGCCATTCACATGGTGTGGGGTTAATTGAAAGAGGTCTTGACCTTCATGACCTATCAGTTTTGCCTCATCAGCTTGACCCAGGTCAGAGATTCTCCCTGATAACTTTCGCTTATCAATAAAACCTCACTGTGTCTAGAAACAGCATGTGTATATATGTGTGTGTATGTATATGCAGAATAATAACTAAATAATAGAAATAATAAATATGTGTGCCACTGATTTTTATCTTTTATTTTTCTTTTCAAGTAAAATAGGAATTAGGTAAATTAGAAAGTGAAGACTGGATTACTTTTCAGTTTGTAGCTTAAACGTGATGCCAAAGCTGATTTTTCAGGTGAGACTAGATCAAATTTATTGTTGCTTACATTTTCACAGATGCTTTTGAGAAGAGAGTTTGGCTGACACAAGGTTTTAAAATGGTAATATATATTAAAACAAGTCCTCTTTAATGTAAAGATATAATTAGTCAAACATATAGTTTAGTAAATCTGGGGGACGTAATGGAACACACATTTCCCTCCAGTTATAGTACAGCATAAAATGAGTGCAAAACCTGAGATACTAGTTGAATTTTATGCTGTACTATAACTGGAGGGAAATGTGTATTCCATTATGTCCCCCAGACTTACTAAACTATATTTAAGTTGAAAAGGTGAGTACTTGAAAATTAGGAAATACCAGAGTTTAAGTTACTTCTGGAGTTACAAGAAATCAGTTGTTTCGTCCTGAACCTCATGCTGTGTCTTTAATTATCACAGAAGATATCACTGCCTCTGCTGCTCCCTTCCTAAGCCCAAAGCCACAGTAGGTACAAATGCGTTCAAATACCTGAAGGGTGGGTGTGAAGAAGATGGAACCAGGCTCTTTTCAGTGGTGCCCAGTGACAGGACCAGAGGTGATGAGCACCACCTGAAACACAGGAGGTTCCCTCTGAACATCAGGAAACACTTTTTCACTGTGAGGGTGACTGAGCACTGGCACACCTTGCCCAAGGAGACTGTGGAGTCTCCATCCTTGGAGATATTTAAAAGCTGCCTGGACGTGGTCTGGGCAACTGGCTTTAGATGGTCCTACTTGAGCAGGGGCCTTGGACCAGATGACCTCCAGAGGTCCCTTCCAACCTCAACCATCCTGTGATAGGTAAAGTGGAGTTAGGAAAAGCATCATCAATTCTCAGGCAGGATCTGCTCAGTTGCTTTGTGTAATTAAGGCACTGCCTCTGTGAATCTGCATGAAAGAGGTCCAGGTAGTGAGCTCCAGTACCAGATGCCTGACCAGACACATTGCTTAATTGTTGGTTCGTTTCCTGCCCTAGATAGGAGTGCTCCAACTAGTGAGGCCCGAGACAAATCCCAGACTTTGGATAAGTTTCTCTTGGCACTACTCTCCAGAGGCAGTCTGGAAAAGACAGAGCCACGCTGTTTAGGTCCCCCTTCACGTGGCAGCTCAGGCAGTGTCACTTATCCCCCAGTTTCATTTTATAGTAAAACCACCCTAGTGGGCTACAGCACAGTCCTCTTAGTATTCCAGAGCTCCGTGCAAAAACCACATGGTAGTAACGAAGAGAACAAGTGCCACGACGGTCCCTTGTCAGCGGGGTTGTGAGCCATCCGATAGGGGATCTGACATGGGTTTCCCAACGGATCAATCGCTCCTAGGCCATGTGGGGCTGTATGTCTCATCACAGCCATCCAGTCCTCCATTAGCTTACCTACCTCTAATTCTGTATTAATCTTGCTTTAAAGATGCAGCTCTCAAAGTGAAATGTATAATGCTTCTAAGATGAACCGTAATGTAGGCAGAGTTAATAATGCATTTCCAGTGAAGATTTGCTAGTAGGTTACTCTGCCTTCAGAGAAAAGGAGCAGATCCAGCAAACTGACCCTGCAGAGACCTTGTGCATACTTAACCCTCAGTTCTTTATGCATCACATGCACTGTAATCTTGTTTTCTTTGACATTTCTCAGATGCACTAATCCTTTCATCTTGAGAGATCAAATCTGAACCCTCATTGATTTTATGCTAAGGCAACCCATGGGCCCCTAGACAGTAACTTCTCTACCCTGCCCGTAGTGGATCAGTTGTGTTTTCTGTCTTGCCTCAGTGTAAAAGTACATTTTACTGGTTAGTTCACCTACTAAATCTGACTCAGACATGCTTATTTCCATCTGTTTCAACCTATTGACCTGTGTGTAGTTATTCTGAATGTACATTAAACTAAATCACATAACTAAAGGGACATACTTTCTCCCATCAAAGTGCTAAAGGGAAGACTGTGCTGCCAATCCTGTCACCAGAGGATATATCCCCATAAATACTTTGGGAACCAGACAAGAGAACAAGAGAGTGTCGTCGATAATGCTCGTGTGTTGTGGCTGTCCAACACCCATGAAGGCAGTCTTCCAGTTCCAGCAAGGGCTGGGATTCTTCATGGCCTGATTGAATTAAAGAGCAAAACCCCACTTTGTAGTCCACAGGAACACATAAACTATTGGCAAGGTATTAACAAAATCTTTCTAGCCAGATACAACTGATACAGCCTTCAATATTCTTTTTTCTTTGTATACAGCAATGTTCCCCAGTTCACTCTGTTAACTGGGAGGGAAAAGCTTTGGAAGAAGGTAGAGTGGGTGGCTGGTTTTCTAAAATGATTATTAGGGAGATTTAGGGAAGCAAGTTCCTGCCAGGAATACTTATTTGTGAAAAGAATTGTTATGGAATTGGTTCTGTTGAGTTTCCTGAAATTGTTCAATATTTAGTCCTGTGAGTGGTCCTAGGAAAGTAGATTGTGCTTCTGAGACATCCTGGTTTTAATTTCTAACAGATATTATTGGGCTGTGTGAATTTTATTTTATAACAACTGCATATCACATTGAATTTGTAGAAATGGGATATTTTGTAATTGTCTACTTGGTATCTCCAGCTGCTCTGAAAATTTGTCACAGAAAACTATTAATTTGTCTTCTATTTGTCTTTTTTTTCTGCAGCTTTCACTTCTCCGTTCACCACAGCCCTCTCTTTTTCTCACTCACATGCTTTATCTCCATGGTATTTTTGAACTGTGATGCAGTAGATACAAAAATGATCTGAATCTGTCAGCAGCTGAAATGAAATATCTTATGAATATGAGAATATGATGCTTGTTGGTGTGGATTTATACTCCCCACTTAGTCAATGAGATACATGTGTCTCTGGTGTTTGGGTACTTTCTGAACATGTAGTAACTATTATTCCTGGCACGTGTGTGACTGATTGTTTCCAGAATGAACAAAACATAAGGCAGCATCATTATGCCTGGTAGATGCAGGCCACACTCTCAACAGTGGTCTTGTTTTTATAAATTAGTTAAATGGTTTCCAGAGGATGATGTGCTGAACTATTTGGGACACATTTCTTTTAAGCAAATGATGAAAGGATTTCCAAGTAGTTCCAAATGGTCCATATTTGCTTTGTTTAACAGTCAGGCATACTAGTCACCTGGAAAGTATCTATAAAAGATTGAGGCTGTGACAGAGTAATTTACTTTTATTTAATCTGTACTTTGATTCTAAGCACTACATTTATACTTAATAGGACATTACCATATTAATGAGAAGTTAATATAAAATCATGAATAGAATGATTTTGTTTATGACTTAAATCTGTGTGGAGTGTTTCTTTACATATATTTGCATTTTAAAAAACTGCATCCCCTAATGTGCACAGAGAAAATTGTTGCCTCATTCTAACAGAGAATACAGGATTTTTTGGTAAAATGGTAAATCTCAGACTTAACTTCATCCTAGTAAAAAGTCAAGTTCTCTAAGGAATGTTAATTTTTTGGTGTAATTAGGAGCTGATGATATAAAGTAGCTAACGGAAGATGTCTGATTACCCAAAATTACTTTACTTCCCACCAGCTTATAAAAAGAATAAGAACAAAGTGATTTAGAAATATTACAAAATTATGAAGGTTCCCAAGATTGCCTAGGGCAACATATCACATAGAGAAAAAACATAGCCCTTGTTTTTGTCTTTCATTTTGGATCCTGAAATAGTTTCTTTGTCAGATACCTTCAGAATAAACATTTCTTGTCCCAAAGGAAATGGGTTTTCATTACACTTGTAATATATGATCAGATGAGATTGATATCTGTCATTACATCTGATGATTATAATGGTCCCTATTGGAATCTGAAGAATAAACTGAAGAGAGATTTCTTTGAGCAGCGTGACTTGTTTTCTGTTTGAGCAGAACAATTTTTACAAAAGCCATAAACAATGTAATTCTCAATGATTTTAACTTCCTTCTAAATGCTCTTGAAAGATAAAAAAAAAAAAAATATTTCTGCCTTGTTGGACTACCCTATCTTCTTCGCATCCTATTCCCTTGTAGTAGTATAGCTGATAACACTGTTTAAATAACAGCAAATATTTTCGAAGGAAAGTATTGCTAAAAGTGCTTTCCAAAGCATTCTGCTCTGCATAAAAAGAAAAAAAAAGATGTTATTGCAAATATTTTGAATGGCTTTCAGACTTCGGAAGCTTTCATTTGTGGATTCTGCAACACGACCTTGTCTTAAATTGAGCTTACAAGCTTCTCTGCTGGTGAGGGTTATTTGATGATGTTATGTTAGCTGAGGCTCTGGGGATCACTTTCATTCAGGTTAGTATGTTTGGGTCTGCTTAAATCCTATATAAGTCAATGGAACTGAAGATCACAGCAAAAGTTGAGCTGCATTTATCTATGTCCAAATAGAAATGGATTTTTGGAAATCGTAAGTCATGTCATCATTTGTGCTTATAGGGAGTTGTATGATTTCCTGTAGAAGAAAATATGAATACTCTGAAAACTACCTTTTTGCTTTAATCTGACCAGATGGAATGAGGCAATGACAAGCATCCTTTTCTAACGTTTAGTCCCTAGTTTCTGATGACCTAGTATTTCTTATTGTCCTTAAGGTAGGGATTCCCTAGTATTCCCTAGATCTGCAGTGAATATACAGCAGTGTATCTCCTGTGAATTAGTGCATCCCATCTAAATTCAGAAATTGCTTTATGCAAGCTTAATTCTATTTCAATATATATTTTTTCAATATGCATTTGTGCTTAGGCAGCTGCATAAAATCAGAAAAAATGGAAAACAGAAGCAAAAAGTTGCTGATTCTGAGTGTGATTCACTTACATTGTCCTCACAAACTGCTTCACAAATATTAATGGTTGTTGCCCTGATAAAAACCTGTACCTGGTAACTCAGACCTTGTGCTTTGAGAGGCTTGCTGATTGCCAAATGTTTCCTATATATCTAAGGTAACAAGTGACAAAAATTCCATTTTCGATGAGGAGAGGAGAAAGTCAACAGTTCATTCAAACCCTGAAGAGAAAAAATATGAGAGAATCAGAAAATGGTTTGAGACACATCTCCGGAAATCAGCACACTCTTGAAACTCCCTTTTGAAAGAAAATTGCCAAATTTCTCAGACCTACATTTTGAACTTCGAGTTTGTTTTATTCTATTTCTTTTGCAAAGGAAAAGATTCATTTGTTTCCCAAGATCACAGATGAATTAGCTGTTGTTCAAAGTTGTACTTTCAGGTAAAAGCTCAGCATAAAGCATATCTAGTGATTTGCAATACCAGAGGTATATTCCTCTTGTTGCCCTTGCCACCAACATGGACTTTCATTATAAATCTGCTTCATAACGTAAACCTTTTTTTCCAAACTACTAATCCAATAGCTTTTCATTAAAAGCCCCTTTTAAAAATACAGCACTGAAATAATAACGATCAGCAATGCCAAAGGCTGACTTAATCTCTAAACAGTGCCAGCAGCTTTCAGAACAGCTCAATGTGCTAATTACTTCATACACTTTTCACAATATAGTCTTTCATTTATGAATTTTTTTTTACAGTAAAATCCTATCATTTTAGTTTGCAAGGACTATTTCTTTCTGCTTTATGTGGTATAATTTTAAAAGAACTGTAGAACTTGCAAGCTGAGAAAGGTAAAATTGTTGAAATTAAGCCTATGTAAGGGTTTTGTTTTGTTTTATCATGCCAGTAATTGCTAATGAAAAAGTCTTTTCCATCAGTAAATGTCTCTTTTAAGCTGTACATTTTCTAAAGGAGAGAAAAAAAATGTTCAAGTTTTAAAAACAAGTATTGTTTTTAAAATAGTCAAAAGGAAACATCACTTCAGTTGTCATGTGGGAAGGGTTACTTTGTTGATGACTGAGGATTGAGTAGCTGATATGAAACTTGCATGTACTGCCAGAACCATTTTGGACATCGAACATAATTATTCCACCTTGTTTTATGCTTAAGGAGACAATTAGCCTCCCAACTGCTTGAAGAAGAAGAGCTTTGCTACCTTATCATATCAATGCTTACTCAGAAAGTTCTTATGTCTCTGGTCATACATTAGAGTCTTAGAAGCTAGCGTGCTTTTGCCCAACTTTTAAAATTATTAGATTAATGCCCCTTTAAGAACTTTCTTAAGGTCCTGTACAAGCCCTTGACTAACCTAAGAATAGATTCTGGTTTTCCCATTTCCCTACAGTCCACTCTGAAGCAGAGTGGATAAAGTGGCAATCTGTCACAGAAGATGACTTGATCTGACCTGCTATGCTTCAAGTAGACGGAGAATTTATACACAGAGGGAGAAATGACATTGTTATTAACACTGCTGAGTCAGTGCTTTCAATACTGAGATCAGAGAGCCATCTTGGCCATCTGTCCCGTGTAGCCTGTAAGATGGATCCCAGAACTGACATCCAATTTTAACATAAAAAGGCTGGACTACTCAGAATTACACAGAATAGATGAGGTTGGATAGTCTAGTCCAGCTTCCTTGCTCAAGCAGGGTCAACTACAGCAGGTTGCTTAGGACGGTGTCCAGTCAGGTTTTGAATATTTCCAAGGATGGAGACTCCCCAAACTCCCTGGGTGACCTATTTCAGTGCTGAGTCACCCTCACGGTAAAAAAGTGTTTCCTGATGTTCAGACATAGTTTCACTTTTGTGCCCTTGTCCTGTCAGTGGACACTACTGAGAAGTGTCTGGCTGACTCTTCTTTATTCTGCCCATCATATATTTACACTCATGAATAAGATCTCCCCCCGAACCTTCTCTTCTCCAGGCTGAACTGTCGCAGCTCTCTCAGCCTCTTCTTGTCTTCAAGACGCTCCAGTCCTTTAATCACCTTTGTGGTCTTTTGCTGCACTCGCTCCACTATGTCCATGTCTCTCTTGTAGTGGGGAGCCCAGGACTGCCCCAGCACTCCAGGTACGTCTCACCAGTGCTGAGCAAAGAGGAAGGATCACTTGACCTGCGGGCAATGTTTTGTCTGATGCAGCCTAGGCTGCTCTTGGCCTTCATTGCCACGAGAGCACGCTACAGCCTCATGGTCAACGTGGTGTCCACCCCGACGCAGATGTCCCTCTCTGTTAAGCTGCTTTCCAGCCAGTTAGCCCCCAAACTGTACAGGCTTATTCTTCCTCAGGTGGAGGGCTTTGCTTTTTCCTTTGCTGACCTTTGCGTGTTCTTCTCTGCCCCCTTTCTCCAGCCTTTTGAGGTTCCTCTGATTGGTGGCACAGCCATCTGATGTATGAAGCACTCCTCCTGGTTCTACATCATCTGCAAATTTGCTGAAGGTGCACTGTGTCCCATCCTCCAGGTCATTAACGAAGATGTCGGACACTATAGGAGCCAGTAGCAATCCCTGAGGTACACTCCTAATGACAGGATTTTTCAGTTCTAGACAATGGAAGATTCTTCAATTAGAAAGAAAAAAATAATTCCTTTTTTGGATCCCACATGGATATGGATAAAGTCTCTTGTGCATTTTTGAGGTACTTTGTGTTTGTTTGTGTAATTTGTAGTGAATACACTTCCTGCAGACCATCTTAATTCTTTGCTCTTGTAGATGCCTGTGAGACTAGAGATTCATTTGAGAAAGATAGTCTTTTTGTTACTTTTCTTAGGGATTTTCATCAGATAAAATTTACACTGCACCTGATTCAGATGTGGGAAAGAGGGGCATTAGCAGAGAACTGTCCGGGAATGGAATTAACTGAGAACCTGTAAATCTCTCCTTTCTCAGATGTTTCTGTCCCTACATGCTCATAACTTTTCTATCAGAGTAATGAGGTTCCTAATTAGGTTAGAATCATTCTCACAGCAGAACAATAGGAAGAAAAAATTATGGACATTTAAAAGAAACCATGACTGTTTGGTACATTAAATACTGAGCTGGAAAGCAACTCTTGTACAAGATTCTATAACTAAAGAAAATTTTCTTTAACAGATTTTCCTCCTTCCATGACATTAAACAGTTGTTCAATACTCAAACTTATTTAATTTTCAAATTATATTGAGCTGGGTGTCTTGAGCACCTGCAAGCACTTCTCAGACCTAGTGATCTTTTGTCATACCATGACAGTGCAACACGTTAAAATGAACCTGTCTCTTGAATCTCCTACCTCTGCTATCCCAGCTGTGGGCCTTAGATTAATTAGAATGACATTTAGGAGCAAGACAGAGAGGGAATTTCAGTATATTCAGCAGACCTCCTTGTCTGGAATAGTCCGAGTACCAGCATTACAGGCGTTACTATAGAGGATGACTGGATAAATCCCAGTTTTTAAGAGATTTAGGAAAATAATTTATCTGAGGAAATAAGGCTGGGCACTTAAGTTATGCTCTGCAACATTGCAATTTGCGGTACATAAATACATCTGGGAACCTAACTTCCAAACACTCAGGTTAACAAAGGGCAAGCTCTCCTCATTTTAAATCCTGGGGACCTTAGAGGTTTATCAGTCTTATTACAGTGAAAGGGATGGACTATGTTGTGCACTTTTTTCAGTAGAAAGAAGCAAAGAAAAATTTCTGGCCAAATAGGAAAGATAAGCTCAGCAATGATCAGATAAGTGGGAAGAGCTAATGACTTAATTAGGGTGCTCTAGATAACTAAGATTTATTTTTGGCAAAGGCTCAGCAGAAAATTGTTTTACAAGTTGTGCAGTGGAAGAAGAGTTATGCTGCGTTTATAGCAAGGGCATGTTGGACCTTATCCTGGGTAGTCTTTTTTGCTTAGCGGTATCGCTCCTTGATTTCAGTGTGACTTCAGGTCCTTAGCTATTAACTTCAGCAGGAGGTGTGCTGCTCAGAATACGGCAATGATTGCCATACTTACTAAGCTTATTTAATATACTATTAAAAAGAGCTCATATCTGCCCAGATTGTCGCAAAGCATAGCCAAGTGGTGTAGAGCTGTGAGAACAAGTGCCATTTACTTCATCATAGGCACACGGACAGACCCCGGTGGGTAGGGAGAAGTGACCCACAAGGGTGTCAAAGGAGCTTTGTGTGCTCCCACAGCAGAACTATGCTTCTCAAACAACCCAAATGGGTGGAATTACATACTGTTTTCCTTTCAGGATCCACCCCCTTCCCCAACTAGCCACTCCTTCCCCCCAAAAAAAATCCCAAGGGTGGAAGTACTGTGTTATTCACAGCAGAGTTCCCAGCAAGCTTGAGACAAGACAGATCTGTGGGACTATGTCTAGGTTCTTTGGGGACTTATATATGACATCCTTACAGTGGCCTGGATTGTGCAAACTCTAAGAAAAAAAGCTGTTATTCAGGGATCTCAAATCACTGTATAAGCAGGTATAAATATTACTGTCACGAATGGAGAAATAAGAAAACAGAGGTTTTCTTTCCAAGCTTTTACAGTGGGTTTGCCTCCAAGGGGCATTCCAAATGGGGGCAAGTCCATAAGTAAAAGGGAGAATAAAAAGACTAAGCCCATAAAGCATTAGCATGCAACAGGCAAGTGGGCTGGTGTTTTTAACAGGCTACATCAAACTGAAGTACGAGGCTTGATCATACTAAGTCTGTAAAAGGTCAACATGTTAGTATTATAAATCATACTATCCTGAGCGCTTTCAGTCTTGGCCTCCTTAAGAATCTTTGCAAAGCTATTGTAATCACAGGGCTGTGGGCAGGCCAGTTCATTAAATTGCCGACTCTGCTGCTTGCAGATGTTTGAGGCAGGTGTTCTGTACAGACCAGGGAGTTTGCTTTCTTCTGCTGCATGTTGCTCTGGAGGTCGGAGGTTACACCTCAATGGCAAGGTCTCAACTGCGTGGCAAGTCTCAGAGGTCTTTGTTAGGGGAGAAAAAGAATTCGGTCTCCTTAAAATTTATGTACTGCAAAAGATAACTGCACCTGCAGACTGCTGCTCTTATTGAAAACACATGGTGGCTGTTGGAAGAAATATAAAATGCTGCTCTGTAGTTCCTGTTGAGAATATGCAGGGACTCCAAAAGATCAGCATTAGACCAGAGATAGCCGAATGATTCATGATCCAATAGTACACAGTTCTGGTACAAAGTGTATGTTTTTGTCGTACACTTTGGGATTCATGCAAATCCACTTGTATTTAAAAATTGACTTTGGGCAGTGTTGTATTGCCATCAAACAGTTGCCCTGCATAATATAATGTATGCCAGCAGGCATTCCCAATGACCCAGCTAGTTCATAATTGGAAAAGGTTAGTCCAGTCTTTCCTGGCCACCTGTATGTTGGCTTTGTAACTTCCCAAATGGAAAGAGCAAAGATAGATTCTTCTAGATGCAGGAAATCCTATAAAATGGACCACCCTTAATAGAGAATCCTCTGTCTTAAAAAGACCACTGTAGCTTTACAGGATGCTTTGGTTTTTTGCTAGACGTAACCTCCAGCAAACATCAAGTTTTTGTCAGTTCATGTTACGTTAGTCAGGCATAAATGATACACTTACAGAAGGGGATGGAAATATCTTTGTGTTTCTTAATGTCTACTGACATATGTGGCCATGGTACTACTGAAAGAGCTTTCAGCAATGACTGTCGGGGCTGTAACACTAATAATTGCTGAAAGTTCATAAAAAAATTATGACAAATGATAGAACAGCATCACTTACTGGAATCTCTAAGATTGAGGCTTTCATTACCACTTGTTCATCAGAAGGAGCTGTTGTAGATTAATTTCTCACTATTACCATGTAGGAAATGTGAACATTCAGTCCTGTGTTCATATGATGTTCAGAGTGCTCTTTATGAAAATATTATGCCATTGTATTACATATGCCTTATACACTATATACAGTTGTGTAATCTATGTAAAGTAAAACATAAAGAATATATATGGGGGAATCTTAATATATTTTTTAATTCTGAAAAATCTGTATATATCACAAATAGCTATATGTAGTTCCATAAGATCCATATTTTTCATAGCTTAAGAGAGCACAGATACAATACAAAACATCTAATTTTATCATTTGAAATATTTCTAAACTTCTAACAACAGAAGAATTTTCCTGTTAATTTCAGAGGTGCAGCATTTTCATCTATTTTCTGTTTTCCTTTCTTTTTCTCCTGAATACTGAACCTACATAGTCACATCCAGAAATCCATTTTAAGTACTAGTAATGAGATAGCTATTTTCAACTGGAGATTAATAGAGCCAATGTTTCAGGCTGGAAAATTTTGCAAGAAGAACAACAAAGAGTGTATATAATTTGAGTTATGTTTTTCAGAACACTTAAGATTCACTTCAGCTACATTCTACTCACATAAGTTATGACTTACTGCCAACCTATAAGCCCTGATGAAGAAACAACACTGAATAGTGTTTCATCCAGTTTTTGATAAAACATTTATACACATATCATACAGTGTACTGTTGAATGTTATCAAGACTTCTATAGTCATATTTACTATGAGGCAGCAAGGATCCCTACACTGCTCTACATTATCTACAAAGTCTCTGATGGAGGATAAAATCCTGCACAAATATTGTCTCTAATTAAAGTATGACCACAATCCCGTGCAGGATTGGATTCAGAATTGAGAGTCAGCATGCTAAGTGAGGAGACACCTAAACTAAGCCAATATCAAACCTTAAGAACAGGGGGTTTTTCTTAACCTTATTTCTTTCCATAATTTCTGCTTTGAATTTGTAGCAATGAACCTTCTCCAGACTGAGATGGCTTTTAAAAATAACCAATATTGGGTTTTTTGCAAATAGCAGTTTTTAAAACTTTCTGACAAGAATAGAGGAGTTTGTGTTTTCTACTTCATCTATATTTGGAGCACTCATCTAGGATTTGGGAAACCCAATTCTATCACCTTTTCTGCCTGAAAAGATTCACACCCGCATTTTTCACCATCACTCTCATTTGTGTTGGGTTTTAAAACAAGATGCTTTATACATCTGAGTAATTTCAAAGACCATGTGTGATGTCGGTTTTGGCCACTCTTCTACCTTTCCCCTGGCGAATGTCTCTCTCCCCTGTGTTAACAGTCATTAATGTACCAAATTTCAGTTTTGACAAACCAGTATTTTTTGTTGAAACTCTGTTTTATCAAAGCAATTACAGCCACCTGTTTCCCCAAATCCTCTGTTACATATAAGCCTGATATGCAATCTGAGCAGAGTGGGAAATCACTTTTTTAGCTTTACAATCTGAAAACAGTCAGAATGGACAAACAGGACAAGATGGAGACAAAACTGAGTGTTCTGCCACTAAGGTGAGACAGCTGATGCACACTTGGAGCACATTTGCATTGCTTGCATTAAAAACTAGGGTATTAATTCATCCTATTAAAAGGTAAAGCAGTAAAATTGTGTTCACAATTTCAAAATTAGACATGGGGGACACATTTGCAAGCATAAATTTTTTGGTTAGCTAGCTAGGCTCTGCTTATTATTGTTATTGTTATGCTTATGTTCATTTTATGTTTTACTGTGGATCATATACAGTCTGTCTTAGGGAACATATTTTCATGATGCCCATCTTGTGTGTTTTTCTCAGATTGCTCAATCATCTGAGTCCCATTTTAGGACACACATATAGAAACTCTAGTATAAATCTGTCACCACTTGCAGTATGAATCTGAATGTTTTAAAGTTTTTTTTATGTCTCAGCTGTTTTAATTTGTATTGGGCTACACAACATTTCAAGCATCAAGAATCTTTCTGTTTTTCTAATTTCCTAATGTATAGAAGTATCATTCAGGCATTTTAGTACATTACATTAATACCATGCTGTTTCTTCCTATTTTAAAAGAAAATGCAGTTGTACAATGCAACAATAAAAAATATTCCCAATGTTATTGTATTGTTTTAATCACACCTTCTGCAGGTGGCTTTGAGTAATCTGCACTTCTAAACAGGATGAGAGATTTCCCTATGGATAAAGTTTGGTGTTAAAGTAGGGCTTTTTTTCCTGCTAAATAAATGCAAGGGAAAAAAGAAAATTTATATTTTTTTTAACTAAAAAAGAAATGTTCAATGAGCAGAAAAATTTGAACTATAATCTCTTTTAGAAAATACAGCGTAGGTGACTTCTGTCCCACAGCCTGGTGAATCAGGTCCTTGACTATCCTGAGAGTGACACTGTGATTGGTACTTTTCAGTTTTCTTTCTCAGGGCACAATTTCTTTATAAACTGCTTGAGATCTATGAAAAAGAAAGAGTGTTCTTCCTCAATGTTGGAAATAACAGCAAGGTGTGTATCGAGTATGCCATCCTGCGGAATAATCCTGATGTGTGCAGACCCCCATTTGCATGAACTTGTCCTTCTAAGGTATTATGGAAGATGCCCAGGGCAGCCAGCCAGCAAGCTCCCCTTTAATTCTGGCAGTGCTCTTGAAGAAGTTCTTCCTTTTTTAACTTCTCCAGATATCTGGGCAGCCTTGGGTCTGCAGGATAAACATGTGTTATGCCAATACAGTTCTCCCTCACCCTGTGCCTCATTTGTTCGTCATACTTGTCATCAGTTCTTTATGCAAAAAAGACCTGCTGTTTTTACTTCTTTCCCTGACACCATGAAATAATGGCATCTCTGGGCAAAGGTAGCAAAGGGCATTACCTGTCAGGTGCTGCTGAAAATCTAGCCACATCTCAGATTTTCTGATCAAGGCCACCGCCTGTAACAAAGTACAGTCACCTTCCCAGACATTGCATTTGAAAAGATAGATTGTTCATTCTTTGCCACAGTCTACTGCAAGTTAGCAGGAACCTAGATGTGTCAAACTGTGAGCACCACGCTCCACTAGCAGCAAGAGAGGTGTGTCTGACCAGTGGATGGATCTACCCATGATGGAGAAGAGTCGAGGGGAGCAGACCCTCATTAGGCATTTCCATCAGTTCTAAGACTGCATAGAAAATTCCCATGCTCTCTTCTCTCTGTTATTCAGTGGCACAGTCCACAGGAAAGCCTTATGTCTCAGATATCTGGTCACATAGATTTCCACTGATTTGTTTGCTACATTGGAAGTTAAGGTCAGGAAAAAAATGGATGCGCACCAGAAGTGTCCATATGGACACATTTCCACACTGAGACAAAATTTTATCTGGCAGAACATGGTACATTCTCCTAACTTCTGTGTGTGGTTCTTTCCACCTGCAGCTCTATGTCTCTCTCCAGTCTTTATGAGTGTCCAGGTCCTGACTGGCCTAGGAGGTCAGTGTCAAAGGCTCTTCATTTATCTCGGTGAGCTACTTATGCCACAGCAGCCACAAACCACTCTCTTTTCTGTCTCTCTCTACTGGAGTTCCCATGCATGTGTCATTCATTATAACTTACCAGGTTCAGGTTTTCAGCAACGTAACATCTCTTGCCAACAGTGGGAGAGAAGGAGGTAGCCTCTCTTGAGTCTGAGTTGTGGAACACGAAAGATCTCCTATCTCTGGAAGTTCTCCAGGTAAGCAGGTCCAAGACCACCACTAGAACTAATGATCCATGTGTAATTTCTAATACTTTTTACTGGCACAGTTTGGACCTCTTTATCTAATGAATACTCATATGCTGTGGTAGCCCCTGTTCTTTCTAGCTCCAAAATACTACAAGAAAGTCTGGTTTACTGGGTGAACATCGAAGTTGGCTAACTGCACATGCAAAGCTAATCAAAGCTGTGCTCAGACAGACTGCTTCTCACAAAGCTCTACAACGTAACCTGAAACAAAATGACAATCTCCATCATGCTACCATAGACAAAAGATTTCCAGCCTACATTAGGTTATTTACACATTGGCGCAGAACTCACACTCAGCCAAAAGACTGAGTAGATTAGATGGAGACATCTTCCCATATAGCTAGCCCCAGAATTTACTCTTCAGGCTGAAAAGGGGGGGAAAACTCATGAGAAGGACCCAGATGGGAAGTGATGCATACTGACAGCTTAATATCAGCACACTTTTCCTTTCTGACTGGCCTTAAGGGAAGACTGGAAATACTTTTGCATGACGAGAGGTCGGATCTGATAGCAGCTGGCATAGTTGGTAGATGCTGGGAGTACGGTTGTGGTTTAAAAGAAAACTTCAAAGATACCTTAGAAAAAAGGTGCCACAGACACCTGAGGGGCTCAGGGATCTGCTGTGTGGCACGACGTGACAGTTGAGAGCTGTTTCCATATCTGAGACCAGCTGCTCACATTTTCAAGCTGAAGGTGATGACTGGGCTACTAGAGCCAATCACCTGTTCTTTAAGGCAAAAAAACCAAAGCAAATATATAAAGCCAAGACCACAAGCCTACTATTCTTCTCACGTTTTATATCTTTTTCTGACAATAACAGCAGGAGCTGCACAAAACTATTTTCCCTGCACAGTAAAAAATTGGTCAAAACCAGTATGGGCTCAAAAAAATCAGTATCTTTTTGCCACCACCTTTGTACTATCATGTACATGCTGAAGGAATACCTGTCTAGAAGTCACATATTAAAAATGTTTGCAGGAAACAGGGTCTCTGTCAGTCTGCAAAAGAAAGTTCACAATAGCCCATCCTTCTTCAGGAGAGCATTTGTCCAGGAAATGACACTGCAATGACTGTTTCTTGCTTTCTTTTATTACCTCTAGGGTAAAAAAACCCCCACAAAGTAAAACAGGACAGCTGTTAACAGCTATCTCATGTCTGAGCCATGTCCTCTCCCAAAACAGCCTTTCCACTTTCTTGGGGCAAAGGATATTCCATCATGAGTATGCATGCAGATTAAGTATTCTGGGGGACTTTTTTGGATTCCCTCCAGTTTCTCTAACTGGAGATATGCCACTGGATTACTCAGTAAATGTCCTGGCTGATCGATTAATCATATCTCTGGCTTTAGCAGCTCATTTTGTATCTCCTTGTCTGTGTACTAACTCTTACTCTTGTGTTCTTAGCTTGGTCCCTGCCAGTATTTGAATATTCATCAGTTATTATATACATTGTCTGACCATTATTCGTAGCCTAGCTTCCAGGCAACAAATTAGTCCCTAATTCACTTGGAGCGTGATCTATTTTCCATTTAAATTGATGGTAGCTTGGGGAGGCTATTGATGAGAACAATATCCTAAAGACGCAAAAATTTTAGGTTTTTTTTCCAAGCACCTCTTTTAAAATTCTTTTAAAATTGGGTAGTTTTCAGCACCAACTGAGCAAGTCATCTGGACCAAAATAAATGAACAAAGCCACCACCAGGTGACTTCTCCTTGAACCTCTAACTTGTTGGGTTTCTGCAGCTGAAGGACAGTTCAGGTTTGATACATTAGAAACAGTCAGTTTAGTTCAGACAATAGTCGAATGATCTATCGTGAAATGTAAATGTGCTTGATCTGAATGCAGTTCAGAACAGTCTGGGTTTGATTTACTGGAATAAGGTTCTATAAAGGTGGTAAGGATGGACATTGGCACTTTAAGAAACTTTGAGGCATAGAGAGTTGCTTGTTGCAAAAAAGTAGTCCTTATATGGAAATGAGACCTGCATTTGAAATATAAATAAAATCGTAATTAAGGCTCATCCTCATCAGGTCTCACAATATAACAAAGAATATAGTAATTTGCCAGGATAGCCTTCTAATATAACTAACTCCTTTACTATTTAACTCTACATAGTATTATAACACAAAGCAGCTGCTATTGACATTAATATTTTATCCCAAATCACAACAGGATTTCCAACATACCCAGCTTCCCAGCAGCAGCCATTAGGGAAAGTAACGTATGATTAATTTCAACAATATGTCAATCTGTGATAAAAGAAAGTGAGCCCCCAAACCCAACGAGCTTATACGTTATGAATGAGTATGTGTGTAAAACCTGCTGAGAGGCATGATTTAAAAGGACTGACACATAGGTGTGCCAGCCGACGAGGAATTGCAGCGTAGGAGGTCTTTCTGAGAGCTTTCAGCAAATGTTATTGTAATACTGTTGTGCTGCCTTGGGGGCTTGGAAAAAGCTTAACATATCTTTGCAGAGTGAAAACAATGATAAGATGGATGAGGTATAACAGAATCTTAAGAAGGAAATCTTTCTCAAGCTTGTTTCATAACTCAAAAAGGGTGCGATGAGGTCTTTGTGCAGCAAGCTTTAGGTTAGAGGTCAAACGTGCAAAATGCTAACGAAAATAAAAAAAAGACCTTCTAGAAACGGGGTGAAGAAGTTTTGCTCGCATGCTTAGGGCCACAGGAAGTCTCAGTCCGTATGAGCCGCATATAGCCATTTTGGTATTTCTGTTCACAAATAAAATATGTAACTTCAGTAACTCTGAAATGTGAAACTCCAGTAACTCTGAAAACCCATACATGTGGCAAATGCATTAACATTTAGATATGTTGCTACATTTATATGATGTATCTGCTTTGCTAAAATGAGCTCAGGAAATCATAACTGATTTTCCTAGGTCACCAACTTTTTCTTCACAAAGTAAAGCATTTTCCTCTGCTCCGTTCTCATTCTGCCCTCATCCTCTCTTTATTCTTGTTTTGTGGTGGCCTGACCACTTGATCAGCAAGGCAAAAGACTATTAGAGGGAGATGGATAGGGAACTTTGATCTCCCCCGCTCTCCCCCTCAACAGGAGTCATGATAATATATAAAGGGAATAGAGAAACTTGTTCAGCTTACTTTTATTAAAGAGGTTGTGTGCCACTACGGCTTAAAAATACTTCTTAAAAATTCATAAGTAAAAAGAACAATTTACAAACCTGAAAACATTCCAGTAATCCGAGCTCTGGATTTCTGGACATGACATATTTTCTTACACGTAGAAGCTGCATGTCACCGACTTCAGCCCATGTGCGTGCGTGTTCGGACTGTTAGAGCGTGTTACAGAAGGGCTGAAACCAACCGCAGCTACACCCTCACTTCCTTCTATCACCAGAATCTTTCTCTGTCATCTTGATTGCTTTGAAAAACCGATGATACTGGATTTGGCTAAACAGAGACACTCCTGAACAAACTTCGGTGTTCTTTCTGTAAGGTGACATTTGTCTTGCAGAGCTGAAGTGGAGTCGTTGTTCTGTCTTGAGAGTAGAAGCATTCACCTAAGGAACATTTTGAACTTGCTTATCTCTTACATTTGCTATTTTGGTAGAGTTCCAAGACTAGTAATAATTGTGTACGTTCTCAGGTTTGATCTTGACTGAATACCAGACATTTCAATATCTGTTACTTTCAGGTTGCATGTGTATGATTACTTTTTGTGTGCTGAATTTGGGCAGCTTGATTCACCACTATCTCTTTACATTTCTTGGGAACGTTTGTTTTCTTTGGAAAGTTTGGCTTCCTCACTATATCTGACCTTAAACTTTTCTGATGATCCTCCTTCCAGAAGGAATTGTAGTTTCTATCTCATCAGCTGGACTGAACAAATTGCCGTGCCTTTGCAGTTTGAGACGGTAGGGTAGATAAGCCACGTTTATGTCTTTTTGACTTAGTGCCTTGGAAAAATAAAACATTTCTGTCAAGGCTACTGTCTGTACCATTGCATATAATATTCTAGGATCCTTAGCAGCCTCCCAAGTTGTACCTAATGCCAGGTATTCTCAGAAGCTGAAATAAGTGCTGCTGCTTGTCCATCCAGTTAGGCAAGAAAAACACACATCCAGTGATGTGACTGATGCTTTGTATATTATGTCCTGACATATAAACTTTCCTTTGGATACTTTATGAACAATTTCTGAAGTATGTATACACAATGCTATTTTTACTAGTTTCCTGGCATGAGAAATCCATAGCAATAAGAATATTTAGCTCTTGATTCCTTTCGCTGCAATTCTTGGGTAACATTGGTGTCTTTGACAGTTGTTGATAGACATATTTAAAGTCAATATTACATCTTTCATGACTGGTATGCTTCTGCCAATATACAAGTTATCTTATACAAGTCAATAAATTAAGGAAAATTAATGTCATCACCCACATATCATAGCCATAAAACCACTCTCCTTGTGTTAGAGAAATCTGTTTTATTTAATCTACCATAAATACATGTATCACTTTCCAGAAATTGCTCAAGAATAATCTGGCATGATTTTTTCAGAGCCACTGTGACCATTATGTCATTTTGAATGGCAAGAATTTCTCATCCTTCTTTCACTCACTTTGAAGTATCACAAACATGTTATCCTGCCTACAAACCAATCAGTGAAATGAAGTGATAGCTGACTTCTCCATTTACTGAGATATTTTCAGTTTATTTAAGACACCATCTTGCGGTTCAAACACTTTCTTAGCGAGGTGATATATACTATTTAGTGCATGCACTAAAAATCCTTGTTTTCTTGTTCTATTTTTTCTTTTCTGAGAGCAATAATTTGTTGGGGTTTTTTTCGGGGGGTGGGTGGGTTTGTTGTTTTGGTTTTGTTTGTTTTTTTTTTCTTAGAAATGTACCAGCTATTCCTTGGTATACTCATTGCTCTTCAAACTATTTTTCCAATTATAATGAAACCAAGAGGATGTTTTCTGTCTGTGCATAGTAAAAATAATTTCTATCAAAAACTACAGCAGAATCTCTTCATAAATTTCAGAACTACACGTTTTAGAGTACAAATGAATGTAGACAGTGGCTTTATTTTCAGTGTCAGGCACAAGAAAAAATGAAGGTATCTGAGAATTTCTAACAGGCTGAGGTAGCTAATAGATGATTATTGGAAATATCTTGAAGGAAATTGTGCTGCATCTCATTTGGACATCCAGAGGAAGTTGATCTACTTGTTTTGGAATTATTTTCCTTCTCATTGTTTAGCCATGTTTTAAGAGCTTCAAATCACTGTAAGAATATGAACATTTATTCTGTCTTTCAGTTGGTCATTATCCATTTGATAAGACTAAACTGGGACTCTAAAATGCAACACACAGAACATTCAACAAACTGAAACATTTGTCTGGTGCCGTGATCTGATTTAGGCCTTTAGGAGACAGTCAAGAAAAAGACAGGAAGAATAAAACCAACTTCTGAACTTGATGGTACAATAAAACTTGTGATCTTAGGTTTTGGTTGCGTAATACCCTGTAATAGAGAAAAGACTACTTAAAACCTAAAATGGTCCCTTTCAAAGTACTTTTTTTCTGCAAGGTTTCCGGGAGGTCTATCAAACCAGAGACAAAGGAATGATAGCTTATTTTAGCTGTAGAAAGACAGAGAGTCTGAGAAATTCATGTATAGAGTTAAAAAGATTTCACAACCTTTGCAACAGAAGAGAGATCATGGAGAGAAAAAGTAGGGGAAGGAGAGACATGTGATCTTTAGCAAGGCACCTCGCAAAGGGAGCTTAATTTTCTGAGCTATTTCCCAACCATGGAAGCTGAAGTTCCATCTATATTGCTAAATAAAAGTCCAGGGATTGATCTTTTGCTGAAAGGCTGAGTGCTGCCAGCTGGCTGTGGTCCACAGTACTTATGGCTAACCACCTCTGTAAGAAATTTGTCTTGGAGACAGCAAGCTGGAGTATTCCAAAAAAAAGAGCCAGGAAGTGCTGTTAACAATTAGGCAGTAAGGATGCTATGGTCCAGTGCTGACCTCAGTCTCTGGCCCTTTTTTAATACAGTACAGAGGTACCCAGAGAGATCTTTAGCCTGGCCTGAACTGTGAGCCATCTGACTCTCCAGATGAAAGAGACATTTTAAGCAAAGATCAGTATCGGCAGTATATAACTAGCTCTAGTTTAAGAGTCTGTGTCCAAGCTACATTAAGTAGCATACAGAAGAATTTCACGTATTCTTTTGGTTTTAACCTAATCTCAGAAATGTTTCTTATGCCCTTCCTGATTTACAATGTTCTGTTTTTCTCTGTTCTTATTGTTTTCACTGTTATAACACAGATAACGTTGAAAGCCTTGAGCTGGCTCCATGCTTAGGTATGTGTTTGATTTTCAATTCTTTTACTGAATGTAATGAGAATATTAATAAAATGTAATGAGAATATTAAGAAATATTAAAAGCTTTGCCAGATTGGGGCCAAGATTAACATTGCTAGATAGACTAAGCTATATTTTACATAAGCTTTAACTGAATGTTCATAGTCTGTCTCTGTAGTGTTGAAAATGGACTAGATTAAGAGAAAACCTGAGTGACAGGTACCCAGAAATCAGCCCCAGCTAAGTAGACTACAGACATCACACAGTGTACTGCAGCAGGAAGGATAAGTTGAAGGTTGTCAGTTTGCCTAATGCTGAACAAAAACAAAAGGCTGCTCCTATATGCTTGAAATAATAGGACCATCATGGATCTCAAATCCAGTTTAATCCTCTTTGGCAGTATAATACTTTTCCAAAGCTATATAAAGGGTGGGGAAGAAAATGATCAGGTTTAAAATATAGATTCGAATTTGGACCTCTGTATGAAATCTATGTGTTTCATACGTAACTTAGCAGATGCATTTTTCTTATACATATTCTTATAGATAAGAAAATATACTATTTATTTAAGACTTTCCTTTGGTGATCCAGTCATTTTCCTTTCTTTTGTGGTTTCTTATTTGTCCACAAAGTACCTTCTTCTACCAGCATTTTCCTCCTGATGAAACAACCTTTCCAGTGTTTCTCCTGAAGGGGCTGTGTTTTATAGTACTAGCTATGTCAAGCTGATTGCAGGCATATATTGCAAAACTAGAACTTTCTAAAGGAGGATTTTATTTCCCAATCTTGAAAATAATACATTCAGTAAATTTTTATTAAGGGTCACAATTTTTATTATTAATTCCTGGTGACTTGTGATCAGTCAGGAATGGGACCACATTGCATTAGGTGCTATAATGGCTTCCCCAACCTTATTGCAGTCCAAATAAACAAGAAGAGAAAGATCAAAAGAGCAGGAGCAAAACACACTGAAAGATTAGTATTGTGGCAGACACCACCGTGCTGGGGGTATAATTTCAGGAAGGGAAATTGTAGGAAGTGATTAGCTAAGTGCTTAAATAAAGTAAAAGGAGAAGAAGGGTATGCAAATTAATGAAGAAAGTGGTAGGGGAAAGAAATAGGTCAGAAAGGGACTGCTGGAGTGAATCCAAACCAAAGGTAGTCGGAGAAGAGAGGTTAGGGGGAGCTGGACTGAAGTGCCTTAACACAGACCCTACCAGACCCACAGCCTTTAAGTCACTGCTTTAGTTGATCACGTACTCCTTCTCCTAGCTCAAACTGGGAAGGAAATACTTCTTTAACTATTCAGCTTTTGAATCTCCTATGTGTGAAATCTTATTTTCTAATGTCTTTATATTACAAGGGAAATCATTGAGGTCAATACTCCATAATATTAATTAACGTTTTTTCTTTAGCCAACAACAGTTCCAGCACTGAAAAACATTATGCTTGCCACCAGTATGTGGACTTGGTTCATTTGCAGAGTTGCAGATTAAGGACTTAATATATGCATTGACACGGTTCCTGTTGTAGTTTATTTTGCCAGTGATCCATGTGAGTAGGGTCTCTGTAAGCATGAAGTGATATGATCATTAATAATTTTTGTACACTTTGTAAATGATCCATGGGTAAGGACAATTTATCATGTATTTAGATTTGATCAGAGTCTAGAAAGTGGTGGTAATAAATTTAATATGAGAAATACATAAATTTCACTGAAATGTTTCTGTGTTTTTAATTATGTCATGCCATAGAGAAATAATAATAAAACCTGCATGAAAGAAAGCTCATTTCAAGACATACCATTTATAACTTCACAGGAAATACTCAGTATCTGTCCTTTTTATGATATTTGTTCACGTCTTGCAAGAATTTGGAAATGGCTGTTTGGTTTTATATCTTTACAATCTAAATTATCATCATTGCTGTCAAAAGGAATTAATACAAAATATTTTTGTACAAATTCATTATGATGAATGTGGTAGGGGAAAAATACACAGAGACACATGTACAGCTGTGTTACGTACAATGTATAAACTAATGGCCATTTTGACTTCCAGTGGGAAATACTTTTTAGGTAAGTAAGTTACTTTTGAAAATGGGTCATGTTTTACTGAGGAATTTCAGGACTTTTGAAAACTCTACTCAGTAAAATGAGGACCCCAACATACCAATCCGATTTAAGTCACAGTTTCAAAAAACTAAAGAAGTGTACATATCAAATTTCATGCATGACCCAGATTCTGTCTGTGCAGGCCTGTTTTCTAGTGGTAGAGATGTTGTGAATTGGTCATTATGGAGGGTTGTTCAGATCATCTTCAGCTGCATTCAGAAGTGTTGCTTACTGAATTTAATGGTTTGGGTAGAGTTTTTCTCATGTCTCTTCTCACAGTTTTGCTAGATGTAATTCCTGTATTGATTGGATGCATCTGTTAAGTGAATACACAAAGTTTTAACTCTTACCTTATGTAACATGATGCTTAAGTTATCATTCTATAACGGTCTTGTTTGGGATTCAAATTATGTGAATTACTTTCATAAAATAAATGGAAAATTAATCCATCTGATCCATCATGCCAATTTAAGAAGTAATAGCTTTTGTTGGATGAAAGAATCCTTACCTGTGTGCACAGCCTAGTGTCGATTTTGAGTCAGAACATGAATCACAAAATAATTTATGTTGGAAGGGACCTCTGGACATCATTTAATCCTATTTCCCTCTTGAAGCAGATCAGGTCATTCAGGACTATGCCAAATCTTGAAGACCTCCAAGGAGGTAGACCCCACAGCCTCTCTGAGTAACCTGTGCCGATGTCTCAGCCGCTGCTGACTTGCCCTTATATTTTGATCAGATTTTTTCAGGTTTCACAGAGACAGTTGCTGCAGTTGGGCTATGTTTTTACTGTTTGCACAGTTTTACCTGTATCTTCTGTCAGACACTGTTACATGTAGATATATAATGTTTACAAAACTATCCCCATACAATGCTCTCTTCATGACCAGATGGATGTACCAGATCAGGAACTTGGGAGAAATTTCATGGACTGCCTCTTAGCACTTATCAAAATGTTTATTGTAAATGTAACGCTCTCAGTATTGCCAAACATTAGTAGCTGAGATTTGGCCAATCAATGAGAGATTAATTGTTCTTTTTCAGAAATCAGCCAAATTGTTGCAACATATTTTCGGTTAGTGGGAAATACACTCATTTTAGCTGAAGCCTGGTTTTAAAGTCAGAGTCATCATCGTGAGAAATGAGTGATTAAGATACATACCACAATTTTCATTTCTTAGGGGACTAGTAAGGTGATCAGATCCCAACTAAATGAATAGGCGGTGAAAAGTCATTACAATCTGTAGCTTTTCAATGTCTGTTGTTACTGAAATGAACTGATGGAAATTATGTTTCCTAGTAAGTTTATGGTAATAGACTAATACCAACTAGTGCTTTCATTAGCACTTTTATGGGAGACAGACTTCAAGTGGAGCTCCTATCTCAGAACAGGACTCGTCTCAATTCCATCTACCTGAAAGACAGATTTTCTGGTTCCCTTTTTCAATAATTTGCCCTTTAGGCCCCATTAGTAGGCGATTCCAATCAATGACCTACAGTAAACACCTGAGTAGTCCAAAATAGGTTATGCTGCAGTAATACCTCTTAAGTAGTTTAATTTAGGCAGAAGATATTCCATGCTCAGTTCCTATGAGTAAGGCACCCAAACCAGGTTTTGTGGAGAAAAAAACCTAAAACTGTTTCCTGCCTTTCCAGCATGCCAAGCTAGTTTCCACAGTGGCAATCAGTAAAATTGCCTTAATACAGCTCTGAAGTTAGTCAGGGCTTGATGTTTATTATGGCAAACCCAGAATTAATTTAACTGTAGCTTGTCATTCTTTATAATGGTCATTTTTTTCAAGTGAAAATATGCACACAAGACCTAGAAAGTTCTTTCTCTGAGTCTAAAAGTCAGACCTCAGCATAGAGATGAAGTGATTGTCATAAATAGATTAATATTTATGTTTTAATATGAGTAACTGTCTTTTGGTAATGTACTTCATATTGCTTTCCATTTGATTAAATGTAACATCAGTCTAGCACTCTTGAGCATAGGTGCTCCAAATTGCTGTTGCACACAATCAAAATGCATACTATTCAAGATTTATTTCACATATTTTTATTTAGGTCAAGTTCATGTAGAGTTTGTAACACAATGAATTTGGAAAGGCACCCAAACTCCCAAACTATCCAGAAATATTCTATGTTTAAACTATCTCTAGTTATTACTGGAAACGTATTTCTTAGTTTTTTTCAGCGGAGCATACATTATGAAAACGATATTAATATTAATATGTGTCTTGAGTTCATTTGGAATTTTCAACTTTTTAAGCTTCTCAGAAGTTTAATATGTGCCTCTTCCATTTTCATAACAAACTTGTATCTGTTATAATGATTCAAAAAGCTTTAAGCAATATAAATACTACGGCAGGGATGTTAATTTTTTGCTTTCTAGAAAGTATAACATAACTAAACTTGAAGCTGTTGGTGTAATGAAGAAATTGCCAGCTACATTCTGTGGTCTGTCCTATGCAAGAGTCATATTCAATTATTATTTTGTCTCTTCAAAGTTTAAAATCTGTATACCTGTGCATCATTCCAAAGAGTAAAGCTCAAAGGCTGTTTATTTTAGCTTTTCCATGGAATTACATTCGGTCCCATGTTCCAGTTTTGTCCATAGCATGTATATCTGTTCTGGATCTAGAATGGATCCAGAGCCTATGTTAAAGGTACCTGTATAAAAGCAGAAACCTATGTAAAAGGAAGATTTTAATAGCTTAACCTAATTTGTTTTTTTTTTTTTTTCTGTTGCTACCCTATTTAATACAATTAAATCTATGTACATGTGTCTGTCCTTCTCTCTGTGTGACTTCATTATCCGTAGCACTAAGTTTTAATTTCGGATTACATTGTTGCATGTGTTATCTATGCATCTCACCAAGCAAAACTCTATACCATTTGACCATTCACCAAACTTTCTCCAGATCTGTCTGTTGCAGAGACTCGCTATTGCCTTTCTGCCCTAAAATCAGCCTCTCAAATGCTCTCAAGTCTGAGGGCTGTACACTCAGAGCATGTGTAAACCCTTGAAACTTAATGACCATTTTGTTAAAATGGGATTTCTTTCTTTCAGCATGATGGAATGTGTTTTAATTTTGTAACTGATGCATTAATAACAACAATTGCTGCAATATGTTCACTGAGTATGCTCAAAATGTTAGTTCCTATTCTAGAGTATTCTGTATTTTTTGAAGTCTGGTAAATCTAAATTAGTGTACAAATTGGTAATAACTTTAACCTGTAATGAACTTTCTATCTGTATGTGCTGTCTGTCCATAATATATAGGTAGATAAACCAATATCTACATATATAAATATAACTCCCAATATACACTTTCTGCAGTGTTTGGTGAGCTTTTGGGTTTTAACATACACAAGACATACGACTGAAAAGAAGCAGTTCTTCATCTGTGCTCTTTTCCTTAACATACTTTGTGCTCCAAGTGTGCCCATTTGACCTGTAGGTTTTATTTTCTTAAAAGCACCTTTGATCCTCAGCTGTTTAGCTTCCTTAAATTGGAATCCCAAGCAGTTGGCCGTCAAGGAGCCTGGAACAAAAATTCCATCCACAAGTGTGTGTGTGTGTATATGAGTGTGTGTGTATGTATGTATCCAAATATATTTACATATATATGTTTATACGCATATTTCTATATCTCACGTGCATTTTTATATCTCCAAATATGCACATATATTGCATCCATCAATGTGTGTGTATGTGTGTGTGTATGTCTATAAAAAGTTGTATTAGTACATAAAAAATCTGTGCCTTAGACTGATATAGCTGACAAAAGAAGCCATAATATTAGGGGTGTTAGAGACAGGAACTTAAAAGTTCCACCATATGGTCAATTATACCCCTAATCAGTGCTTCAGGATTTAAAAGACTTCAGTCATGTGTGAGAGATACAGACACTAGATAAAAGAAGGGTGTTTTGTTATTTTTCTCATATAAAATGCAACCTGACTCTAAAGGATAATGCACAATTTGTTCTAACTAATGTAAGCTAGTTATTAGTTCAGCAAAGTTCTTTAGTATGTGTGATTTTGAAAGTTCAGTAACCTCTATTTTACTGCCTTCATTTAAAACCAAATATTTTTGCCAATGTATGTCAGGAAAAAGAGATATTCTATATTTTTAAGATTTACTATGTATAGCAAAGCTATCATTATTGATGCAATACTGTGTCATTCCTTGTATAGTTGGATACTAAAGAATCATCCCACAATATACAGATATTGCAGATAAAACTGAACTGGAATAGACATGCTACAAAAAATATATAAAGGAGTTATTACAGTCTTTTAGGAATTCTATTTTGAGTTTGCTATGGTTAAAATATTACTTTGAACACCTGTCTTCTCTGTCCAACCTGCTTGTATAGTCATTGTGTCAAGACCACTAATTTGATCCTTAAAGTTATTTTCAAAGAAGTGCTGATCTGTAGGAAGCTTTGGAAATTTTGGCCAAATGCTTAACATTTTGGCACAGACTCAGATCATTAATAGGAGGATTAAAGTAAGAGTTAGGTAGTAAACTTTTACTATAAGTATTATCATTCCCAGCATACAGCCTGAAATTCCATGATCAGCTGCTGCCTAACCTTGTTTTTTTAGGTGTGCAAGTTTCACCTGAAAAAATTGTGAGGTGTTCAATCACCCAACAAAGGGAATCTGAACCCATGTGAGTATGTTGTTACCAATAAGCCATGCTCACACTTTTGCATGTGTTCGTCTCTCTGGCCCAATGAAAATTAATTTTTTTCCATCAAAATGGAACACTTCAACACAAATAGTTTTGTGAGCCCATGTATTTCAGATCCTTGCATTCTGGCTTGTTTAGACTAGCGATTCCCTAAGCTACTAGCTAAAATGCTGTACCTCCTTGTTATATGTACACTATATATGCACTTGAGATATAAGTAAACTCACAATGGATGTGTATATACTCACACTGCCCATATGTATTTATAGTTATATGTATTTCTTTCTGCATTTTGTGAAAAAGGAGTAACTGGTGGACATCGATGAGGACTGTGCATTGCAGCTAGAGGTACGTCACTGTGTAACTGAAGAGCTGTAAAGGAGAAAAGTAAAAACTAAAGGCATCCTGGTTTCTGCCGACATGTTCTGAGTGTTCAAGCTGTTCCCTGCTCGGCATTTACTGTGGATCCTCTTTCTATCTCTCTGCATGCGCTTAAGAAAAGCTTTTCTAACCTAAGTTAGACCTTCAGTTTTCATTTTTGTGTGTCCTCTCACACTTAGCTCACATCAGCAAAACTAATTTCATTTCATTGGGTTACTTTTGATTTTACTGGAATAAACAGAAGATTGAAGCTTCTTAAATCTATTCTTTTGCCTGCAGAATCAGGTTACATTAACTGAGAGATGAGGAAAACAAATACCTCAGTTATTACATGATGTATTGACTAGACTTCAGTTAGCATATTATGAACCATATTAAATCCTATCTTATATTGATCTGGATAATCCAATCTGGAACATAAATTTGTATACAATATAATGAAAAAGTAGGCAAACTGTTATTTTCCTCTAGGATGTAAGTTCTGTAAACCGGGTTGGATAGGAATATGAATATTAACCTAAGCTTTGCACTAGAACTGTGTGGATGGCTTCAAGGAAAAGATGGGTCAGTCTGGGCAAAAGAAAGAAATAGGTGCAGAACTGAAGTCAGAAAGGACAGAAGATTAGAAAATTGAAGACGGTTTCTTGCTGCTTTGTCATATATACTGGTGTGGTGGGGGAAAAAAAAAAAAAGACACCTATTTACTCTTTACTCTCTATGTGTAACTTGTTTAGACCTGTTACTGCTCTACAAAGATGTCCTGGGTAATAGCTGTGCCCACTGTTGTTTTAGAAGAGGTTCAGGTTTGGACAGTCTCTCCTAGAGCTACGATACTCCTCGGTCTGAGTCCTCTCAAAACCTTTGGAGTACAGGTACAACCGAGTTTGGACTATATGACTGTGTTCCATGATGGTGAGGAATGATTGATTGGGAATAATTTTCAGTATTGATTAGAGGTAAATATGATTCATATATGCTTCTACTTAACATAATACATGGTTAGGTTGCAGTCCTGCTAGAAAGGAAATAAATTCCCAAAACGAGAAAGCGCACTGTGGATATTGAGTGATTTTATGATTTTTTGAAAGAGTTTATCATTTCTTAACTATAATATGATATGATATTCCATTTAATACACATTAAGACAAAGTCTAAAACAATGCATCCTATGAAGGCTCCTATTATCTTTGGATATACTTATATCTGTATTTAAGCTAACAACATCTGATAGGTTGCCGGCTGGGCATCACCACACGGACAGCCACTTGAAGAGGATATTTTTCTCTCTACTGAAACACCAAGTTGCAGACAGGATTATATATCTTCATTCTCTCTCCCTTGGTCTATTACAAATTCATATTAACATAGTTTTATTTATAATTTTGGCTGCTTTCATTATACTTCTGTCATGTGCTTTCTCATTATGTTTAGCTCAATTTATACATAACGGTAAACTTGCTCTTTTACTTTTTTCTGTTATTATTCTGGCAAGAAAACATTATCAGTTCTGCAATTTGCATGTTTTTATTCTGACAGAAATCTTTAAACAATTATTTTTTTCTGCAGTTTATAATTTCATTGAAATTTGTAACAAATGCTACCTGAGGTTTTTTAAATACATGATTTTCAATTATGGATGCGTTACTTTTAGTGCATTATGTCCATGAGTGTACAAAGCAACACATAGAAAGAGTTTGTGAGGTAAAGACTCAAATCTTTCCTGGTGTACTGACTGCAAAAAAACCCAAACAACCCTCCTCTATTTTTATCCTCTAAATCAAGTAAAAGCAAGAGCAAAGCCATTGAGATTTAATCCCTTATATTAAAGAGATTTACTAGAAAACTTTAACATTCATGAAGTATGGTAAATTTCTTTCAATATTAATTCGATGGGGCAGGGGATGATGGTCTGGGTGGGGTTGGCATGGGGTCTGGGGTCCTGGGCAGGGTGGGGGGAGCCCTGAGAGTCCTGGGCAGGGACAGCCAGGGCTGGTGGTGCCTTCAGGGCCAGGCCAAACGCATGGCTTGATCTATTAAGAAATAATTGTTTATTCATGTCATTTTTCAACAATTTTTTAAATATATCTGTTTAACTATTTATATCATCGTATTCACCTCAAGTTTTGCTTCTGTTATATTGGTTTAGAGGAGGTAGCAGTAATATGGTATTTTTAGAAAAAATCTGGAATATTCCACATTTGTTGTATCACTTCATCCCTATTTAGCTGAAGCTTGCCTTCCCTCTCTCCTGAATCAGCCAATGAAAAAATTAGTGATTAGGTCAGTAGGAAAAGGATTTCATTAATAATTACAGCAAGTATGGACATGCTTTGTATCTGTGACTGTATGAATGTACATGAAGTTAAATTTAATGTATATCTGTTGTAAAATGAGAATGGCACTTCCTCTGCGTTGCTGATTTAGAAGCAGAATCCTAGCTGAGGTGCCGTTCCATCAGCATTATTTGCAGCTCTGGCAACGAAAATATAGAGGGAGTCTAGACATGATCTTTTTTGTGCTTTTAGGTTTTTCTTATCCCATAACAGAAAACCTTCCATTTTTGTTATTTGTGTTAAAACATACAGAGTTGGCATGTTCATCAAAGCTGTTAACCAAGAATCGCCTTTGACAGATTATAGTAAGGAAAGATTTGACACGAGAACAAAGTCTTGAACTGGGAGAACAGTTATAAATTAAACGAGCTGAAGACTCGTAGTTGGAGAGTGAATGTGAGGCTGCTCTGATAGAGTCAGAGATCCGCAGAGAGCTCCCTATAATGCTTTGCAGGACCTCAGAAAACAGATGTCTCCACATTCCTGTGAGGAGGAGTGATCTCTCTGCTCAAACGCCGCAATAGAATGGTAGGTGGGTTAAATGGATCTTGTCATAAAATGGCAAGAAGTCGGAGGGATAGCATTTAATGGCAGGGCTACAGAAGATGTGCTAATTACCAGGTTTTAAGACAAAAAGAATTTCTTTTTTTCCCCTCTTAATTTTGCCTTTCCATGCATAATGCTAAGCATCTGACTGTTTGCTGTGCATTTGGGAGATTGAAACCAAAGCCACCAGTTCTATTTTAAAGGGATTAATAAGTACCTAGGAAAAACTAATGGTCTCAGGCTTTTAGAGTATTACTCTCGGGAGGCTTAATTTGAAGATTTTTCTTTGTCAATATCATGATGCCCCTGACATGTAAGTCACATCATATTTGTCTGTAGCTGTCATTTCTAGAGAATTAAAGTCCAGTAATTCTAGCATTTGCACATTAATTACCAGACTTCTATGTAGTTTATAATATCTTTTGTACTAGTTTCCCCATGAATACCCACAGGAAAAAAGCTAGAAAGATGTTTAGAATATATAAAGATTGATATACTGAACAACTAAAGAATATTGATTAACAATCTTTCCTGCAACTATATTAGATCTTGGGCCTTTCTTTAAAAGCAAGCTAACAGATCAGCCTAATACAGATTTATTTTCTGCTACAGCGTAGTGTAATTTGAATGTTCTTAAAACCTCAGTTTCCTATACATAGGATTTTTTGCATTTAAAGACACAGTATTTTAAGGATATAGAATATCAATACATATTTAATCTGCCTAATTCTCTCTAATAGAGACATATATTTCTTTGAAGACATAGATGTTAATGATCTAACAATTGGCCTAATAGGGTGTATTTTGAACTCCTTAGGAGATCAGAATGCAGAATCCCAGTCAAGTGGAAAGTGAAAACAGATTTGTTCTCTTCCTTCTGTTTGCTCATATCACATAAATTTTACAGGAACAATAGTCATGTAGCTGCTCAAAACTTGTTTAAAAGTAGTGGGACGTACTAAAAAAGCAAGGAATGTACACAGGCATAGGAGCTGTGTGTATTACAGTAGGTTTCATCTGACCAGGTAAAAGCGTAGTTTACCTCTACATTTGAGCTTGTTGTCTATAATCTCTCCACAGTCAATGTAGAGGAGTAAAGACGTATATTTAGACACACAGAGGTCTACGGGGCCAGGTGGGGTCCACCCAAGGGTACCGAGGGAGCTGGCGGCAGTGCTCGCCAAGCCACTTTCCATCATTTATCAGCAGTCCTGGCTAACCGGGGAGGTCCCAGTGGGCTGCAGGTTAGCAAACGTGACACCCGTCTACAAGAAGGGCTGGAAGGAGGATCCAGGGAACTACAGGCCTGTCAGTCTGACAGACTTTTCATTTCTAGAACTTACTCGATTTGACCTTTTCAGAAAATACCACGAGCTTTGAGCAAGGTCCAAAAAGGAACCTTAGACATTTGAACAGAAAATATCTAAAAATTACACACCTGGCCCTAGAAAAGTGACTCAAGGAAATTCAGTCAAACACCTAGTCACCATAGATAAAGAAGAAAGAATTTGATCCTCAGGTAGGTAGCATCTGAAAAGCCATATCATGAGTATTGAGCCATTACTGTTGATATAGAACGTAAAACCCAAATGTGTGTTTGCTGTTCTGGCTACCTCTGAGGCACCAGAAGAAAGAAAATGTCTGTAAAGGAGCAAATAAAACCCAACTCTTTCCCTCTCGTGATTAAACACTGAATTAAACAAGACGACTGGTGTTTTCAGTTCTCTGTTGCCAAGTTTGGCTTTGTTTATATTTTGTGACTGGAATGAAAAAGTGGAAAATTCTGTGTGAGTTTAGGACACAGAGTCCTACCAGACAACGGACCTGCCACTGCCAGCCATTCTCTCCCTGTCCTGTTGGCCCTGCGTCCTTGGGTGATGGTTTACCACGTTGACATCTGTCTCCTTCCAGATATTTTGTATGCAGGTAATTAAAGCATTCTCCTGAGATATGAGCCACATTTATTTCAATATTTTTAGACTGCTCGCAGTCCAGGATCTAGTCCAGGTGCTTTTTTTCTGAACACTTTTCTGCCCTCCATCACAATCTTCTACATTCTCACTTGTTCTGCGTTATAAGCAGGAATATAGAAATGTTTTTAAGTGTTACTTTTTGAAATCAAAATAATCTAAAAGTGGCCTGCTTTACATTGTGGTCTCATAAGCAATTGTATTAAGGATGATGAATAAAGCATTAGCATGAGAATGAATGCTAAAATAGGGAGGGGGGAATGGACTTCTTCAGCTAACTTCACCAGAGAGAATGTATTGTGTAACTGCACCCTTTGTTACAGTAAATGAAGATTTGCCAAGCCAAGGATTTGAAATATTTGACTAATAATTGAATTGATTAGCTGTCTAAAATAATTAGCTGTTGATAGATATAGAAGGATTATTTTACAAGAGATATAGTGCCTAGAATATTAGAATTCCCTACCAGATGTGCTTTTGACGCTATGGGATCTATTTTGACTGGACTAACACATCGTTTATGGTCAACCAAATTAATACAACATGTAAATAGGAAATATCTTGTGGGTTTCAGTTGTATAATAATGGCTATTAGCAGAACTTTATTTGTGTATTTATTACTTCACAGTGCAAAGCTCTAAACCAGGAGTAGACCATGCAAACTCCTTGAAGTGAATTACTTACTCAGTATGTTTAACCTTGTTAAAATTTACAAAATATCCACATGCGAGCCCTTTAAATTTGTTCATCATAGACTGGACCTTTTTGCTATGAATGTAGTTTAAAACACACATCAACAATTCCCGACAGAAGCAATGAACAATTTTCAACAGAAAAGAAAAGAAAACTTTGTAATGGTTATTACTTCTCCACTGGATAGCTAAAACATTTAGAATGAACAGAAAAATCAAAGTGAGTTCAAGATGGCTGATGCCAGTGAAGCTGGAACACTTGATGCAGTTACTGTGCTGTTGATACAATTATTCCATTAGAGTTCTCACAAATAATGTCGACAAAACACACGCACACACAAACACTTATACACATACACACGTGTCTATATTCACCTTGCTAGTCACAGAAAATGATAAAAAGGGTTATAGATACCATGGAAGTAAATTCTCTCTGGCTGTTTTCATCAGTGTTGAAAAATGTTCTCATATGTACTCATATGAGAAGAGCTACCTAAGAACGAACTAAGAAAATACTCCTTAACAGATAATTGCAAATAAGCAGCAAACTGCAGGAATTCACTGAACCCCAGAAAAATCTCATTTTGTAAAATTGATCACAAGATCAGAAATTTCTCCAAGCAACTTATGAACTTGCATAACAAATACAAAGTGGTAAATGTGCCAGGATCCCACTGAGCTTTACAGGTAGAGCAGTTGCTACATATAGATATGCAGAGTACTTTTTCAAAGTGGCCTGTGCATTGAGTATGATATGCGGTCCTATGTGCTTTACCCCTGTGAACTTATTTTTCCTATTAAAGTTGAAAACTACTGACTGGGGGGAAACGTGTTGCTGATTAGGCTGGTTCACAGAACCGTAAAGTGTCTCTTCTTTAATGTGGCAGTTTACAGATATGCTTTGCCTAGGCACAAATGGCAGTCCTGGGATTTAATCTGCTGCCTCCTGTGTCACTGTTACTGGTGCACTGAGGGAGAAATGTCCTTAAATTTATTCCAAATTCACATCTGTTTCTCCAGTTGGATAGACTTTTAAGATTCAAATGTGACGGTGCAGCTGTTGGCCTTTTGCACATATTATCTCCTCCTTTGAGGACCAAGAATTAATTTTCTCCTTTTACAGAGCAAAGATACAAATAGTATTCTTCAGAGGCTAGTTTGGATTAGGCTCTTCGACACCCTCAGCTCAATGGAAAGGCAATTCGCAGAACACTTTTCCATCCTTGTGCAAGGTTCAGTCACTGCTCCCTAGCTTAACTTCCAAAAGAGGGAAGGCACCACAGAAGGTCAAAGCCACAACCGTCCTTTCCTTTAATTGTGGCCTAGGCCAAGTGCATTGGAGGGTGGAAGAGCAGCAAATAGTTTCCATAGTCGCCTGCACATAGAGAACTGTCTATTTATGATGGGAACCTCAAGTTCATTTTGTAGACCATACTGCATTCAAATACTACTGCAAGCATTCACGGTCACGCAGAAAAATGTGTTTATATACACCATTTTTTGTGTCGAACCCTCCTGCATATGCGCCTCATCCTTTAGTTTTCTTCACTTTCAAATATTTGATGACTTGTGTGCATGTGGGAGGCTCGGGGAGGCAATTTTCACAGTGAGTCACTGGAAAACTGAAAACGTGAGGGAAAGTTAATTACAAAAATTCTTTCATTGAAATGTTTTAAAGCAACAAAATAATATAAATGATGATTTCACCTTTTTCAACTTATTGATAATACACAGTAATACTTTCTTATGAAAATGTATTCTAACAGTGCAGTTTGAGAGTGATATATTTTACTGCCCTTAATACTGTTTCATAACATTCCTTTGTGTTTTAGTGTGTATGCCAGGACATTGTTGGAATTAGGAATGGATGATTTCAGCACCCTGAGAGAACTAATGAAGATTAGTATAAGTAGTTCCATGAGGCATGAAAAATAGTGAGGGTTTGGAAAGAAGACGACAAATCAAGGTTACATTTTGCCTCCACAAAAGAATGAGGAGTGTAGTCAGATTATCTAGCAAGGGCTGTAGAATCCTTCTTAGGGGAAAAAAAGAAAAAGCTTCTTCATTACATTCCTGTGATTTGTTCTAGTCCTGCTGACACAGGCTATTAAAAACCTTGTTTATGTTTTAGAGACTTTTTTAAAGAGCACTTTGGGGCTTTATAGTGTTTGTAGAATGTTCTTTATAGTTAAAATTACATGCTGAGATGGCAGGCTGCTGAGCTAATATATTGTTACACTGATTAAATTGATTAAAAGCTTCATTTTTGACAGGCAAATTGTAGAGGCTGAGATCTCTTTATTGCACATTTCAGTAATTCAGCTCATGTCTTGTCCTATCTAATAATCACTTCTCTGCCTCCCTGTTTAGGAATCATCTCAGCAGCGGGTACATTTTCAAACAGCATATTAGCTTCAGATCTGAATTACATGAGTCACAGTGCATTGGCATTACAAAAGCCTTATTCAAGGTAATGGCTTATTCAGTGAAACACTTGAAATATATTCCTTTTTTTTTTTCTGTCTTGCTATACTGTGAACAAAGAAAGGGACCCTTGATTTTTAGATTAGAAAATAAGAGATTGCTCTTACTATAGCTGTGGATTGACAGGAGAGGTCATACTGCAGAAGCATTTTATGTCCTACTCAGAACGACATATGCATACTTACAAATGTGTGACATAGCAGAGCATAAAATCTTACAAGAAATCAGTGAAGATGTAACAGACAGATAAAGAAGAGGATTCAGCAACTTATATCACCTGCAGAAGAGGCATTTTGCAATAAATGTGGAAACAAAGTGAGTTTTTTAAAAAAACCTGTGGACATCTAAATTACTTTAAATAAACGTAGATGCCAACAGACAAATCCGCAAGCTTCTGATGGCTGTGCAAAGTACAAAGTGTTCACAGCTTGCCAGCAAGAGAGACTGAAGGCAGTCCAGAAACGTGCGTCGGCTGATAGTACCGCACAGATGGGAGCAGTCGGTGCCAGCCACCAACGGCACGTCTGCACTGCACATTCCCCATTTGATACAGGCATTAAGCGTTTTTGAGGGTAAAAGCAGACTTGTTTAGCCAGAGATCAGTGCCCAGCCCTGTGACTCTATTAAATGAAGAAAACACTACTTGCTTGCCTTACAGCATGAAAGGTAAGAAGATGAAGTGCATCTGCCCGGTTCAGACCGAAGTTCCATTCGCTCAGTAGCCTGAATTGCTGATTCTGGTCAACCAACTATACAACCCAGCTTCTGGCTATCAAAAGTTTAAAAACTTCTGGAGTGGTGGTGATGTTCTGCCCAATCTATTTGGATGCCACTGATAAAGCTTATGTTTGGATTTTACTTTTTGAGACTATTTACAATATAGGCCACACATTATCCTGTGACAGTGAATTCAGTAACAGAATTATGTTCCATTTTAATCTGTCATTTCATTTGGATACCCGTTTTTCTTTTATTGTGAGGAATGATAATTAATCATTTCACTTCTTACTTTCTTCCTTCTACCCATTATGTCAGAGGGCTCTGGCTGTCTCCATATCTTATGCTGGTAAAGCCCCCCAGATGCAGCAGCATTTCCAAAACTGCTCTAAAAACACTGGCAGCTGACAGAGAACTTAATACAGGTGCAAGGACAGTTTAAATGCTGGTATCTTTCCCTCTGCAAACAGGAATCTAAAAGGGGAAGGAGCAGGGAAAACAAATAGCTTGGGTTTGTCTTGGAAAGAGGTAAGGAAAGCGTCGAAAACATATAGGACTCTCAGCCACATGAAAATCTGGCAGACTGCATCTCCCAGCAGCTAGAAGTTGACATCGTTTGGTGTTAACATCTGTAAACACCTCTGGAAAGAAGGACAGGGAGGTGTAGTACCTGGCTGTACTGGGGAGGGCCTGTTGTGAAGCACAGGGCACTGGGATCTGGTGTGGTTGCCTGACACTAGTAGAATAGACACTGCCCACAGAAATTCAGGGAAGGAACTACAAAGACTTCTGATTATTTTCTTTTATTTGTTTTCTATTGAGCAATGAAAATTACGAATACCTGTAAAATTAAGGTGGGAATCGTATGTCATAAGCGTGCATTAGAAGTGATAGGCAGGCCATAAGGGGTAGAATAGTGAAAGCAATCAGTTTTGATTTCATACAGGACAGAAATGGGGGCATGTAGAGATGATGATCATCCCAGCAGTATTTTGACTAGTACTTACAACATGTTACCAAACCCCAGAGATGTAGCATCTAAAATCAGTCCTACACAATGCTGGGAATAATTTATAGGAAGTTACATTACTTTTCAACCCCCTCCCTGATTTGTACGTGTGTGTGAACAAGCACATCAGATATTTTTGATCCCATCTGCAAAAGATAGTCTCCACAATCCACAGATTTGGAACTCCTTAAATCAGTCCAGCTCTCAGCCCAACAGTGAATTACATGCCTTTCTTTCCTGTATCCCTCTGAAAGAACTTGCTTCGTATCTTGTAAAGCAAATAAGGTGTTAATTTGGAATTACTTCATCCAACAGGTCTTCAGCAGGTCATTTTCTGGTAAATTTGAGCCAGGATACTGATGCATAATCTCCTAATACATCTCCTTGAGTGAAGGACATTTGGGTGTTTCTAATAGATAAGTTGACCTGCTATATAGCCCTTGTCAGCAGCTAGGAAAATCCTTACAGCATTTATCTATAGTTAGAAATACAGCATCATATGAGCCTAAGAGAAAAATACAAAGTGCAGAGAAAATATATGTCCAATAAGGCTAATTCTTCCTTCATCAGCCACTATAAAAGATTACACATTGAGGCTTTTTCATTTAAAGAGGTAGAGATTTCTCTCATTACCCATGCTGGATCATCCCATACACTGGGGATTTGTAATCCCTATTGAGTCTCCACCCTTCCCCTCCCATAATCCACAGATTTTCTTCACCAAGGGTCTCCTTGTGAATAAGACATGGCGTTTTAGCCAATATTTTAATTTCTACATTTTGTGCTGTTGCACACCTGTAAAAATACATTTATTATTTCATTAAGGAGACTCAAAGGAGAGCCAGGGGAACCTTTAAGCAACAGTTATTAGAAATTCTGTTCTTCTGTAGCCAGTTAACCCTCCTCTGCCTTTTTCTATGTTTTGTATTATCACCTGTCAGTCTACTTTAAAATGACAAAGTTTACAGAAAATGCAGGCACTACAGAATCAGGGCTAGAAGGTTTGCTGTTACGTTCCTTACCAGAAGTTTGGTATAGCGGCCAGTTTTAAGAAGAGTGGAGGCTCATATTCAACCATAAAATTATTCCAGATTATGAGTTTTTTTCAGTTTCACCCAATCTAATTTTTCTGAAATCAGAAATCTCACCGTGTTTATTTTGCATATTCAGGTTATGTTCATTTTGATTGCTGTGAGGGATCTCCACTGCCTAATTTTAGATACCTAACTTTGGCTTTCCCTTGCTTTCCTCCAGATATGGTGATTCAGGGCAGGAACATACTTGGAATAGTCTTCCTCTTTTCAGTGTCTGTGAATGGATACTGGTAAGAGTGACCTCCTGTTTTAGACCTATTAATCAGTTTCCTAAAGGTAGGTGATGTAAATATCCCTTTCCACAAAGGCCTGGCTTTATAAATGAGTGCACAGTTACTATGGGACCTACTGAGGATCTCACTGATATACAGTAATGTGTTTTGGATTTAGCCATGGGGTGAGCGTACATGTGTTTGGTTGATTGTGCCTTGCTTTTTGTTGTGCTGATGTGCGCCTATTGGTGCTCTCTAAAATTTTGAAATCTTGACTCAGATGAAAAGATTTCCGTAATTCTTGTCCGCTCATCTCATTCCTTACAGTTTGGGCCCTTGCCATTTTTAACTGATGTCAGCCAATGCGGAAGAAATATTGTTTTGTCTCAGGATCTTGATGATTGTTAATACTTACAGAATGATGAATATATTTTAACACGTGTATATCCATCTGGCTCTGGACACCTTGGGAAACAATGACAGATGTGTGGAAGAATGAGTGCAAAGATGAAACAGAGCAGTAAATTGTGCACGACATCCTTCTGAAACGGTCTCGCTTTCTGAAGGCAACCAATTGGAAGTAATTGTTGGGACTGCGTATGAAAGAGCTGGGGAAGGATGTGGGGAAATTCAAATGAAGAAGATAACATTCCTAGAGTTCTCTGGAGCTGAAGTGATGCATTGTCTCAGCAGTACTCTGAGATGTCATTATTAATAAGTCCAGTGACCTGGACACCTAGTAATCAGTTTGAAGTTGCTGGATGGGCTATTGGAACTATCCTTAAAAAGATGTGTTTCTTATCAAGAAGGGGCTGACACCCCTGGATCATAAAGTTTGCAAAGATACCAAATTATTTGGGTTGCTGCTGGGATCCATGTACCTTCTCTTTACCTACCCATTTCTCAACAGAGCTCAAAGGTTTAAGAAAATTGCCATTGCTATATATTTTTCAGTATTGAGGCAGAGCACTGTAGAAGGTTCCAAGATTCCATTCAGACTAGATATAAAGAAGAAATTTTTTACTATGAGGGTGGTGAAACACTAGACCAGGTTGCCCAGAGAGGTTTTAGATGCCCCATGCCTGGAAACATTCAAGGTCAGGTTGGATGGGGCTTTGAGCAACCTGATCGAGTTGAAGGTGTCCCTGGTCACTGCAGGGGGTTGTACTAGATGACTTTTAAAGGTCCCTCCCAACCCAAATTATTCTATGATTCTATGATTATTTCCAGGGAGAAACTGAATTATGCTAGTAGAAGCACTATGAACATTAATTTAAGTTGTGATTCTTCCCCTTCTGAAAGATGCAGTCAATTTTCTGATTCTTGGCTAAAGAGCTCCAAAACATGGTAACAAGCTCGATTTATCTACCACATAGCTACCTCTGAGAGCTTGTGATGGATTTGTGGTGGAGGATCATCAACCTGTATTTAGGGCAGAAGTCCAGCCATGAGGAGGCCCTTAGGTCTTGCATTGCTTGTGAATCCCAAGCTGCTGAGAAAGTTCTAGAAAGATGGTTTCAGAGATAGTGCTGAATAATTGGAAAAAGATATGGACTCCTATTAAAATTCATTGGTACTTTCTCATCTGAAGCTATGGGGTACACTCTTGCAGATAAATAGGCATAGACGCTTCCTTGGATTTTGTACTACTGCTTCCAACCTAAAAACCTGGCCAGAATTAAGCAAAGATCTGGAATGAATACTGAGCCACTGAAATGTCTTTTCATTCATTTCAGCAAAGTTGTCTTTGCTCAGTTCTTCACAAAAACACAGGTTGCATTTACAGAGTACTTGTAAAGAGCCAATGTTTCTGAACAAACTCTATGAAGAAAAGACTTCAACCATTAAAAAAATTCAAAGGAAATTGGAATGTTTTTTTCAGATTAATGTAGTCTATCTAAAATAAATGCTGCAGATATTACCTACATCCTCAGTTTTTTCCAAGTGTAATAATGATTTTATGCCATATACTTACTGCAGTCTTAACACTATCTTTAAAAGGACATTATTTGGTTTTCATTAGCTTAACATATGACAGGTACAGTGTTGGCAAGGTGGTCATGACACAGAGTAGAATTATATGTTTATTTGAGCGAAGTGTAACCCTGCATGGATCAGGAACTTCATGACAGTGAATGCAATGGTGACACTTCAGCAAGCCACAATAACTGACTAAAACATCTTAAAAAGTTTTCCAGAATGCATGTGATCATGATTTGCACTGATTTTGAGTCTTGACAAAAGGCCAGGTATGAATGATTTATATAAGGATTATTATATACTGAGATTTTGCATGTGTGTGTGTGTGCACATGTGTGTACATGCACTCACATGTTTGTATGGTTTAGAAATCTTGCACAGGAAATGGAGTACAGGTCTGTCTCCTAATCCATCTTCTCTGAATATCATTGAACTTACAGAATTTATTATGTACGGAATTTATTGTTATTACTTCAAATGCAGCATTGGAAGGAATCTTGTATAAACAGACTTGGGCAGATTGCAGAAACCCGCTAAATATCAATTCTATTAAGGCTAAGCTCCAAATTCAAATCAATTTAATTATGTTTTTTTTTCTTTCTATTGCTATCGTTTTCCTTATTTACTTGCAGTTAACAAAATGTGCTGCAGTGAAAAAAATAATTGCTTTTTCTTTATGGCACTCATAATTCAGAAAAGTTGTTTGAAACAACTGTACATGTAATGGGTTATATGAATTAATGATTAAAGTGTATTGAAATATATTAACTTCAGTATAATTTTCAATAAGAAGCTGAAGGTTATGATAATTGAAGGATATGGCTGTTGGGAGTAGAAATGGACACACGATATACAAGTTTGAAACATATTAAGGGAAGTTTTTTTTCTTTTAAGGTGCCATTTTATTTAAAGTTTTGCCATTTACTGTATTGGTTTCTAATCTGCATTCAAGAAAAAGTGGTCACACAGCTTCTGGTGACTTCTGAGGTGGGAGCTGACTACCCCTCTTTGGTGGAGAACGGTGCTCTCGGCTGTGTCATCACGACATGATCTGGACGGGTAAAACACTGCAAATAGTAACCCTTGAGCAGTGTATGACAGTGAGATGGAATCTGGCACTTGAAGATGCAAAGAAGCAGGAACCAGACAGCACTTCTCTGACTTACCTATAGACAGTGATTACAGAGAAAGCTGGTTTGGAGTTAGGTGGCATAACAGGCCAGTAAAGGGATTTAAGCTCCTTGAGGTGTGGCAGATACCTGGAATACACTTTCTAGATCATGTTAGCGTGGGGTAGGAATTTCCCAAAATATAAAAGTCAGGTGACTGAGAATAAGAAAAGACTTAATTGGAATTTCCTCACGTCTTGAAGAGAGAAAAGCCATGTCTTTTCTGCAAAATGAGAGAGGCCATGAACCATTCTCTGGCCATGAGACTAAGTGGCAAACCATGATTCACAACCACACACCTTAAATGTCTCCCAAAACATGGTAAAAACATTTGAATTGCCTACCTGGAACAAACCCTGAATGCACATGCATTGTCTGGGACATGGTTAGTTGCCAGAGAGGCCAAAAAAAGTACCAGAAAGCTTATCCAAAGGCAGGGTAAGATGTAGTGTGTTAGAATTCTTCTAGAGTAAGCTGATTGTATGAAGTTTGTTGCTGTCTGGCTTCAAAGAAATAAAACCTCTGTAGAGATTACTCTTGAGAAAATTCTCTCACTTTACATCATTTATTCCTTCTCTAAATGAGGAACAAATCTCTTAAGTCTGAAAAACATTCTACTTTGTTTTTACCTTAGTGTGATCCTGCAAACAGAGCATAGCAACAAAAGAAGTGAATCCAGACTCGCAGAGGGTTCAGATTTCCTACATTCTTTTCTTTGCTAAGTTTATGCCATTATTCATTTTTGTAGCTTACCCTTACTCATTATGTCATAATTCATTCATAAAAATCCCTTCCAGTTAAACATCAAAGGGTACTTTAGGCTAAAGAATGTGTGTTTAATGGATCATGTATTTAGATCCAACTGCAGTTATTGGGAAGCTCATGATTCAAAAAACCAGCATAATCTTCTGCTTTGGTTTGTGGACTGGTCTCTTGTCTGTTTCCACAGTGAGATGTTGATGCACGGCCTCAGGACAGATGGTGATGTTGTAACCTACTAAGGAGGAGTAGTTGTTGGTTAGTTCTCCCAGCCGCAGAATGATATTGAATGGGTGGGACCCCAGGCAAAGACTATGATACAGCATAAGGTAGGTAATTTTGTGTGGGACCGGAAAAGGTTGAACTCAAGAGACATTTTTGTTCCCTGACCAAGAAAATAATTAGTAATTGTCTACAAGAAAAAGTCAAAACTGCTATTGCAATTGTTATGATGGAAATACCAAGTGTGTTTTTAGAAAGCTTATTTTCATCCGGGCCATCTAGCAATTCAGAACAGTTTGGAGCAAGGCTGTTTCAATACTGGGATCCGTAGGAATAGCAGATGCTGGAAGGAAATGTTGTCTCAGTTGACCAATGCTTTTATTTTATTTAGCTTAGTTTCTCGCAGTATCTCATTCAAAGTGCAAGTCAGACGTAATCTCTTTGGGTACATTCCCACTCCTGCCAGCTGGGAAGAAAGAACCAAGATCTTCTCCGCGGCAGCCGGAGTGGTTATTGATAGAGTGTCACTCAGTTGCTATGCTCCCACTTCTAAAAGGCGGGAGGGGAGGCTTTCACGAATCAGACAGCGAGACACCACTTTGGAAGAAAAGAAAGGCAGAATAAATGAACTACAGGGAAAAAGGAAAAGAGAATTTACGAAACTTCTTCAGAAAGTCTCTGGCTCAGAATTATTTGGAAATGGGAGCTCAAGAGAGAGGGAATCATCCTCTCTAAGCTGCTGGGAAGCACACAGAGGTCTCAGAGGAAAATAAGTTACAAAGCTGGGAAATGTCACTAACAATCTATCGGTCTGTTTTCCCTCTCTCACTCCTACTTTCTCCCCATTCCCAATGATTTAAAGTGAGCTGTGATTAGCCTGGTGACCCTGGTGGGTGATTTCCCTGAAGAGAAAGTAAACTACAATATTTAAATGTAGCGTTTGATATAAGCGCGAGCCAAGCCACACCTTTTTATGGCTGGAAAAGAAGGAAACACAAGAGACTTATGATTTCACTTTAACGGTTGTGCTAATAGCCAGATTGGCTGGTGTCAGAGTGTGCTGAGACAGGCCTCAGCATTTTTCTGGTGTAAAGGAAGAAATCACAAGAGACATTCTTTTTCCCTGTCATAACCAGGTGTTTGTTACTTGATCTCAGTAGTGGTTAGAATTGTGTATCCTCTTTTTTTCCACTCTTGCATGTATTCAGTGTTTGATATCTCTCCACTGAACTGTGTTCTTTAAGTTTTATTCTGGTGTCCACTGAAAGCTAGAAGAGAGCAAAAAGACTTCTAGCTGAATACTAGCAATACTGGACATGTTGTAGGTTTGTGCTCTACAAAAATTCGTTGCCAACAGTCCTCAATATACTTGTGAATTATGAAAAATGAAGAGAAGTCTTAAGAAACGTAGGGCCTGCCATACTGGGTCTAGCTGGAGATCCATATTGTCTAGCATTTTGTCTCTGGGAGTGGCCAGAAGTTAATTATAGTGTTTTTACAGAAAATTTAAATGTGTGATTCCCTGCTATGTTGCCAATATAACATCAATTTTGGCAGAGGAAATACGTGGCATCTGTTAACAGGCAAGCAAAAGGAGCTTTATGGAGGAAACTAAAATAATATGTCTTTGGCTTTGTTTGTGTAAAGTAATTCATGGCTAATTGTAAGCAGATACTACACTTAAATACTGTGTTACATCCTAAGCTGATGTAAATCTTATAGCTCCATTGCTATCAGCAGGGCTATTCTAAGCGACATATGCTAACGGCGTGATTCATAGTGAGAAAGACTGACTGTGATAACAGAAATTCCAATTCAGAGTTAACTTTTCTTCACTTTTTCCCTCTTTTGAAGTCTATTTTAATGTCCTTTTCTCTGTCAATTCAAAAAGTTATACTTCATTTGAATTTATAAAGCAAGCTAAACAGAAGCTTAATCTTGGTCTGATTCTCTGCTGTCCTGTACCCTTTGTAGCCACTTCAGAATAAATGTGAAAGGTTTCCACTCGTATTTAGTGGCATTTGGTATTCATTTCACCCATGTATAAATGACAAAAAGGATAGAGGGCAACATATGATGGAAGTACAAAGACCCAGTAGAACCAAAGGAAAGCAGTGGCTATTTCTGTTCATGGTTCTTTGACGGCAGTAGCTTCATCGCAAAAAATAGATATGTGTTTTGTGAAAAAGAGGTGCACAGTATGTTCCATGCTATGTCAGAATGGTCTCTATATAAGATTGTTTACAACAGATAACCAAAAGAGGCATAAAACCGTATCGGCCTTGCATGAAAAAAAGTCAATGCTAATTACATGTAAATTAGTATATACTTCCATTCAAATTATGCATCTAAAAGTCAGACTGGCTTCAAAATCCAGAAAAGCAGAGTTGTTCACAGTATAACCTCAAGTGGTTTAATACATTTAACAAGATTTTTAGCTATATTCACGATACATCTGACTTTAAAGATATTTTCTAGCAATGCCATACAGAAAACCCCCACCAAAATATGAAATACAAATAGTCATGTAGATGAGATACAAAGTTAACTTCTAATTTCTTGGTGTTTTAAGCAGATTATGGTTTTTATCAAGGCTGAGGATTTCTAACAAAACAAGCTATTTGTCTGCTGTCAGCTTTCAAACTACAATTTTTTATTGCTTTTTGCATTGTGTACCAAGCATATCAGATATTCCACCACATGCTAACACTAAGAATTGGTTATTTCAAATGTGTTAAGATATGTATACTTTGGCAAAGGAAGAGAGAACACTGCTAGTAAAAGACTCAGCAAATATGGAGAACATTTTTCATAAGTTCCGAAGAAAAGTTAATTAACAAACCATATGGGAGTAAATAGGAAAGAAAAAAGATGCTGTGCTAGCACGAACACAGCAGACTGAGTAAAGGCAATCATATGTGCATTCCAGAGGAGAAATAAAAGCAGTATCTTTTCACTCAGAAAGCACCTCTGAGTCTGATACGATAACTCTGGTAATAATATCTTAGTGACTTATGATCATATCCAAAACAGTGTTAGGCTTTTACATTGAAAAGTGTGATCTAGAGAACTTTCCTCAGTAAATCCCTGTGCCTGCAACTCAACTCCGTGCACATCACCGGGGCTTCCTGGCCACAAAAGCTGGTTTCCCAGCATTCACCTAAATCTGGCTAGATCTAAACCGAACCCTCTAAATCAAACTCAGTCTAATCACTTGAAAAACCATCCTCAATATCTGTGACATTACGCCCTGCAATTGAAAGCTCACAGAAAAAAGGATTCTTCTTGACAAATTACAAAAGAGAGGGGAATATATGTCATTGCATAGCTAATGCTAGTGAGCTGCTGCTAAAGGATCAGCGTGCAAGAAGGGATATGATGCCCCATCTGGTTAGAGCACTCTCACCGGCGCTGGGCTCTACCATCAACCGCCTTGTAATAGAGTTCAGCTCAGGTACAAGAGTGCTTGAGTCTGGTTCCTGCTGCCAAGGGGTTTGTGGGGATTTTGTTGTTGTTGTTGTGGTTTTTGAGTGGTTTTTGGTTGGTTGGTTGGTTGTTTTGTTTTTTTTCAGTTTGGTTTTTTTTTTTTTCTTTTTTCTTTTTTCAATTAATGCAATGTCTAATTCAGAAAAAAAGGAAGGAACTAGGAGGTGGGAGATCTGAATATCCTTAGGCTGAATCAGGAACTAAACCCAGATTTTTTACTTTCTGGACAAAAGGTCTAAAATCCATACCAGTACATAAGAAAGGTTCCTGCAAAGCTGCATTTTAAGTGAAGGAGACAATAATAAGTATGGATTTTTTTTTTTTTTAGAATCCCTCGAACACCTATCCTCAGGAGTGACTTGAACGCTTAGGCACAGCTTCTCACATGTAGCTAGGAGCCCAACTACCTTTGATTAATTTCCACTAAGTCCTTAAATGCTTCTGAGGGCTAAAGACTGAAGTTCACAGGTCCTATTAAAAGTCAGTACAATGTAGCTTCCTAAATGTGCATCAGTTCAGTAGAAGGGATTGCTGTTCCCCATCAGAGACACCCAAGCCTTCCACGTGCTCATTCCTTACAAGTGACAAGTGAATTTCAGCACAGAGATTCACCTGGAAACACAGACAGTATTTGCAGTATCATATTACAGCAATTAATTACTGAAAAGACTTGGTCAGTCATATGGTACTCATTTATGGTGTTGTTACCTATGTGGATATGGAAAGGAGCTCATATAAATATTTAACATGTACCATTAACCAAACCTATAGAAACTCCATAAAGCGTATGTTTTACCTGATTCCATTCTGAGAAATTAGAGTAGCACCTAGCAACCGTAATTGAAATCAGGGCTTGTTTGTATGAAGCAATGTGCAAGCATATAATAAGAGATGGTCCTGACCTCAGAAGAAATGATAGAAGGCATTATGTATCAGCATCCTTGCTATATATTATAATGTCTTACTCAAACTTCTCAAGGGCCTCTTTGAAATTTCAAGAAAGACAGAAGAGACCATTTTAGAATTTTCGAAACTATTCTAGCCTATGCCAAACCTTAGCTGGGGCATAATTAAAGTAAGTTCTGCTCCGTGATATTTATGAGTTTAGTGCAAAGTTTAATGCTAATATTCTCTGGCACATTCACGCAAGGTTAAAATGTGTTCGTTTGCAGCTGTGTCTATGAAATATGTAAGTTAGATCCCCTTTGGGAGCCTGAAATTGTCTTTGAGACAGTGTATTGAAAAAGTGTTTTGGGTAGAGTGTTTAACAACCCATTTGATGTAATCTGTAGAATCTTTGTGCAAATATTTGCAGTCAGTAGTTTAATGTTGCAAATCTTCAGGAACTATTAGGGGAACTTCAGGTTTACTTCCTGGACATGTTGCTATAGGAGAAACTCATCTAATGTTGAAGCAAAAAAAACAGGTCAGGTTAATTTTTAAGTTCAAAGGCACATAGAATATTTTGCAGTTCCAGATCAACTCTGAAATTGTTTCACAAAGTCCCCCGAGACTTTGATAGGGAAGACTTCTCTTGGTGTGGTTTGAAGGGAAATGAAAATTCCTGTGCCTTTTTTTTTTTTTCTTGCCACTTAATTCAACTATGCGTGTTAGAAAAAAATAAACATTTGCTCCTGCAGGAACAAAGATGAGGCAGAAAATACATGAAGGTTTAAATTACATATTGAGGGAGCATGAGGGAAGAAATTTTTGAAAAACTGGGGCAGATACTCACTTTGGGAACTGCTGTGAGAGTGGCTCAGTCAATGTCTCAACAACGGGCAGAGGTCCAGTTGGGATTCTCCGTACAAAGGCCATTCCAGTCCAGAGCAATCGCTGCATGGGGAGGTATCACATCGTGTGGCCGGAGTGCTCTGGTCACCTCCTGTGCCCCTGGGTACGGTACCGTGCTCCGGCAGCAACCCAGCCCAGCGGGATGAGAAAGGACTTTTCATTCGGCCAGCGAGGCACGTTACTTCTCATCCAGCCCACACCCGGGCTGCCTCTGCAAGAGGAAGAGTCTAAGCTACTGGTAAACTGGGAACAACAGAAGCAGATGTTTGTGCAATTCGCATCCCTGCCAGGTTTTGCTAAGCTGTGGGATGGGGAAACGCTGTGCTGTACAGCTAGCATTTAAAGAAGTTTATAGCCCGTATATGTAAAGAGCAAGGGTAAGGCACAGCAAGGGTTGGAGCAAAATTACGAATGCAAAACCCTCACTAGCATTTCTCTGTACTCTTCTGCAGTGTCTGTGCAGCAGTTCTTTTTGTCCGGCTCCACTGTTAAAATATCACGTTGTCGTGGTTTAACTCCAGTGGCTAAGCACCACGCAGCCGCTCACTCACTCTCCCCTCACCCAGTGGGATGGGGGAGAAAATCGGGAAGAGAAGTAACACTCGTGGGTTGAGATAAGAATGGGTTAATAGAACAGAAAAGAAGAAACTAATAATGATAATGATAACACTAATAAAATGACAGCAGTAATGATTAAGGGATTGGAATGTACAAATGATGCGCAGGGCAATTGCTCACCACCTGCTGATCGATGCCCAGTTATACCCTGAGCAGCGATCCCCTGCCCCCACTCCCCCCAGTTTCTATACTGGACATGACATCCCATGGTATGGAATACCCCTTTGGCCAGTTTGGGTCAGCTGTCCTGGCTGTGTCCCCTCCCAACTCCTTGTGCCCCTCCAGCTTTCTCACTGGCTGGGCAGGAGAAGCTGAAAAATCCTTGGCTTTAGACTAAACACTATTGAGCAACAACTGAAAACATCAGTGTGTTATCAACATTCTCCTCATACTGAACCCAAAACATAGCACTGTACCAGCTACTAGAAAGAAAATTAACTCTATCCCAGCTGAAACCAGGACACACGTACTGCAGCATCAGGAACGGGAGCAGGAAACCTGCGAGCCACATTATTGGGAAGAATATGATCAACCTCCGTCTCTGCGTTTCTCCCATCGTCTTGGCATCTCTTGAATCTTGGCGGCTTGTAGGAGGGCCTGGGGTTAAAGAGGCATACGGGTGCCACCGTGTCTCCTTGATTCTGAACTGCAGCTTTCACAGCAGAACAGAGCTCAGAGGAGAAGAATTTATGCTGCCAAAGTGGATGTTTCAGTTTAGGCTAAGCACCAGTTGACTGCCCCCTAATTTGAAGTTTTAAATGAACTTGTTTGAGTATATCTGCACTTTGCTATTGTAACCACCTGGGAGGGTAATTTAGCAAGATAACAGTGTATCACAGTTGTATAATTCTGTCTCGTTTTTACTCAATTTACGTAAATGCTGATCTAATTCTTCTGAGTATCATAAATATTTAAAAATGCTGAGTGGCACGTAAAAATAGTTTTTAAGGCCCAATTACAGATAAGACTTTCACCTCATTTGAAGATCAAAATTTAAACATACGGTTAATCTTAAATTAAATTTCGCTGAATATGGTTGACTTCTGGATAGGTATCTAAATGACTTGACTGAGGAGTCGGGTGATTAATTCCTTCAGATGCTGCAGCATAATTTACGCTGGGAACGGTGCTGCTCTGCTGCTGTTGAAGGCGGGAGGCAAGATCAATACCACAGGTACCAATGCAGCATCGTTTCAAGATGGGCACCAGAAACAGAGCCTGGGAGGGCTCTGGATAGGAATGCCAGGGAGTATCAGATGCAGACAGAACACTTGGATCTTGTCACACTGAAGAGTAGTAATGCAAGACACCTCCCAGAGTAATTACACGGTATCCAACTTGGCAGAACAAATAAGGGGTAAAATAGATTTGGAGACAAGGAATTCACAGGAAATTGTAGTTCAGCAGGTTTGTAAGAAATTATTTCTGTCCAAGGTATCTCAAAGGAAAGGCAATCTCATGTGGAAGTTCTGGATCCAGAAGTCAATGGTGAGATGGCTACTGATCGTATTGGGCTCTGTCTGAGAACCTAGGCATAGTATTTGCTCAAAACAAACAAAAGCTGCTTAGAAGCTTATACACCTTAACTACAATAGTTAAAGGACCTAAAATAATAATAGGAAAAGAATACACAAAAAAATAATTCCAAAATTTCCAAATCACTCCCTCTGAAGTATCACATTTTTTGTCTTGAAAAGTCAGCTTTTTCTACAATTCTAAAATGCTGAATAGCAAGAAGAAATTAAACACAGAAATATAAATGGGAAGTCAATTGGTGCTAGGTTATAAATCGTGACAGAATTTGTAGGCAACAATGACAACTCCAGCAGGGCTGTAAAGTTAAATCTTTATTTAAGATTCTAAGTTAAGGCAGCAAAAAAAAAAAAAAGCTTGACAAAGTCCAGTCAAACAATATTGCTAAAGAATATTTATTATAAAACCAAAATGTCAAGGTAAGTGGTTCAACTTCACAGACACCCCTTTTTTATTTATTAGTTATGTAAGATTAATATGTTGCTAGCACTTACTACTTTTCCAGACCCAGGTAGATTACTGGTATGCTTTGTTAAGCCTTATTTGTATTGTATTTTCTCATAAAGCTTAAGTAAAACTGAGCAATGAAGACTGTAGACAAATCTATAAATTGTTGTCCACTGCTGATGTTCTTGGAACTATGACTTTAATAATGACCAGCTACAACAATTATAAATGCTCTTTTTATTAGCTCTGCTATTCTCATTTTGCACCTACGGCACTGCCAGGCCTTCTATGTTGTCAGGAAATTGAGGAAGCAATACACATTGGATTCAATTAAAGCTTTTTGGCACGTGTTTCTACAATAGATGTACTTCTTAAGTTGGGATTTGCATTATTTTTCAGGCAAAGAAATACTGAAAAGGAAAAAAAAAAATTAACCTCTGTAGAACAGACAGGAATATTCAGTGAGGAGAGTGAGAATAAGTCAAAAGGTCACTGAGAAGTGAAGTGAGATTAAAAAAAAAAAAGAAAAAGGACATTGAAGGTTGCAATACAAGAAAAAGGTTGAAAACAATTGCAATGCGTCAGCTGAGGGAGTTTGTTAGCCCAGTCCCTCAGCAGCTCAGTAACTGTGAACTTCCAGGAGATCTCGATGAATACGTTCCTTCAGCTCTGTGCTGTGTGATCCTGGTGGTTTATTGTCCGTGAGTGCCAAGACAAATGTTGTGAATAACAATGGCAGTCTAAAAGCCTATCTGGTCAAAAGATAAAAAAGATGTGTTAAGTGTTAGTATATACTAACCTATTCGGAGAAGGTATGTATTGTTACTGCTCTGTGCTTACACACTCGTTCCTTATTATGGTTATGGCCAAGCTGTTTCTAGTAAATGCAACTTTCTGCCACACTTACACTTCAGGTTTACTCAGAACTGAGTAGCAGGTATCCCAGAACAGACACAGCTCTGCTGGTAACTTCCCTCCACTGTAACCACCTACAAATCAGTGCATAAATTTGATTCTCATTTATTAACTGCTCAGTTTCCATAATGACCTTTAATAAAGGTCCAATAAATGACTTTTAGACACTCAAATAGGCTATATCAGCTGGGTTTTCCTTATAAGCACTAATGTGTACCTCTTTGAAGAATGACAATATATTTTTGAGGTAGAGCTGTCATAAATGTATAAGAAAGACTCTGCTCACAATTGCCAAGGAAATTATATTTTCCTGTGCCCATGAGTTCTAATTTTACTATAAAATTTCACATTTGTCAGAGGTTTATTTGAATTGGAACTTGCTAAACTTCTTCATAATCCTTTTTGTCAATATTGTTTAATGCCATTTCTGTTAGTAATCATTCAGTAAAAATTTGCTTCCAGATTTCAATTGTAATGTAGGCAGATATATTTTAGGATAAATATCCATGTTTTTCTTTCCATGTTTTTCATTTTCATTATAATAGCCTCATCCCACTATATTTTAGTAAAGAATTATGTCAGCAGTCTAACTTCAACTTCTATTATGTTTTTCTTGCAATAGTAAATTAGTTCTGAACCTAAATAAAACATTGTTGACAACATTTAAGTAACACCAGTTGACAAACTTGTCATCTTTATTTCTGTTGATGAATCTGAGGTTTATAACTTCTATTAAAACCACACCAATTTAAACAAGCTACAGCTAAAGCCTTAAGCTTGCAAAATGACTATGTGCCATAATTTAATGTAAGATTTATTCTTAATAGTCATGGAATGTGTGATATGCAATGATCCGTTAATTGTCATTGGTTCTTTTTTCCTTGAACGCTTTAGTTAACAATTTTTTTTCCAGAAAATTGGATTTTTTTCCCCTGGATTTTAATATGATATATAATGACAGTTTCATAGCACATTATGAAGCTGCTAGTGTTTTTTTAGGTCATTGACATAGGGTTGTTCCATATTTTCAAATACTTGATAATGCTGTCAGTAATGTGAATATTGTGATATTTGTGTATTTTGGTACGGTGTTGCTTTAATGTAGAGGACAAAGATATTTTTTCCTCTCTCTGTCATTCATCTTTAAAAAGAATGACCTCTGTCTGTTCTTGGATGTCATTGCTGTACCTCAACTTGTTTTCATCAAGGCATCCTGAAGAGATAAAACTCTATCAGATTCTTTACAAAGACCAAATTTGTATATCATACAATTCTATTAAGAATAGATTTAACAAAACCAGAGTTGATGCTTGGCCCACCAACAACCATCTTCCTTTTCATGAAAATGATATCTGAGATTTTGACACTTTTTTTAAAAAAAGTGAGAGCATAGAACTTGCCAGCCCTATAGTGCACTATGAATACAACAGCAATACATTTACCAAGGTGTATCGCCTCAAGGCTAAGAACAGGCTCAAAAATCAAAATGTTTCTTTCCAAATACCTTTCAATCCATGGGTTATTTGAAATCTCTTCACTACAATGATTAGTGTCAATATTTCATATTCTCAGTCCATCCTGAAGCTTATTCTTGAAGCTTGGTGAAAGGTCCTCAACGAGGATGACCTTGAAACCTTTTTGTGAGGGTGTCAGCGACACATAGGTTAGTCTCTGACTACGTGAATTCTGAAATCATAAAGTGACTCCTAGGTTGTCAGCAGTGTGATCGCTGTAGGAGGGATGGTGTGTATTTGGGTTATCTTAACCTGGAGAACAGGAACAGGGTAGATAATCTCTCAAACCCCTTTTTGGCTTTCTTTTTGTGATTCTAGGGAGCTATCTGTGCAAACAATGTACCTAAATACACATTCACACAAATGTCACTGATTCTTTTTATTTTTTCTACAAACATTCTTGGGGAAGAAGGAAAAAAATAAACAGGGAGAAAATGTTAAATATTTTTTCAGCCACAAAAAAATGTGAATAATATTTTGTGCATATTTCAGATTCCTTCATGTTGCACTCAAACAAATTTACTTTTTAAAAATAGGAGATACTATTTTAGCTCTGTTTCTTCACTTCTGTAATTTATTTTTTTGAGACTTTGACACTCTCTCTGCTTGCTGTCTTTTGAGCTGTGACTAACTGGTTTATGGCATTCTCCATTGACAAATGCAATATTATAGAGGTTCTCTTTAGACTTATCCAAAACAGCTTTTCAGAACATCAAGGACTAAAAAGCATGTGTCATACAACACTTCATCAGAACATTATGAAACAATAACTTTAATTTAATTAAAATTTACTGACAAGAGTGTGTTTGGGCTGGTGTACTGCTTTGAAGAGCCCAATAAATGTTTTTGAAAAATATGTCACAACCAACAGGATAACTTGTTCATTACATGCAATTCCAAAAAGATGTGTTTTAATGAAAGCATGTGCCTTGTTCCTTTCACCTACTAAAATGTCATGTTTGAGTGTGCAATAAATATGCCACTAGAAAATTCATATTGTTGTGAAGAAATAGAAGAATCATGGCTGAGATTCTGGGCTACTTTATGCCAGCAAGAAATCATCCTCTGACTTTGACAGAGTGGGTCATATAGTTGATGGAGCAGTTTGATAATTTATCATATGTGCTTTTTTCAAGTGTTTATTTATACGAAATAAGTCCTAAGGAGAATTTAAATGGATTTCCCCCCCCCCCCCCCCCCCCCAGTAAAGAGCCCTAATCTAAGGTAGTTTCACGGGCACCATCACTTGAATAGGAACATCATTGATTGCTGTCATAGGCATTACACAAATTAACCTACTGCAAATCTGCAAAGATCCTGTGGGCATATCAAAGAAAAAGACTACTTTGTTTTCCTAACAATAATCCAATGCTGAGAAATTAATTCTATTTATATACAAGATATTGCTTTAAAATGTGAGATTGAACTGCTCCGTATTTTTCAGAGAACAAATGCCTTCAGATAAGGTGAAACTGAAAAACATATTCCAAGTACTTCAGCTCAAGGACTTGAGATAGGAGCAGAAAATAATAAGGCAGTGTATTGTAAATAAAGACAGCAAGTAAGATGCCATTTTAGAAAAGAGTGTATCAAAACAGTATACCATTATATATAGGACCACAATATCATACTGTTCTAATTTTTATTGCATCTTCTAATTTGCCCATCTAAATTGCAGGCTTATTTTAATGGACTTTTATTTCAAGTGCTGTGAACATCAGAACCAAGTATTTGGTATTATCTAGATACTTTTAATCATAGAATTTAATTTACTGCTAATAGTAAGAGTTTCTGAAAATATTATTATAGTTGTGCTGGAATGAAGAGAGGGATTCATATTTCTCTTACTGATTCTCTTTTTCACAGGTTGTCTTATAATGAGAAGATTCAAGATATTATTCTTGTACTTGAATGCTTATTACACTGAATTTCTAGGTCTAGCTGAAATTTCTGAGGCAGAATATCAGAACCAGAGCTGTCTGATCTCACTAGTCACTTCTGGGAGGGAAAGAAACTTGGCTAAGGTGCAGAATTTACTGTCTCAGAGAGTGATTTGAAAGACCACTTGAGACCTTTGCTGCTGCCTGAAGACAGTCTTCCCCGTTTATCACCAGTTACAAGGACTGGAGAGAAGATTAGCAGATTCTCCCTTCTGCTCTCTCCTCTTTGAACTGCAAAAGCAAGTCACGGACGTGTCGCCCCAGAGCTTTATAGCTCCTTGCTTAAGCCTAAACTTCTTGATTTTGCACATTTCTCACGGGATCATTAATTTTCCAGGCAGGGAAACTCTCTGAAAAGATGGTACTGGCTCCCACTCAAGGTCAGGTAGTGTGGGCTTCGCAGGGTAAATGTGGGTGATGCTGAGGACTGAAGCTCACCCTCCACACAGCTAATAAAGGCAGCCACAGCAGAGCCAAGAGAGACACGGCTGTCCATAGATCCCCTGATATTTCCATGTTCGTTACCTTAGGGACCAAAAATGGTGCTTTAGCTCCCTTCCAACATGTGTCTGCTGACTGGTCTGGGAGGAGGATCAAAGACACACGATAGGCAACACCCCGACCCGCCGAGTTCAGCACAACATTGCGGAAAAGTGCCGCGGGTCCGTCGCGGAAGACAAGAGACTCCTGCTCTTGGCACAGCACCAGATCCTGTGACCTTCATTCTTGTAAACGTTTCCATTAACACCAGTGGTCTTTGACCCCTCGTAATAAATCAGTGTTAGTCTTTGCCCTGCAAAATCATTATTGCTTGCATATGTATGCCCCTGAAAAAAAAGAAGACTGCTAGGTGAATCAATATATACCCAACCATGGGAATTCTTCTGAATTTTGACAGCAAGCAACACATTTTTGCTATTATTTCCTGTTAGCACTAATGATTGAAAAATTACTTTCAATGACGAGAAGGGTCTTCCTTGTACTAATAATAGTAACCATTCACTTATTTAACTATTTTTATTGTTATATGAGGTTTCCATTTTTCTCAAGTGAGATTTCTATTCTGGGTCCTTAAATATATTCCACAGTTACGTGCTACCATATAGCTCCCCAGGGACTGAATTCATGTACACAAGTGACACTGATTGCACAGTCCAGGGTCTTTCTCATTTTAACTGTATCCCACGAGCGTTGTTGTGTCAGCATTTTCACAGTTAGCTCAATTACCAGCTATTTATAACTGAGTGGCAAAAATTCTCTAAAGATTCAGAACTGAAGGGAAGAGCTTCAGGGTAGAGTTAACTGTGAGAAGTGCCAGTGAAATAATGTAGCGCCTTAAACTGTTTTGAGGGAATGCACAGTGTATGTATAAGTGTGTAATTTGCAGTTGCAGCCATTTGCTTATGTAGTTTTGTACTTGGAATGGGATGTATGCAGTTTTGAAATTTATGGTTAATAAGGCAAAACTATAATTTAAAGATTTTGTATATTTTCATTGGGTGTTTAAATATTCTGGATACATCTACAGTCCCTTGACTTTCAGGGACCTAAGTGAATGAAGCTGGACTCACAAAAATTTAGACGACTTCTGAAAGGTTTTTTCTAAATATCTGTTTATAGGGAAAGGAAAGGTTCAACTTCCTCAAGAGAACATTTTTTGATCAACAGAAATTATGTGCTCCAGAGGAAGGCCCCCAGGGCAGTGGGGCTGGAGCACTTCCCCTGTGAGGAAAGGCTGGGAGAGCTGGGCTGGGTCGTCCTGGAGAAGGGATGACTTCAGGGGTACCTAACAGCCCCCCAACACCTACGAGGGGTCATCGAGGAGACAGAGCTGGGCTCGTCCCAGCGGTGCAGGGCGGGAGGGTGAGAGACAAGAGGTACAAATTGCAACAGGTTCAGGCTGGGTACAAGGAGAAGCTGTTTTGCCATGAGGACAGTGAGGCGGTGGAGCAGGTCACCCCCAGAGGTTGTGCCGTCTCCATCCTTGGAAGGTTTCATGTCGTGCCTGGTCCAAGCCCTGAGCAGCCTGGTCTGACCTCAGAGCTGCCCTGCTTTGGGCAGGGGCTTGGACTATTATTGGTTTATTATCATATGTAACATGTCCTTTTCAGGATAATAACCTAATAATTTATTTTCCAGTAATAATAGGCAAGACCTTTAAATGAAGTAAATAGTTGTAGTCCTATTCAAATTTGAACTATGCCAATTTGTGCAGGCAGAAGATTAGCTGAGATTTATCTTGGGCTCTTAGCTGTGAGTAGTTCAGCAACAATTGTAAAGTAGCATGCAAAAAGGCACAGAAAATTCCATAATGTGATTTTTTTGATGACTCAAATATATCCAAACATCTTCTGATAAAAATGATATGAAATACTGCCCTGATAAGTTTTTGTAGTTTTTTCCCCAATCTTTTTTTCTTAACTTACATTTCTGATAGTGTACCTACACATTTATTCAGAGCGCACAGCATTGTTTAATTATTTGTCTGCCACATCTATGAAGTCTGTTTTAGGACCAGAACCATTTTGACTGAAGGGTGCTATACAGAAACAAAGGTTTACTGAAGTAAATATGAGTACACTTGAATACTCAATGCCTCTCACATTAAATCTTGACCCCATTGAAGTGAATGGCCAAACAGAATTTGAACCAAGACAGGCCAGCATGGGCCCCATGTCACGGGGGGAATTTAAAAATGAGAGAGACATTTGGATGACTTAAAGGATCACCTCCAGTTGTATTAGCAATAGAAAAATGATTTAATAGAAATTTGTATGAAGTGCAGCTTCACAGAATTCGTTGGCAAGGTTCACATTTTTTCTGTTTCTTTTATTCTTCAAGGGCTAGTGCATAGATACTGAGGAGGGGGAACTTTTCCCAAACACAAGCAGAAGTCCACATGTCATGATCCCTAATCCTCAGGGACACACCCATGATATTAACAGCAACAGTTTCTCTCATTTCAATGGACTTTGGATCAAGCTTAGGATAAAGTTAAGAGTTATTACTCATCCCATTTTATGCTAAAAACAATGGGGAAAAAAACATTCTCATATAGGACAGCAGTCTTAATAACTTTTTCCTTTCCCTTTTGTTTTTCTAACTCTGATGTTTGAATCACCCTTAGACAAAGCAGTTCATGACATCTCACAATGACGTTGTTGGTTAAAATTACATTTTCCAAATATTTTGGATGTGACACTGCTATGAAGTTATTATGGTAAACCACGTCCCTTAAGAAATCTGTCCTGACGGGCCTATGACTTATATTCTTGTTCAGGGACAGCATTTTAAGTGAACTTGGACTCTGATCAAGGTTGTGGTCTTCACATTCTTCTGTAGAACTAGGCCTATTGCTACCTAGGCATTTTAATATGCCCCTGCCTGCGAAATCTAATGAGGTAGTCATAACCACTAATGCCAGCATCCTTCCAACCTCCCAAGAAGGAAGAAAGCTCCCTTAAGGTTTTGCATAGCCAGCATTACAAAGTAACCATTGCTTAATTTATCTTTTTAGGAAGAGGGGTGAAACTCTCATGGGTGATATAAATAACTAAATTGCTCACTTTAGGAGAGATCACCAAGAAGCATTTCTGCTACCACTGTTTGTCATTCTGCTAACCTGACCAGCAGGAAGACATAATTAGTGAATCATCAAAGTGAAATACAAATGCCTCTGTATGTGCTTGTCTTACTTGTGACGGATACAACAAATAAAAATTAATTGTCTCCTATAAGACCTTCAGGCTCTCTGTTCACAGCACTGCTTCTAGCACTGCCAGTGAGAGATTTGGATGACTGGGGAAGTTTAAAACTATCTGAAAATGTCCCACACTGAGAACAATTGGAATAAAGATTGGCCTCAAAGAAAAAGTTGTTTTATGCTATCAGAAACACAGAGAGTGGAATGGTATTGTAAAGGCCATTTTTTTGTAGCAACTAAGGACCTAGGTGATTTACATCTTTGTGATCAGTTCTGATTTGTGAAAGTTTATTTGATCCTTCTCAAAAAACTTCTGCAGAAGAATAGACATATTTGACAACCATAATTATTGATCAATGAGCTTGCACCTTATGTTCTTGGCCACATAATGAGGCATTTATCTCACCCAAACGTGGTTCTAAATTTGAATCAGTCATCAAAGAAACCTTCAACAGAGGGAAGCTCTCAGGAGACAATTTATCTGACCTCACTGTTCTTTTGAAGGTCGGGAGTTTTTTTAGAGGGGCATGGTTTAGATGAACCATGTCCTGAAACTTTTTTTCCTCTCCATCGGCTGTGAAGAAGTCCTGAAGGGACTAGCTCAGACTCAGATGATTAGATGAGTATCATCAGCACTGTCCTTTCAGGGGAAAACAACACATTCACAGAATTTTCCATAGGGATGTTTATCAGATACCATTTATTTTTGTCTGAAACTCTGAAGTGTTGAATTCTGCCTTTTTGTGGTGGGCTCGTTAATGTCTCAAAGCACTGTAGGATGTCCCAGAGTCCTGCAGAATGATGCAGAACGGTACTGATGCTACAGAGTTACACAGAGAGTAACTACAGAGTGCCATTTGGAGTCTGATCTCAAATGCCAAGTGACTTTGTGTCATTCTGAGTGTACGTACAAACAAAATCTTGCTGTCTTCTTTTTGGTGGCTGCCAGCTACATTTAAACAGCTTGAAAACTTCTCACCTATTTTGATATTAAAACTTTCAAATATCTATTCTAATTATGTGGAAATATGCAGAGTATTTCCAGCAACATGCTGAGAATCACCTGCTGTAAATATGAATTTGTATTTTTCCATGTGGATGGAACTATAATCGTATTCCATTCCACTTTTTTAAGAGATTAAAAAGACCCCAAAAAATCCTTTTAATAAGAAGTGAAATTTGCACGCTACTTCCAACCAAAATATGGTTTGTTTGTCCTTTTAAGAAACCACTGAATAAGCACATTTTGTCTTTTGCTCTACTGATTGAATTATTTTTTTCAGGGTCTTTTTAGCTCATGCCCAGATTGCATCAGCTTCAGAACATAGCTCTAATGAAATACAGTATTGTGAAAGTGTTCTCCATAGCTGTCTGTAATACATTTCCTAAATAAATACAAATTAAAATCATAAGAGTAGTCTGTGCATCAAAAGCCTTCTTTCTCAGTTCTTGGCATCTGAGGGACTTGGCCGGTATTCTGTTTTGCCAGTTGAACCAAGTAAGAGTTGGTATAATGATCCTACTCAGTCTGACCAACATCTTTTGTGTATCCTTGGAGGTTTTTCTCATCGCTTATGACTTACAGTTGAACAGGGAAGAATTTTACTCTTTGCAGCCCTCAGACACTGTGCAATACAGTGCTTGGATGAATAGTTCCCTTTAATAAAAAAGATCAGTGCAATTTTATCTTCATATTCATATCTCCCACATGAAAGCAAGAGCTCACACTGTAACTTAATGCTGTTTCCGAGCATAAGAACTCCTCTCATTGATCAAAGGATTTATCCTATTTATTCTTCCCTACAAACACAACTTGTTGATGGGAAAGTTAAGGCTATATTTTGTCCTGTCATCATGTAAAAACTTAATTTACATTGCAGGAATTAAACAAGTAGCTCAATAGCCGAATGTAGCCCATAGGTTATAAACACGCAAATTAATGCTCTTCAACAGTTTTTTATAGAAAAACTTTAATGGCTAAGTGGTAACCATTTTGTCTAAGTAGCCTTATGAAATTCAAACAGATATAATTAATCAACTCACATCACAATGACTTTAAAGTGTCCCCACTCCCTTTTTTTTTTTTTTCCCCCCAAAATAAATTCTCGTGTTCTTGAAAAGAGTTGAGCAAAGTTTATTTCATTGCTGAGTGTGGCAGTGCATGACACATTTCAGCTATGCACACGGCTGATGGACTCAGTACCATATCCCTTCCTGAGACAAGGAGAACTCCCGCTGATCTTGTTGTGATGTCCTGATGGGCCAAACTTTCCTCTTCTGGATTCCGGAGGTAAAGACAAGATTTCATTCACTGACACTGGCATTGTTAACAACACAGCAGGAGTTCATGGAGAAGTTTCTATGAAGCATGAATATTGAGGAAGGAGGCTGAAAGGGGTCAAATCTCAGTAAAGGAGGAGGGTAGAAATGGAGATAATATCTAAGTGGAGCAAGACACAAGGCAAGAATTAGTGCCTTTCTGGAACTACTTCTGAATCTGGCCTAATCTGAGAATCATGAGGATAATTTTTATCAGCTCTGCAAATTATAGTTGGATTTGCATTTAAATTAGGTTAATATTATGGGGTTTAGGGGCATAATGCAGAAGCTGAAACCATAAGTATGTGTATGTTAACAGATGCTACAGCATAAGGAAATGGAGTGCTCTCTGGTCTTTCAGAAGAGGGTGTCCTGAGCAAACTATGTCACCTGTCGTACCCTAGATGCAAACAGTAAGAAAAAAAAAAAAGTAAAACAAATAAGAAGACCTGGCCCTAAGTAAAAAAATACTCAGAGCAAGATCAGAGTGTCCCAAGAGGGACTAACCAGGGTCTAAGCAGTTACAAGTGCTAAAACCTGTGGTTTGCCCTCTCAAAGACCAATGTTTAGCTCAGACACAACTGGAAGTCTGTACAGTCCCACAACTATGCTGTTAGGGAAGGGCAGGCAAAACCAGAGTAGTATGAGATAGCTGGGATGCAGAAAAACCTGGCATTAGAAATGGTAATTGGATCACAGACTGTACAAGGAGGATCAAGAAGTGAGCAAGGTGGGAAGTGGTGTAACTAACTTTTAAGATGGGCTAGTCAAGAAATCAGTTCAGAATGGCAAACAGGGAATTAAAGAAGGACTCTGTTTTTTAAATGATTAAAACCAAATGGAGTATGATACTCTTATGAAGAGCAGCTGATGATGGGCGCTGTCGAATAAAAGACAACTTTTAGAAAAAAATAGCTTCTCAAAAATATATCGGTCAATATACCTGTCGAGGAAGAAAGTGTCTTATAAAAGTGAAGACAGCTCCAAGTGGGCTGGATGTTATAGTTTCTGTGGGCTTGACTCAGGAGTATAGTTAAACTAGATGAGTAGATAAATCTAGTCGGGTGGAATAACCGCGTGCAACTTTGTACATGACACAGTCTCTGAGCAAGTGACCTGGCGTCAGACGTATCCTTGCACTGGGAGGTTGGGAGTTCAATCCCCAGCTGGCGTTAAGGCTCAGCCTTGGCCCCTGACATGAATTTAACTGAAATCTGCTCTGTCTTCAAGGAGCTAAAAAAGTCTTGTCAGTTTGAGTAAATAATGGAAGATCAAAGGTAGCTACCTTTCTGTACTGAGATTGCAGGGGAAGACTGATCATCATTTAGCATTATCTGACTTTCAGGCTGGATTTTCATACACAGTCTGATATCACTGCAGATGAAAGGACATTTTAAATTCCTCCACTTAATAGCAAACTTGAACTGTAAAATACAATGCATTTTAGAGGCATTTTACACAGAATTTAAATATATTCATACCTCTGAGTGATGCACAAATCAGTAACTGGAAAAATTCCTCACTCCTCTCCTTCCTGGGCTACTATATAATTTTATTGCAGCAAATGTGGCATTTCTGTAATTTAAAGCTGCATTCTGGAATACATTTTGTTTCATTATCACTGTACAGTAAAAATGCCTCTTCCAACTTCTGTCTGAATCTCTGAAGCTAGAGAAAAGCTTTGGATTTTTGATCTACTGATAAAACATATTTTAATGGATGAAGAGTCAGAAAAACACTTAACAATTTTGTAATTTCCCAGAGAGATTAAAAGACTTTGCTATGCAATATTCCCACCCAAAACATTGGAAACAAATCTGGACCAAATCACAGAATGCTCTTTCTTCTTTTTTTTTTCCTCTTTGCCCACACCAAGATTCCTGCTACAGCTCAGGAGTGCATCTGAGAATTCACATCTAATTTAGATGGATTCTATGGTTTCCTGTTTGTTATTTCAAGAGGACTTCTGGCTGAGGCACTCACGGGTTCCTCTGGAATGCAAGCTATCCTGTTTACTGAGTGCAAGACAGCACCTTGTCAACATATTAAATGTTAAAATAGTGCAGGTCCTTTGGTCTCGCACAGCATAACAGACTTCACAGTGCATTGGTTAATGCAATTCATTTAGGATAGCCCTGAGTCCTCATCCTGGTTCCCAGGACAGTTCAAATGTTTTGAAATTAAAAAGTACAACTTCTTTTTTAAGTTGGATAGCTGAGTGCATTAAGGTACATATACTTCTACCTTCTTTCCCATCCACCCAATGAATCTTTCATTTGTTTCTGCGCAACATTACAGACTCGAGAACTTTCTTGAGATGCCTTTCTTCCAGCATCAGGAGAGGTAAGAACCTGAATCAACATAAGCAGGGGATTTAGTGCATCTCTGCAGTTTCCCGTGACTCATAGGAAGGACCTTTACCTGCAACATCAACTCCTACTCTAGGTGTATTTTTGAAGTGTGAGCCCTGATGGGTTTAAATTAAACAGTGTAGAGCTACCTTGCTGAAGTGATTACCGGGATGTGCACGCCAAGGCAGTGAAGGGAATTCCCAGCGGCTCTGCAGGAGGGAGCAGAGCCAGAGGGAGCCTGGTCCTTCCTCAGGGACCGGCGCTCACCACGCTGCACAGCAAGTTCTCAGCCTGGCCTCTTTCAATCCGACTACTCCGAGCAGCGTAAGCTGTTTACTTACTCAGTGCTAGACACTTGAAGGCTTTAGTACTTACTTGTTAATTCTTCTACTACCTTGAAAATTGCAATGTTTTTTTTTTTTTTTTTAAAATTTTTATCCAGTGCCTCTCATTTTAAAAACTTTTCATTGCTTCCCAGCCGAGGGTCTTTCCAGGCTAGCTGAGTCTCATATCTTCCCTTCATCACCTAGCTTATGACTCCACAGAGAGCACTTCTTGGCTGCCACGTTTTGAATAGTTTCATGTGCAAAAGCACATTCAAGTGCAATATTGCTCAAAATCTCAACAATGTTTAATAAACGCTGTTAAATGAACTGGCCTGCGTACACCCTGCTAGGTTTTTGGAGATAGGGAAAGCAAATAAGCGAAATAATATGGAAAAGAAAATCTCCCAAGCACAGATAATGGAAGCCAGCTCCAATATATTCAATAGCAAAATACTTGATTTCACACTGTATCTGCCAAGCCAAAAACTTTGTTTATGAGCATGCCTGTAGCACTTCAGGGTTTGTGATCTGCAGTTAGGTCTGAACTGTGTGGTATGAAAAAAGCAGCGTAAAAACCCCAGATAAAACCAATATTTGTTTCCTTTTAATTATTTTCACATTTTAAAGCTGTCAGGTAATAGAAAAATGCATCTTACTATTTTAGCAGTAAAAAGCAAGAAAATACACATCCCGAACAAGGTGGAAGTTTCTGTACTGCAGAGTGTGTATGTATCCTATAACTTCCTTGATCAATCTAATTCCTGGAATATTTTTAACAGAACACATTTTGTCATTTACTACTGTTTTTATTTTCTATTTCTAAACAGATGGTGAAATAATGTTGAAAGGAAAACCCATATCATTCCTTGTTCTGACTTACTAGGACAAAATGCAAAAAAAAAGTATGTTTTAAAAACTTATCCCAATTTCCCCTTCTTTTCTCAAAAAACCACTCCTGTAGTTTAATGAGAATAAAATTAAATCCATTCTGCAAAAATCATATACACATGCTTAATGTTCTGCACATGACTAGTTTCAATGAAGTTAATGGATTTTAGTTGTTATCGGAGGTAAGTGAGAATTCATTATATGAGAAGGCTTCCTCTATTTAGAGGAAATAAAATTTAAACTACACAGCCTAGAAGTAATGAGCTTACTATAAATCAGCTACTTTATTGTAATGCTATGGTTGAACAATTAAATTAAAACTAAGACCCAGAATCCACAGGAAATCAAATTTGATGAATCAGACCTTCAGCTATTGCAAACTCATACAGATTAAAGTCAAAGATGCAGTGTTTGAACCATATGACTCTTTAGTGAAATGTTTCTATAGCAAAATAAACTAACTTTTCCGGTTTCCTGAATATCTTGCAATTAGTACATAGTTGCATGACTGTCATATCTTATTATTTATGCCTAGTTTTTACATCCAGGTGATAATCAGTAGAATTACTTGATCTGGAGCCCATGCATGTCTTGAGTATTTCTCTTGCATGCCATTTACTAATCTTTCCCCAAAGAGATTATTCTAATATGCAAAATCCTAAGTGATTCCAAATAGCTATAGTCATTTTGAAAGGCTGTGAAATATATTATCTTTCTTCACACTAGAAGTCTATTAATTTCTCAACAGAATAAATCTGATCTTAAATCTCCAGAGATTTTAAATTCATGGACAGTAACAAATATGGCCTTGAAAGCTTCCGAATTACCTAGAAAGCTGTACTTTAATGAATAGTTTTCCTTCAGACCTGCCAATGAACTCTGTCTATGCCCCACAAAACCCACATGCTTGAGGGTTGCCTGTTATGAAATGCTTAGTGGATCCATGTCCCCATGTCCCCATCCAATTTCTGTGAAAATCCTTCTTTTTTTCCCTTCAAAAATATGAAACAGCATGTCAGTAAGTTTGATCATGTACAAATCATTCTTGGTTACAATATGGATTAAAAACAATTCTACGTTTCTGAAAACAAAACCTTTAAGCATTTTACTAAAAAAAAAAGGTACTTGTCTCATTCCATTTGTCTGTAGTTATTTTAGGATAAAATACAAATGTTATTTTTAAAATATTGATGGCTTCTAACTATAAACTCAGGTGAAATCTCAGAGCATGGAGTTATACTACAGTCAGAGGGCTATCGGAAATATTTGGCTTTGAAGTATATCATGTGGCTATCACCTCTGGAAGTGAGGTGTATATGGTATGGATATATATGTGTGTGAGCACACACAGTTATGTGCAGACTGCAAACCTCAGCCAGATATTGTTATTGTTGGTTATGGAGAATGTTTGTGAATCAAACACTGAGAATAACCACTCTTTCTGAGGTTGACCGCAGCATGAAATGGGAAGATTGATTTTCAGAGTGTTAACACTTCTTTAGAGAAAAGCTGCAGCATATGGGAGAAGTAAAATGGTTTATAAAGAATGTGTGTATTTAGTCAGCCTGGACATTGCCAAAGATTAGGGATCTTTGGTGGCTGTTGTTTGCTCAGTTATTGATGAGAAATCGAAGTAAGCTCTGCCAGAGGAATGACAGCCAATGTGCAATACAGATCCTGTGTGGTGCTAAGAATACTCCACTGTTGTGGTTCCATGAGGACAGGGGAAGCGGAAGGGGAAGAGGAAAGGGAAGGGGAAGAGGAAGGGGAAGGGGGAAGGGGAAGGGGAAAAGGGAAAGGAATCACCCAAATGACATAAGGTTAAATTTTTTTTGTTCCTTGTATGAGCATTTATGGAAAAGAGGGATATCTCCCTCTGTCTTTCTCCCCAAATGGCAATCATATCCAAGGAAGTATAAAGTGACCAGTGGCACTTATTGCTCCTATAAGTAGCAATGGTTGTCCATAAGAACAGATCCCCAGAACCCCACCTAATGTCTTCACTGGTGTGGTGATGAGTAGACAGAGTATGTCACAGAAAGCTACCTTGGGGGCAGTACAGTTGGAAGCTTTGTGTTCAAGCAGATATGTAGCAAAAGATAGGCATATAATTTCCTTGGTGGTCATTTGAAGGCTTTAGTCATTTTTTAGTACTCTCAGTAAGTACAAATGACATCATACCTGGCCTGGTAATTTAGAATAGTGTGGGACGGTTAGAGAGGTTCTATACTTTAAACACTGGAGCCAGTCCCACAAAGGCATGAGCCAAAGACTTCCAACAGATGAATAATTTTCCTGTGCCCCATCTAGGCATTAATAAAAAAAAAAAATCTACATCATTAATAATAAGAACAACAGCAACAACATTATCCTGTATTTTATTGTATTGATTATACAAGCTAAGTTTTTTGGGTATGACTTGTTTCTTATCCATGTTTATATAAATGAAATCATGTGAACAGAGCACATAATAGTTAAGTCATTTATGTATACAGCTAAGCTTGCTCTTATAGTCGTATTTATACCTTTGATAAGTGGAGAAGTCTTTCTTTACTTTCTTTACTGAACACCACTGTACATTAAGTCTTTCTCCAGCATTCTTTCTTTCACTTCCAAACCTAAAGATTTTTTTTTGACCATATGGAAAAGAAGTATACATAAACATTCTGCTTGATTTGTTTCAGAGAACTCACCAGGTGCAGGCCACACAGGACTTTGTAACAGAGACATCACGGCGTTGAAACTGTCTATGTGCTATACAGCTTGTCTTTTTTTCCTGCTATTTCTTGAGTGCTAAAACTATGTTACAACAGGTAAAGTGAGGAGAGAAATGGATACCAAGCAGCACCATCAAATGAACCACAGTGCTGAATATAAGTTTTAAATGAATCCCCACAGAAATTAAATTTAAAGGACTCGAACTCCACAAATTTTAAATAACCGTTCTGTGATATCCAAGTAAATGTTGGGTTCACTGGAGCATAGGTCAGGAAAGGTCTTCAAGAGCGGCTTTCAAGCATAAACACTAAGTGCCTCCTAACTAACACACAAAGGACATAGTGAAAGTCTAGCGAGGATGGGCCTCTTATCTTTCTGGGAGAAAATTCCCAGTGTCTTTTTGAGGTGGGAGAAGTGGCATCAGCTAAGGGGAAAAGACATTTGGCTTATGTGCCAGATCTCCTGTCCTGTGTCTGTACTACTTGTGAACGGGGTGTAAAGGAGAGGGGAGGATTTTTGGGAGCGGTGGATGAAGCTGCCCCAGCGGTGAGGTCGGTCCAACCCCCAGGCAGGCAGCAGCTGGTGCTGGAGTCATCTCAGCTGCTTTCAGGCTTGGGCTGAACAGGAGGAGACAGAGTGTGCTAAAAACACTGAAACATGAATGTTTAACCTATGAGCGCAGATGATATAATCACGTTTTTAAATTTAATGCCACAGTGGTGATCACCAAAATACCATGCCGTTTAGGGTTATTAACTTTTTAATGACTTGTTGCTTGCAATAAATTATGAGAAAGTTTGATCTCACACTCCTACCTTAATTTGAATTGATTTTTCTTTGCCTTTAAAGAAATTACCGCTTGAAAAGGCCTCCGGCAGGAGAGTGGAATGCATGTCAGTTGAGCAGAAACTGAAGGAAATAAAAAACACGTCTATCTGCATGGTGTAGGAGTTTGGCACTGAACACAATAGTATCACTCCTGAGTGGTTAGTCACAAGGGTATCCAGCTGTAAAAAAAAAAGTTCAGATTTGGCTTTAAGTCAGGACCTACTGTTTTTCAGCAGGACTGGAAATGTACAAAGCATAAAATATTTTTGATGGTGCCAGAAAGGGTTTAATTTACACAGAACTCAGCACTATGGGTATGAAACCCCCCCCAGGTTTTGAGAGGAGATGCAGTTGTACAGACTAACGGGCTCGATGTTTGGAAAAGGTAGAAAAAGTAATCAGCTTCAACAACCAATGGGAATACTCCTATTTTTATTTTACATTATTCATCTAGCATGAAATGAGAATATACTCGAATAAAGCACATTGGAAGCAATATTCTCCCCATGAATGAGGTTGTTATTGTGAAGTAGGAAAAATTTTCCCTGAAGCAGGAAAAAACCTCACATTTTTTTCATGCTATTTTCATGTCTTTCTCCTTTTTATTATGCATTCTCCTATGAATGCATAATAGTTTGTTATCAGCTTTATTTCTGTTTGTTTTTGAAGGTAATAATAATCTTTGTGTAAAAAGCTTACTGCTTTGTTTTTCTAGACTAGTTTATTGGAAAGGTACAAGAGAAATCCCTATGCATGTATTTCCAAGAGACAGTGGAGTTTTATTATTCTTATTGCTACTGCGGTTTTTAAATGGACAGATATATTTCTAAAACTAAAAACAAACCACCTCTTGGTCCAGGCTTTTAGAGACTGTTTTGATTACGATGGAAAATTACTAAACAGAAGTATGCATGAACAGCTCATATGTTCAGATATAAACCTTTACACTCCACTGACATGCATCATTTTTCTCTCTCCTTAGTTCTTGTTAGTCAAAAGTATTCTCTTGAGTCTTCCAGCCATGTCCTTCTAGCTGGTTAGCTCATTCTTACTTTATAACTTGGTAACTCTGCTGCTTGGTAACTGCCACTTCTCCTTCTGTAGGTCAGTTTGCTTTGCCCCCTCTAACGCTCATCACTTCTACTCTTGTGTTAAATCAGTCATGGGATATGTAGTCTCCCAGCCCTCTTTCTTACAGTTTCTAAATTTACTGTCAGATTTGGTAGTGGTCATTCAAAAAAACTATCCTGTTCTTGATTTCTGCTTTTAATGACGGTATTTATATATAAATTATATAAAATCTTTCTCCCTTTTCACGAAATTTTGCTTTACTTTGACCTTGGTCGTGAGAAAGAACTGACCACAAATGTACATGTCATTTGAGTGTTTTCATATGAGACCTTATTCTGCAAACGTTCTTTGCCTGATGGCCACCCACCTGTCTGACCTTTAAAGAGGAACAAGTTCTTTAGGAAATTATGCTTTCAGAAGAACACTATAAAGGTAAGGAAAGCCGATGAATGCAAAGTGCATGAAAAAAGAAGTTTGACTCAGAACTGGCTGTGGTTTAGTTTTACAGATCATTTTTTGTGTTTCTGCACTAGTGTCTGTTTCTTTGTGCTTTGTCTCTTTCTAACATCTGGCTCAGGAAAAGAAAAAAAGAGATGCCAACATAGTTCATACTCTGTCACAACATAAAAGACATTTATTAAATGTGATTGTAAGTTTCCATGGCCCTGTGCAAATTTACTCATTGTTCTGATCATGTACTCCAATGTCTGCTCTTGATATCCGAGTGTGCTTGAGAGCCACTTAAATTTTCCACTTCTGAGCCATGAATTTCCCACAATCTGTAACTGTCACGTGCTTGGCTGGAGCAAAAGTACTCAGGTGAGGCAGGAATTCAGTGGGGCAGCAGCAGCTTACAGCACGTAGGGTAATGGAGATTTTGAGCAGGGTTAGGAACTATCAGACAGCCTTGAGGCTGTGATAAATAAAGTAGAGCCATGTCACAGTCTCCAAAACTTGCTGGGATGGCTTGAGGCTCAGTGCAGACTTGCTGTCAGAGCCCTTACCTAGTTTTTCAGGCAAGTTGGGCAGCAGAGTGAGCTCTGTGCTCTCATAGCTGTATTACTTGCAGCATCCATCACTCCTATTTTAAAGTTAGGGTGGGCATGTGATAGGTAATGACAGCTTCGCAGCTGTCTCAGGCTGAAAATGGGGGACCAACAGAGACACATCACAGGAACATAACCTGAAGATTTCAATTTAAAAGAAGACAACTGGTTTGATATGTTAATCTCAAAAAAACCAAAACAACTTGCCCCTTGCTTAGTATTAATGTTTCCTCTATTCCCACCCTATTAGTACATTCTGAAAGTTGCTACAGTCAACCTGTCCTGTCGTCTTACTGGAGAGCAAGGAGATGTATTGACACATCTCACAGGAGATGTTTTGGTGTCCTTCAACTAATAAGAGGAGCTAACCTAAGAATAGTAACGGTAGAAGAATATGACTGTTGATATTACATGTGAATTTACACTAATTTGAATGACGTTGGACTAAAAAACATTACAATGCAAATTTGAGATTTCCCTTCTCTGTTCATTTAATGATAATGTGTTACATTTATCCTGGCATATTCAGAATCTGTGCATGTCAGAACAGGTAGAAACCACCTCTTTTTCCCAGCTGATGACATCACATTGAACTTACTTGTACATGACATACTGTGAAAAAATATGAATTTGCTAAGAATCACTTGATAAAAACAATGGAAGGATCAAGGGCAGAAGGGGCTTATCTATGAAGATATCTAAATAATGTTATTAATAATAATGATGGAACACAATGAGAGTGAATGGTAGAAAGAGGGACTAGGTAAATATAATGGAGGAAAATAAGGAATCAGAAAATAGTATATAAGTTATATATAAGGAATTTCCATATGAAGAAAATCTTCCTGTCTAATACTAATAAGTCTATGTGCCTCCAAAAGGTTTTACTAAAAGTGTTGCTGAAAAATGAAAGGAAAAGAATGAAAATATTTGAGATACATGACAGGTACATGCCAAAGTGACACGGGCTCAGCCAAACACAAGGGGTCTTCTCTATTTCTATAATTCATAGTCCAGATTGACAGACATGGACTTGTGCTTGCCTCTGTCTTTCTCACCATGGTAATAATTTTTATTGCTTTCCTGCCAGTGCTTTCTTGCAGATTACTTTTCTGACCAGATATTACCTCTAGTGATATGTCTCTTAGGCTTCTCTTTCTCTTACATTTATGTTCCCTCAGTTGACAAAGGTATTATTGCAGTTTTTACACTAGTTTTATGATTATTGTTCACTGGAGGCTTTTGTGAAGTAACAAACTGTATAAGAATTTATGTTTTCTGAAGCACTTTTCACTAGAAAGCTGTGGGGTCCTAAACAAGTGAGTGTGCTCATGATATAGAGAGGTGCACTGCACGTTTTAGGAAAGTCTTGTCTTCTCTTCTAACACCTTTCTCCAGTTTCATCTCTCTAGGCAGCAGAATGACATTTTTCTCTTTTCTACACCTGTTTTCATTATTCTTTTCCTCCTTTTGCTCCCTCCACTTCTTTCTTCCAGTTATTTTTTACCTTCTGCAATACTACTAAGCAAAGTGCAGTGCATTGCAGCATTTAGCCAGAAGCCAGTTTCAGATGACAGTGATAATTAAAGTCAAACACTATGCTTGCTCCTGTTGCCAGGGAGAATATGTGATAGCACCCGTACTCAAGGAACATCTTATTTTCCTACTGCAGCCCACAAAATGAGCTATCATGGGAGGAAGGTCAGAAGGAAGGCTAGAAGGTGTCCTTGAGCTTCTTCACCAGGCTGTTGCTATCTTCCTGTGAAAAGCTTCTTTGTAACTCCTTATCTGTTTAAGCACTGGCTATAATGATTTCTTTTCAACTGGCTTTCTGACCCTCTTCTTTGTTTGGTCCTTTTTCTCTCTGCTTAGATCACATAAACTGATTTCAGCAGCGAAACATGATGTTTTCCTGCATCTCAGTTCGTTGCCCCAGACTCCTGTTGCAAATGATATCTACCTGATTTACAGTGATTGTCACTTCCCTGTTATTTCCTCTTTTTCTTCTCACCGGAAAAACTTCTGTGAGAGTGAATTGCAGACAAGATAGCCTTAGCATGTTCTGAAGATCATGTACGTGGCAGATTTCCAATGAAACCTTTGAAATCTCAAAGCAGTTTTAAAGTCTCCCCTCAAATACTTGACTCTCTACTTGGCAAAGGAGGAGGTATACAAGTGATATTTGTGCATGTATTTGCAGAAATATAAAACATGTATTAATTTCAACATATATGAAAACATTAGGAAGAGGGAAAAATAAATAAAAAAAACATATTGGCTTTGGTAAGTGAAATAGACTTTTGCTTTTCTTTACTAACTGTGACTAAAGATCTTTTTAAGCTGATGATGTTATTCTGGCTGGTAGAATGTGGGTGAAAGAGTAAAGTGTTTTAGGCAGGATTCAGGCTGTCTTCTGACTTAATCTTAACCTGTTTAAAACATGAAAGCTTCAAAGGTTCCAAGAAAAAACAAGTATCCTGTACTATTGCCAGAGAAAAACTCACTGATTCCTTTCAAAGCTCAGAACACTCAATGTTTCTCAATTCTTTCTATTTATTACTTGTCCTTTACATACATTTCTGAAAATAATAGATGAGATGTTGTTATTGGACCACAGCTTAGTAGTTACAGTTTTTGATTTTCTATAATAAAAAAAGAACATTGTTTTGTATAAAGAGACACTATTTCAAAAGGGCTAAAATGTGATGTTGGGAAAGAATTCCTCCTCAGAAGCCTTTATTAAGTTTTCATGACCTTACTTTTCGTAAAGGAAATCAAACTTTTCATTGTTTGCTTTGTTGTTGGAAACATGAGGAATCAATGACATTGCTGTGGATATCATGACAGAATCATAGAATACCAGGTTGGAAGGGACCTCAAGGACCACCCGATCCATCCTTTCTTGGCAAAAGCACGGTCTAGACAAGATGGCCCAGCACCCTGTCCAGCTGAATCTTAAAAGTGTCCAGCATTGGGGAATCCACCACTTCCCTGGGGAGATTATTCCAATGGCTGATTGTCCTCATTGCGAAAAAATTTCCTCGTGTCCAATCGGCATCTCCCCAGGAATAACTTGTACCCATTACCCCTCGTCTTTTCCACGTGGCTTCTTGTAAAAAAGGAGTCTCCATCTTCTTTGCAGCCACCCTTTAAATACTGGAACATGATCATAAGGTCTCCCCTAAGGCTTCTTTTCTCAAGGCTGAACAAACCCAGTTCTCTCAGCCTTTCCTCATATGGCAGGCTTCCCAGTCCTCTGATCATCTTTGTGGCCCTTCTCTGGACCCTCTCCAGCCTGTCCACAGCTTTTTTCCATAGCGGGGACCAAAACTGAACACAGTATTCCAGGTGTGGCCAGACAAGCGCTGAGTAGAGTGGGATGATGCCTTCTTTCTCTCTGCTGGGGATGCCCTTGTTGATGCAACCCAGCATCCTGTTGTCCACCATAGAGTTAAATAGAAGGTAATATTTGGCTTTTTCAGGCATTTTGAGGAGTGAGTCTCAGCAGAGTGGTACAACAGGTACCAGACTCCTACAGAACACTCATCATCCTAAATTTGATTGAAATTTTTTTCTAAAACAAGTGTGTCTATGGCCGCAAAGGTGGAGTCGGATTAGGTCTCATTGCAAGATGAATGCACACAAATGGTTTTATATTCCCTCTCGTAATGCCCCATCTTAATGCCTTTCTGAAGCACAAACTCATCAGGCTGATGAACTCTACAAATAAGAAAAATCTTCTTACATGAGCTTTTATTCATTTTAGGTTAACCTTTTATTGCAATAACCTGAAACAAACGACAGATTGATAAGAATATGAAATACTTCTTTAATGAACTGTCACAACTTAGACCTTCAGGCTACTGACATATAAATCCCTTTTATATTGTCTGAACAATTACAGTGGATTTGTGACTGATAACTGACTGCTGTGGATTAATATCTTTGTAATGTGGTCAGAATCAGGTTTTATGGTTAAGAAGTCCATTTTGTGTCACACAAACTCCTCTTGTCTGTGCTTTTTTTAACTTTCAAGTCACAGAAGTGGCTGACATCTTTTGGGTACCAAATGGTCAATGACCATATGTGATCTCTTATGTTGCCAAAAAATCATACTTTCTCTGAGTTTCTTGTTTACTGAGATTTAGTTAATCCAGCTAGCTAATTTGATTAGCTAGCTTTTGTCTTAACCAGTGAAGTACTGCAATGTAAGCTGGGAAAGGTAAGTTCCCAGGGGTTTTTTTGCTGATTGGAACTTGGAAGTCATTCTTGTTTGGAATAGAAGGATATCTTCCCTAATACATCTTCAGATATATCTCACATCACATCTCATGGTGCTATTTGGAATGAGATTAAAACATAGTGTTTACTCTGATAAACATATTACTATTAATTGGGTGCTCCTGACTGCTATCGCTTCTGAGTCAGGCCTAACACACACTGGGTCTGCATCCACACTGGCTGCTCTGGAAAAGTGTGACAAAAAAAATCAGAACTATTCTGTGAACAGCAAAGTGGCTGCATAACTAAAGTTAACATACATCTTTTCCATGATTGCAATAAATAATGGAAGATGAAAAAACAAACACCTCTCATGGCTGATACAGTTGCATGGTTCTTCCTATTCAGGAAGAAATGCATAATGTAACTTTTAAATTCCTTCTGCAGTCAGACTAAAAGGGAAGTGACAAAGAACAGAAAGATAAAATCTTCTGCTTTAGAAGAGAACCTCAGATATGCTTCTCTGAAGAGGAGCTGCTTAAAATCTCTTCAGCAAGTGCTCAGAAGAACTCTAGAAATAAGGGTCAGAGCTTGTCTTTTGAAACAACTATGTTTCATGATCTGTGATTTGTAGTAACAACTTGTTTACCAAAATAATTCTAGATGGTTGACTGATGAGTCAGTTTGAAGAGTGAGCAAGATAGGCAGAGCCGAATTACTATAAATCTGATCTCATGGACTGAAATCAGCACACTCAGCTGAGGACAATACAGCTCTTGTCCAAAATAGGATTGCTAGGATCCTGGAGTACTTCAAGAACGAAACAAAACAACAAACCAACAAACAAAGAGAAAAGATGAGATTGCTCCCAATTTGTTTGTATCCAATCTAAATTAAGTGGAACATGCAAAGAAGAGGAGAAATGTATTACATATGTTCTGTGTAGCATTAGCAGCAGGAAAACGTGGCTGTACTATCAGACTTAAGAAATTTGTTTGTGGGTGAGTGTTTTGCCTAAAATACAAGACATGCAAGGTTTCCATCGTGTTTTGGTTTTGGTTTTTTTTGGTCCTGTTTCTCATCTAGTAACGTGGCACTTTTTAAGACAAATGGCCATTTTCTGAAGAAACTACCATCAATGGGGCTGCAGTGGTGATTTGTCTTAACATTAAATCTCCCCACAACACAGTCTGCCACTTTAGAGTGTCTCTTTCACAATGCCTTCCCAGTGGATTTAGTCTTGCATTCAAAAGCAGAACTTGTGTTAAATTCACCAATTCAATATGTAATTAAGAAAGGGAATTCCATTTTCCTGGCACTTTGGAAGAATAAGTGGAAAATATTTGCTTCCTAGATTTGGATGAATGTCTCTAGCTTTGCTTAAATTTTTCTGAGGGAGACAGATATTTAAACATTACGAGGAGAAAACTTTGTGAAAATGAAGTGTGTTTTTTCATTTGGAATATCTAGTGTTCTCTTCAGTGGTACAAGTATTGATGTGTACCTGAAATAAGTATTTTATCTGATGAAAAGGAAGATCTCATGACCAAAATTCTTAATTCTGGATCTTACTCCTGATTTTAAGTGTTTGCTTAAGTTTAAGCATACAAGTATGAATTCTGAAGACTTAATGCTGGCAATTAAACTTCTGCTTAAACTGAGGCATGTATTTTGATTTGGCATTCATTGGTTCTGGGCTGAAGCACCCATCTTCATAAGACAGGATTAATTCCTAAAGGTATCCAAACATCTACTATCTATCCATCAATAAAATTTCAAACAGTCTGCATTCTACTAAAAAAAAAAAGTACAAAAAAGCTACCTGAATGTTCAAATCACCTGAAAAGGGAATTTTGTGTTTGAGCGTATAAGTATGCAATCATGACTTCTGGAGCTTTTTTTCTGTCAGCATCGCTCCCCTGCTCAGCTGTCATTCACCTCCCTTCTCTGTAGTAGGGAAAGATATCTCAATAGAATGACAAGTAATTGCCATTGCTGACGAGGTGATGCGGTAGGTGATTTATGTTGCAAGATAACCAGATGCACATTTCTCATTTTCGAATCCAGAACCTAATCAGTTTTCAATGATGGATAAATAAAAACTCTGGGGTCCTGAAACCTCACTTAGAAGAGGGCAGTGATACTTCTGGTCTTAGTGCTAAACAAATGACACCTTTTTCGGGTGACATTATTAGAAAATAGGATTTTTTTTTTAAGTAGGTACTGAAAGATGCTGTACTAGGTTTAGGCAACTTTAACATTTGGTTTCACTGAGGGAAAACTTGACTGTTTTCCTTTCCTTCTATTGTTGAAGAATGACATGGTCTCAATTATGCTTTATTTACAAAACTCCATTTCCAGAGATCAAAACTATACTCTGAGAGAAATATGGCTTCAATTTTTTCCTTGGATGGAGTGGTTTTATCAACACACAGAATTTCTTGTAAAATATATCCTAGAGAGAATATAAAAAATAAAAGTTTAATGTTTTTCTAAGTGTCCCATCTGACTGATGTATTCCTGGTAGAGTGATTTAACTGCTTCATTGCTGTGACCTATATGCTAATTCTGATAGTAGAAATTCTACACATTTGAAAAGTGAAATGGGAAAATTTAGAGTGAAGGAGATGGCATTTGGTACTGAAAACCAAAGGAAATATTCTGTCCCCTCCAGAGCCATTGCCAGTTGGACATTTGACAAAACCAATTGGATATTTGACAGGAAAACAGTGAGTAATTCTACATTTTACTCAGTATTGGAGTACATTGTGTTCATTTTGTTCCTGCAGCGTTTGACTGTTCATTTCTTCTTTATCAATATGAAACTGTTTACAACTAATTTGCCTTGAGATTTATATTTTGAGTTGATTAAATCTATTCATTACACACTTTAGGGACTTACTTAATTCAGTCTCCAGATTTGCTGTAATAGCTCCTTACGGACTTTTCGGAATCCTCAGTTAAATTAAATTGTCCTAGCTCTACTGGCTTAAATGAAAATATGATCATTTACAGCTGATGATCTGTACCCCAACAATTGTTAACTTTAGCACATGAAGACCAAAATCACTGAGAAAATAGCCATTGCTCTCACAACTAGACCTGAAAAACAAAGCCAGATGGCATCTGCAGTCACTTAAGGCTACTCATTTCACATGCATTTATTTAAGAGTTTGGAGGGAACAGTTTTGAGGAACATATATACCTACCATAAAGGCTGAGAAAGTTATACTAAAGAGGTTAAAGCAATTTGTTAATTATTGGGATTCTTACAGGGTACATTCCTGTCTTCTGTGTCTTCTTTTCCATTAATAATGTAGTTTTAGCTGATAATGTCTGTATTTCTTGACAAAGGACCTTAATTTTATTTTCTGTTGCTTTGTTGTGTCTCTTTTTCTTAAAATAGAAGAAATTTGAAATGTAAATATGTGGGTTGTTTCTAGTGTATGGAAAACTAGATCAACTGAGATGAAGCTGATCAAGTGTGCAAACATATTCGAGCTTTGAATAAAGTAGAACTTGATTTTATGGCATGTAGATTAAATATCATTGTTCCTTCAAAAGCAGTCTTTAAGATTTTTTTTCCGTATTTATCTTTCATCACACCAAGCCACAATATTCCTGGAGAGCCAGACAGAAAATTAAACTGGGGTCTTGAACATGTGATTAAATAAGGGCTGGTTTTCTTAGCAATGAAAACCTAATTTGTTAAATCATATATATGTAATCTGAAGCAGCAAAGAACAATAATACAGTAACATCTTGATTTGATATCACAGTGTAAATGGGAAATATGACATTTGTTGCCTTGTTACAAAAATCACCGGGTAAAATAATGGAATTAAAATTTTACCTAGGATTTACTTTAGGATTTTTCTCTCTATCACTATAGTTTCTGATATATTCATAGGGAAGTAGAAGGAACACCAAATTATTTAGAACAGTAGTTTTTATGACAGAGATGTTATTATACTTGGAAAGTCTATTTTCTGTTGCAAGACACCAGTTGCCATGGCGGGGCACTGGTGTTGCCTAGGGTACCGTTGAGCTTCTGCGTAGCTCCTTATTGTCCATGTCCTTGGGCTTTTGCCTAGGATGAGGAAAAACGTGCACGAAGCTCTTGCACATGTCCCGACTTTGTCAGACAAGCACCTGGGCACTCAGGCTGGGCTGCTGGGAGCAAGGCAGGGGACCGCCAGACACATGACACAGACCTCGTGAGCTGTGGGAAGGCGAAGTGAGGTACGATGGATGAAGAGACGCTGGCTCAAGAGGGATGCTGAAAAGATGGATATGTTATGGTAGGAAAGGATGAAACAGAATTACGTTCTGAGAGGGGTGGGGAGGAAGAACTTTTGGCTTTATTTTGGAATACAGGACTATTTTAACTACGCTACAGTGAAGATTTCACATGCACTGAAAATTGATGCAAAATGTTCATTATGAAAGTCCTTCGCTAAAGCAGTGCTGAAGGCTGTATTGTACTCAACATTTTTGACGCAAATCGCTTGGTGAGTAACATGGAAAATAATCATGAAAATACCAACAGCAACAAAAATTTAGAAACATATAAAAATAACTGAATTCAGAACCCTTTTTGACCATTCCTACTTTCTTTGGCCGAAGGAAAATAGGGAAAAGAATCAATTTTGGAGTAGGGATAGATATGCTGGTTGTACATTAAATTGATGTCATTTAAGAGGTAATCTAACTAAGGACAGTGACAATGGCAATGTCTCTACTATTAAATAAAAAATAGCAGGGACTGATCCTTTGCCCTAAAGTCAAACAGCACTGTACTTTTACCTCACAATGTTTAGTTCTTCATCTCCAAAGCAGATTAAGCTCTTGTTTTTTTCTGGATGCTGTATGATGTTGTGTATCCCTAAAGTGCTTTTATTTTCCATTTGCTTTTTGCATTCCTAATGTCTGAAATAGTGAGAGACTTATATAGCTGTTTATCAGTGTGGCATTTTTTTGTGGTGTGAAGCACAACATGTCACAAAACTGAGGTGCAGTAAAATGCTGTTTGAAAGACAAAACCTTTCTTGGACAGGGACTTTGGAGGGCAGGAGAACTAAATCTAAAGCACAGCTATTGAAAAAAGAAAACCTTGTAGGAGCAGTTCAAAAAAAGAGACAATATGTTGTATAAAGTGACAAGATTGCTGCTGGGCTTTCTTTTGCTTAGGGGTGCAGATGTACCCAATGAGACAATTTGTCGAGTAAAACAGCAAGTGGGATTCATTTCACGTAACCAAATATGAAATGGTTCTCTAGACCTGTTATATCAATGGAGGAAAACCCCTGGGAATAAATAATTCAAATCATCCTAACACACAGAGCTAAAATAAGTCAGATAGATCATGCCTTACAAATAAGGGTTTCTCTCGGTTGGCTTTCAAGTCAGCCAGATTTAAAGCTTGAGCCTAGGCAACTATATTGTAGATGCCTAAAACAAGGTTGGATGAATCCTACTTCACCAGGGAAATGTATCAGAAGCTTTCCTTCTGTAACATCAGTTTACACTACTGTGTGCATTATTTTTCTCCTGTTATATCACGGGTTATTAATACTTTAAGTAGCACATAGCAAAGAGATTACCAGAGAAAGTATTAAATGTTCATTTCCATTTACATTAGACCACCAGTACCTCGAAGAGCACAACTTGAACATCAGTGGTTGCCTCAGCCTTTTGACTTGTTAACTGGTAAGTTCTCCCTGTATTCTGAGCAGAGGATTTGTTTCAGCAATATGCGAAATAAATTAACCAAGATGAAAAAAAAAGGAACAGAAATACCACACATCTAAAAATTATTTAAAATGAAAACGTCATCTGTGGGTCAATAGATGAGGGAGAACAGGTGAAATTTGGTTGCTTACTCATATGCTTCCTGCCCATGGAAATTGTGAGAACACACACTGTCAGAAAATTATAATATTTGAAACAATGCCTGCACAAAGACGCAGGCCAAGCTGTTTCAGAACTGGAGATTTTATCTTTTATCTCTGACCACTCTATTATGATATGGAAGTCCTATCTTCTTTTACTGTTATACTACTGCTAGCATTAAGCTTTGTGTTATTCTGATCCCACCAACATTTATTCCTTGTGATATGATTCACTTCACACATGTAAGTTGGTTGGTCTTTTCAGTTAACTACCTTTCAAGATGAGTTTTAATCCTTTCTTTCTCAGTATATTTAAAAATCACATTGATCACAGTTTACCTTTCTACTTTTTCAGCATGCATATTGTAACCAGATGCTTGAACTATAATTAAAGAAATAATTCTGCTGATCATTTGCATGCAGGTAAAGAAATTCTCCACAGTACTTTTCAAACCTTGAGACATTTCAGGTATTTATGGTTATATTGTAAGTTAGAATAAGAATGCCGTTTGCCTTATTCTGAGCTGAAAAGTACTGGATGCTCATTGCACAGCTTGTGGGATTTTTGAATTTTGGGGATTTATTTTTTTTCCATAAAACCATGTTCATTAACACTGACTATAGCTCATTAAAAATATGTGTTTCTGAATGGCTTTCAGAAGTATATCCTGTAAAAATTTGAGTTTAAATAGAATGTAAAATCAAAACAAACTCCCCCGTACAAATTCCACAGTTTGGAAAGTCCCTCTCGGCTTTCCTCCTCCCACACAGTGGATTTGAGAGAGAAAAAAAAGTCATCAGAATTTTCTGTTGTCTCTGCTCGTAATTCCTTGCAGATCCCTCATTGTCATTCACAGTAGTTTTTTATTTCCAGAATTTTATAATTTTGTTCACTGTTAATTAATACAATGTTAGCTAAATATTATTGTACTTTATATATTCTTGGAAGTCATACAGTTCATACAAGGACTCATCTAGAAATGAATTACAGTCTTTCACAGTACTCTTTAAACCACAAAAAGGGAATGTTCCTGTATTTTTAATTAATTTCAGAGATGTTTTAGCAACAAGCTACTTAAAATCACTACATTTATTAATACAATTTAAATTAACTGTGCTGTCATAATATTACATGTCACTTTATATACATTAGAAAAGTTGTCTTTATTCAAGTTAACGATGATATGATTACAGCATCATTCATTTTAAGAAGACAAAAAAGATCAAAAATGCCAACTAACTGAAAAAAACTGCCAAGTATTTTTTCTTTTGTTCATGCTAGAAGTTTACTAGGATGTTTTGTTAGCCCTGCAACTGTTTTGCCTGTGAAAAGTCCTACTGACAAGAAGGAAAATGGGGTGTTTGTGGTGTCGGGTTCAGGACTGTGTGATAACTTGTTGCGCGGTAAGAAGACGCTCAGCAGTAGGCAAATTAATTGATTTTGAGGTCTCAAGCCCAGCAGTTCTCCATACAGAGAAAGTCCCTGGCCTGATAAATGAGCATCTCTCCATGTCATAAAACTGGAGTTTTCACCAGCCTAAGCCTGAACTCTCATTCTCCAGGAACAACAACGATAGCAGCGCATTTACCCTGTCTTTATGTGAACGTGCCTTTCCACCCCTGCTCATCAAACCGCTGAACAGCTACACAACACACGCGTCCCCTACCTAAATGAAGGACATCGCTGTGTTACGTACAGGAGGAGCACTGAAGTACCGACATCTACCCTTACGGGATCTGTTCTACTTCAGCAGTTACTCTCCTGCTCTGCTGATCTGCAGCCCTCATGCCTATTCCTAAAAACTCCCAGAAACTTTTCTGTGGTCATATAGTAAAAGTTTTATTGACAATTTTAAACTTACAATGATTTGTTTACAAATTACATGGTGATTATTTGCTTTTATTGACTTTGTCTTACTGATGTCACTGAGTACTGACTCAGCGGTCCAGTATTTATAACTGCTTTGCATGGACGTCCTTTGAATTTACAGACCATGGTCTTTTCCTTGCCGTGGCGTTTGACTGTAGTCTCACCTCCAAGAGACTGCAATCCCACCTCCCAGGGCATTGATCCTTGTTTGTTTGCGGTGCAAAAGACGAAATTGCTCTCAGCCATCTACAGGAGTTCGGCTGGAAACCTTAGTAACGAGACCATCTGTGAACGTCAGCTAATCCTCCCCCACGCACACAAGTACTTTGGGAGGGAAGACTCTTCAGGAAACGAGGTTTCTGCAGCAGATGGTCGGTGTGGAGGTGTTTCTGAATGCATTTTCCCCGACCCATTTAAATATCCATGAACATACACTGTCTGTGTAAGAACTGAATTGAAATGTAGGTTCAATCATGTTATTTGAGCATCTTGCTTTTAACGACTTGACATCCTCTGTCCATTGCATCCTCTGACAGATGCCCCTAAAATTTGTGCTGATTCTGTATATCTTCAGTAGCTTTATATTAACTAGTCCTAGAGTCTTAGTTATCTATACAAACTGCTGTGTTAATGGAGGGTGGCCTCCTTCACATTAAAATGGACTGTGAACCTGACTTTCATAGTGCTCATGTTGAGTTCTTATGTTGAGTTTAGATAAACTTTGTATGGCTCCAGTTTTGCACTGTGGTTTATTTATTTCGTTTAATGACTGGGTTTTATTCATATAACAGACATTTAGATTTGTGGTGGGACTGGAGACTCACTTTATAATTCAGCTTTGAAGAATCCCAGACATAACAGATGAGCTGATTGTTTTATCTGTAACTGGTTTTTTTGTCCTCTTGTTTGTAAAATAAACAAGTGGAGATTAGATGATTTCTACAGAGCTATATGCTTTAAGCCAGTGGAATATCAATGGGTTGTATAAAACTGTTTGTTTTCTTGCTCTATATCAATTCCTGAAGAAACAAGTATTTCCTGACAGGAACAGAGAGGATCCTGCAGCAAACTGTCAGTCAAAAGATTGGTGATATGTATCCTTAGTTAAAGTATGTGTGTACTTACATGTTTACTTATGATCTTTATAGACTATTCAATATAATTTACTGAGTTGTCTGGACATGGTTTACAACACAAGTTATTCATACTCAACTGATGCAGAAAATCTTTTGGCTGTCTCAAAACACATCCCAATCTGGCTAGTTTACAAGAAACTACTTTCAAATTACCTCCTAATGCTAACAATCTCCAGGCCCACTGCATGCCCAAATGTCCAGATGGCTCATAGTCCGCACTATAGACAGCAATGGAGATGCAGAAGAATAACAACTTTCTCTTGACCAAAGAAAGGACAATGTGTTATACCATGAATATTTTTTATTCCAACTCTTCCCTTTAAAACATAGATATTAGTGAGAAATTGATTTTTAAAAAATCTAGCCCTTTTAGTGTATTCTTAGGGAACTAGTAGAGGTTACATAAAGGGCTTGGCAAATACCATCACATCACCTCATCAAAGAAATATGTACCTTTATTGTCAGGTCTGTGCATAGTCTGAGTGATCCTTTGAACTTTTTACTCCCCCAGAATTTCTCATCTAGAGAATGAGATTAATTGAAGAGCCAAACCGCATAAACCAGATGATTTTCTGGCTGAGATGATCCAGTCATTCAAATTCCCGTCTGGACTTCTGTAATTCCTTATAGCTTGTGCCTGACCACACAACCCTTGCAAATGTTTCACTAAGTAGAGAAACCAGCAGTAGTGCTCTTTTCCGTGTAGAGTTGTACCTGTGCTCAGACCCTTCCATTAATATTTGGACCTTTTGCAAAGTGGCTCTGCTCATGCTGGAGATTCGCTAAGTTTGGCAATGCAACCAGCTCTTCTGAAAATTGTGTTCCACAGAGCCAGGCGAACTTCAAAATATCATACACTTTAAAGATGAAATTGTAACTGTGTGGGATAGGGCTACCTGACGAACAAACCCTAGACTCTGAAACATTACAAGAGGAAAAATAACTGGATATTTGCAGACTTCCCAGTCTCAAAATGAATGTAAAATTCACTGTTTTGATTCTTCACTTCTGTAGCTACAGATGGGAGTGTTGAGAAAGAAAGCATATGAAAAAAAGCATATGAAAAAAGAGGAAAGAAAAGAAGATAAGAGTAAAGAGACATGAAAATAAAAGTTTAATAAAAATGAAGGGAGCAATGGGGAAGGTAAGCAGAAAACAACAATAAACCCACAGGAGTTCTATTGGCTGGTTGTAGACCAGTATAGAAGAAAATGAGGCATCCTGGCCTACTTTTGTTATTAAAACAGCCTGATGTATGAATTGAAGATATAGACAAACTAAAAGGCGAGGAAGGGGCATGAACAAATCTTCTTTGTGGTGCCACAATCCACCCTGTACACCAGATTTGTAGGTAATTCTGATTTTTAAACTTTCCTCACTATGGCAGAGTTGCTGCATGAATACTTAAAGCTTGTAGTAAGCGTGTAACAAAGACAGTCTCTTCTTCAAATAGCCAAGATGCAGAAGGTGGAGTATACAGAAACAAGAAAAAAAATCGCAATTTGCAAATTGATGAGATAGGAAAACTAAAGTTTGCAGCTTGCCCCATCTTTATTCAAATATGAATTGTAGGGTCCTTATTCAGGTTTTTTGTGTTGATTCCCTGTGGGATCTTTTCCCAACAGCATCTCTTCACCTAGAGCAGCCCATTCATGCTATCAATTCTATCAGTGAGGCATAACTACAGTAATTTTAGCTCACTGATAGCGCACTTTTACAAAAAATTGTAGATTTATAGACAGGTCTATTGCAGAAACAAGGAGGTAAGCAAACAAAATAACAAGCACACAGCAACTCTTTAACTTTCATAGTGCTCTGTGAGGAAAGTAATTACCAGGGGGAGTACATTAAGAAAATGCTCAACAATTAAGTGATTTCTGAGGGCTGAAGATGGAGTAAACTTTATCTGATTAATACATAAAATTAAAGAAATTTTGGCTTCTAATTCTATTTTCCAATTCCAACATGAGATAAATCCAGTGTCTTGTATTCTGTGTAGAAAACCACATGAAGAGATATTGTATATTTATTACTGAGAGACAGTTAAAAGTTCAATACCATCTTCCCAGCAAAATGGTAGAATACCATCAGTTTCCTTAACCATTTTAATATGTTCTAGAAACAGAAGTTTTAGTCTTCAAAGGTGAAAATAAACTAACTGTAGCCTGAACAGCCCAAGGGATGATATAGGTTCACAGAAAAATAAACTGTGATTTAACAGCCTTGTCTGATCTTGTGTGAAAGAGCTACAGTATTTGGATATGTCTGGGCGAGATGCCGCCTTATAATTATGCATGAGAAACCCACATATTTCAGCTTAATCCATGCAACACTAATACCTCCTTTTACAATGTTTGGATTTTTCACTGCATTAAAGTGTTCATTTCTGGAGGTAAAACAGAGAAATCTAGAAGATTTTTTTATCATAGGCAAAGTAATAGTATGTACTTAGTTCCAGCTGTTGTAAGTTGTGAGGGTTCTCTGTATCAAAGGGTAAAGAGGTAAATAAGGACTTAGAAAATAAAATACCTAAATGAACACAACAGAAACCTATGCTGTGTGATCCTGTAACATGCTTAAGTTATATACAGGTTTTGTAGCATTTGAAAAAGCTGTCACTTTCAGGAAGGAAATAAATGTGCTTTTTTTCCTACTTCCGAACTCTGTAGCGCTTGCAGATGGTAACATAAAAAATGGAAATCTAATCATGTACCGACTTGAGATATTCTGTAACTTTGCTGGGACATATTTTATCCTGGCAAGATAAACTGTTTATGGCCACTGGTATTTATATTGGAGTATATAACGGAGTTGCACTCATCACTGATTCAAAGCTACGCAAGAGGTGAGGACAGCAGTCTCTCATCATGCAAGGTAAGTGACTCATTTGCCAAAGATGTGGGATGAGATTTCACGGGTGAAGCATCAGATGTGAGAAATGGTGTCAGAAAGAGACTGTGAGATATCTGTAGCTGTGCACTGGTTATACCGTGATAAGAAAATATCCAACATACTAAAGAAACATCAGCAATGTTGCTAATACTTACTGGAGGATCATAATACATCTGCAGGTGGAAAATATTCACAAGAAGATAAGAGGTTCAACCTCTTCCACAGATCTTTACAACTGTAAAAAGGAAGAGCGAGAATTTAGTTTATAAACTCCAGTGACAGCATGTTTACTTACAGAGGTGAACAAATATAGCAACTATTGTTTATTCTAGTGTCATTGAATTAGGCTGTTAGTAAGGAATTAGAAGGATGTGCACGCTTGCAGAGCTCTACACCTGTGCTCAAACCCATCCATTAATCTTTGGATTAACTAATAAAAGAAGTAAAATACAAATGAGCAGAAGTCAAGAAAAACTTTTACACTGAAGACAAATGGCAGACCACAAGGTAAACACACAAATTATACCTGATATCTATTTCCATTGTTTGGTTAATACAAGTCTATGCAAGCTTGATTTAAATATCCAAACATTAAAATGAAAGTGCATTGACCTACATTATATGAGGTCAGACAAAGATTATCACAATGATCCATTTCATCTTTCCAGTCCATGATTTTACTAACATTGCTGTAGAAGAAGTTTGAAAAGGTTCAGTTTCTTTGAAAACATCTAATCTTTAGAGATAAATGAAATATGATATGAATGCATTTTTTAAAATTTTATGAGTATTTGACTGGTAAGTGTTTAGGAGCAAATTTAAATGGTTATCATACAGTTAATAGCCATTAAATGCAATTATGTATATAATTCTATATTAATTACATATAGCCATTGTATTAAATGGCTATTAACCAATGCTCAGATTTTATGGAGATTCCCAACCAAAGAGGGAAGGTACTTCCATAGTTTTGTCTCCTTTTCTATACCTGTTGATCGCATCAAGAAAACTTTGAAATATGCTACCATAACCCTATTTTGCCTAATTCTAATGCTCTTCCTCTTTCTCTTCTCTACCTATATTCTTAAACCTAAATTTATTTCCCTATAATTTTCTTTTCTTATACTTGATCTATTGTGATTCTTCAATTCCATCCATTTCTCACTTTCTATGAAACTTCCTATCACCTAATAGCAAAAATATAGTAGTATGAATTATATTGAGGGTAATCCACACTGTATCTATCTCTGTCATCGCTGTGTATGTAAAACATGTAAATCATCAACATGATGCCTTCCTGCGTTCTTCCCTCCTTCTCTATATTAAATTGTATAGGGAAGCATATTGCATTCTATGAAAAGTGGGTAAGGAATTTCATTCTCCGAGGTACACGCACTTCCAGGGGTGTGAACCAAAATGTATTTTTAATTACATTCAGTGGACTGGAAAATAAATTTAAGGGAAAAAAAAATTAAGCTGACATATTATGTTTGATTCCTAATGTTGTTGACAGTGTGTTTCAGAAACAGCAACAGCCTTTACAGAAAAAGTTCTCATTACTTGGGGTCGTATTGTTTTGTTCAGTAAAAATTGCACTCACCGCTAAGGCAACTTTACTTTTTGTCCTGTACTGATTTTTCTCTATGCAGTGATCTCAGACTCTCAGATTTCATTCTTTATTCCTTCATTGCTAAAGCTACTACTAATTACTTCTTCATTTATATACTTTTTTTTTGTAGCTATAGTGAAGTAGAAGTGTTAGATTATACAACTGTGGTATTCAGATAATTAAAGAAGAGATATTGATTCATACTCAATGCTTTATAGACTAACTGCGAGATTAGATATTTATTGAGAAAGTGAGACATCTGTCTATAATACAAGAGGAATAAAAATGTCATATGTCCTTCAAGATCAATTAAGGAAAGATCTAAGGCTGAAATAAGAGAGAAAAAAAATAACCAGTATAAAGAATTATAAAAATCCCAAATGAAAATAGAAGTACCTTATTATAATATGAAATGTTATTTCTTGTCCAAGGGAACAATTGCTGTGTTTTTATTATGATTGAATATGGAATATAGAATACAGAATATAGAATACAAAAATGCAATATTTATTGAAATGCTGTAAAATTGCAATTAGGAGAACTCATCCTAAATACTCTGCTGGGCCTGAGTCTTTGAAGCTTAGTGGAGCGCCCAAAGCCACTTGCACCACCAGCAGTAAGACTCCAGTCCAAGCTGCAGCCAAAGCAGGTCTAGCCTTGGAAGACAATGAAAAATTAAATAGCCAACCTTGTTCAAAAATGTAACATGAGTTAATGTAGAGTCAGATCTCCAATAAAATGAACATGTAAGAAGGGAGTTCAAATCGCCAGGTTGTCTGAAAGTATTTACACTGTATGGCAAATCTCTTATCAGTGACAACTGGGATCCTTCTGAAAGATCTTCTTCAAAGAGGAGGAGCAGGAACTTACTAATTCAATGAAAACACAGTTTGTTTATCTTGTTCATGACATAGCTGCATTGCATATGCAAGATCCAGCCCATGACAATTTAACCTTGAGTTATGACTTGCTAAGCTTCTAATTTACTTGTCAAATTGCGAGCATGTCAGAATTGGTACTTTTTCCCTATAAACAGTCACAGAAAAATTTCTAGCTGGGAGTTATGTTTGCACAGAACACGAACAACAAAATGCAAGCTGATTACTCTTATCAGTAAAAGTTAATTCAACAAAAAAGAAAACGTGTCCTACAGGGTGAAAAACATATTTCAGTGTCGTCTTGGAAGAGAGCTCTGAAAAGGTACTCTTCAATAATCTTTTCATATTTATATTATCAAATATACTATTTAATTCATGTACTATATATGTTATGCATGACCCCACAAAAAACTGGGGAACCATATTCTGTTGATTTAATAGTTTATTTATATTTAACACATAAACACTACATATATCTTCCATTAAGTACCTTAAAGTTTTTGAACTAACATATCCCAAGTTTTATTATATTACTGCTACATTAACAAAACCAAAATATTCTTTGTGTCAAAGGTAGATTATTCTCCCCTTATTTGTGATAGACTATTCTGGTGGATTGAACTTTAGCCCTGTTAGCTCCAAACTCTTCCCTTACTTATCTAAAGAAAACAACTAAAAAGACGACATTTTTATGCAGGCAGTAGTTAAAGTGGTCCTTATAATGACTTTAGAAGTTAAAGGCTGAAAGTGCTATTGTTTCATTAATAATTAATTAATAATTAGAGATCTTGAACAGCTGCTATATTGATGCTTTTTATCATTCCCCCTGAACAGTAGCTTTCTTCTTTATTTTGAACTTTGCTGAGAATACTCTAGGAATTCTTAATTTTTTTAGCTTTTACACTTTCTTCTGAGGTTGATATAATAGCTATTTCTTTTAATTTTTGATTAAACAGTGAAACTGATGACTTGGATGTCATGCCAAACTACAATTTTATTTGTAGTTGTTTGCAGAAAATTTAAAAACTCAAACTTTAAAATGCTTGATAGAATCAAATTCATTAGACATAACTGTTCAAATTAGTTTGTCCAGTATTTGACGCAATCATTTTTCGTGAAGAAAAGTGACAAGGAGCCTGTAGAGATATTCAGTCATTAGGAGCTATGTTTATATATCATCTCATCTGAAAGATCACTGCTCCACTACTGTGAGTTACTCGATGTTTACTTACTCCATTCACGAGTTATGATTTTATTTTTTTAAATTAGGTTCTTCTAATGCATGACATTTCTCTACTATCATTACCTGTCTAGTGACAAGATCTGAATTTAATTTATTAATATAAAAACATCTGAAAGACAGAGGAACAGCTTCAGCCTAACATATATAAACAGAAAATTTATTAAACTGCCCATTGTACTTGATATTTGAAGAGATGGAATCAGAAGTAAAAGGTGTTTTCGGGATTCTAAACTAGATGTTACCCCAGGGGAAACCATCTGGCAAGTTCAGACTGCAGGAAGCAATAGAAAGCAAAATGTATAAAACTGACTTCATTTGACCTTGAAGACATAAATACATATCACATTAATGCACTTATAGATAACATGTTGATTGACGGTAAAGAGGGTTTTTAATTGGTATTGTGGTAACCAGTTAAGTCAAGCTATGATTATGTGAATCCCTAAAACATATTTTAATACTCTTATGCAGTGCAAAAAAAGAATATAGGTAGTACAAAAATAGGGTTTAAAATATTATGTTATTTCACTGCGATGGTACGTTTGTGCTGTATCCCTACTTCAAAGATTTTGCTTTACAGGCATAACAGTTAAATAGCAGTGAAATAACCTTAAAGTAATGCAGTCTAGTGACTCTTAGATAATTAGAAATACTGAATAATTATAATTCCTTCTTTAATTAAAAAAATAGACTAAATATGTTTAATTGAAAAATTTTGCTTACTGTATTTTTCTTTCAAAATTTTATGAAATAAATGTTCAGTCCAAAATCCATCAAAATAAATGAAATGTTTTGCATTTATTTCAATAAACTTTGGGATCAGGATCAGTATAACTTAATTTTGGAAACTGAGAGGTAATCAAAATAAGCAATCTGAAGCTGAAAATGATACAATGGACATATCTATAAATTCACCATTTAGTTGAAGTATCAATTTTAAATCAGAACATATGAAACAAAATTAATCCACTAATACCAGATTTTTAAGTAAACTCAGGGGTCATGAAAAATTTCTCGAAGAAAGAAAAACATTATCCAGAGAATGCTATTTAGTAACTTTTTTTTTTTAATATATGAAGTCACTATCGAAAGTAAAGTTATGTATTAATATAACTTGGTATCGAATACACAGATATTAAATATACAATCATACTGAAACCAATGTACTTATCAGATTAACTGTCACCTATAATCCTTCTGTGCTTTTATCTCTTGAGTCAGAGGTCTTACAGAAAAAGTACAGTGAAGATTTAAAATGGAATCTGGATAAACCGCAACTTGGCTCTAAGAAGCTTTGAGTATCCTGATGCATCGGTCAGATTAGTGAGGTAATTTGTCTGAGATGACAGAAAGTACTTGGTACTGAGTCAGAATTATATGGTGCTCAAAACAGAAAAAAAGTAAATTTTTTTAGGACAATTAAGACATTACAGAGTACTGAAAAACTCTCTGCAGGCACTGGTTTCATAAGATTTCTCTTCGTGATCGATCAGATGTTTGAATTCAAAAAATCTGAATTATTCATGAAAACCAAAATTTTAGTCCTTTGAAGTTTGTCCAACTTAAGTTTTAGCTATTTCCCGTTTCTAATAATGTCTACAGAACTCAATGCAATAATAGAATTTCTTGAAGATCAGCCATTCCATCTGGTCCAGCCTACATTAGTCCCTACTATGGTTATTCTTAGACATCCTGTTTCTCCGCTGTGCCCATACACATATCTACAATAGGAGGAGAATTACATAAAAGAGTGTGATTTGACTATTTTTTTTTCCCCACAAGCAATATCATCTGTTAGCCACGTACATTATGTGGTACATACCTGTAAAAGTAAACTTCATCATTACATTTACAGCTGTTTGAAAGATAGTAGATAGATAGGTAGAAATACTCAGTGGACTGAATTTCAAATCTTTTAGCCTATCTTATAATTACCATTGCCAGTAGCAATACCTTCAAAGCATTTCTAGTCATTATAACAAGAAACCATTTCCTCTAAACTTTTAAAAATGCACTTATGGAATACTATATTTGCCATATTTACTTACTAAACTATCAATTGCAAATAATTTATAACAGATAATAGAATTCTGAGGAAGTTCTAGACAAAATGTTGTCCTTAGAATACGTTGATTTTTCGAAAGTAAAAATTTCCACGGGTACCAAAGTGAAATTCAAAGGTGCAAAACATAATTTTTCATGAAAGTAAGAACAAAAGGGGGAGTAATGCAAGGCAAGGCAAGTTGTTTAGAACAAAAGAACATTGCTCACAGTTTTGGAGAGCTGAATGAAACTTCTGATCTGATTTTCAGGTATGCTATATATTTTGATTTCTGGAAAGAAAAATAATACATGACCCTTCTAAATGATACTGCTTTTCTCAGTATAGAATGGGAATATTTTAAACGTCTCTATTTTTTTCCTGGTGCCAAAAGTTTGTGCATTTTGTGAGAGTTTTATATGTACTGTAAACCATTCAGAGCAATATCTGCCCAAGGCTGTCTGCGATATATGCCTTTCATCATTTAGTGTTCATAAAGAGGAATGAAACTTTCAGAAATAGGCAAAAATTCCCTTCAGATGTCAAGATCCTAGGAATTAAATCTGCACAGAATTTAGTGTGTGAATAAATATTCTATGTGATAAATTTATTTTTTCGTGCTTCTCTCATAAGAACAGTTATGCTAGCATGCTTGCATGCAGAGAACATTCTTGTTAGACTTGTAAACAACAGAAACGATTTTATTTACCTTGAAACTAGAAAGATATGAAAATTTAAATCCTGAACATGCATAACCTCTGCCTTTCCTCTAAATGGAAAGACATTATCATAGTTCCTTTGTACTACAACCAGATTTCATTCCTTTATTTTCATCTTGACCACTAATAGATGTGAATGCTGAAATAATATGTGGCTGTGTCAACAAAGGTTTATTTATGGCAGCCAGCTAAAGGGCATGTGATAAAAACTGTCATTTCTAATAGAAATGGTGATATAGATTTGGTACACAGTCTACAGTACACGGCAAGTACATCAAGCTCAAAGTGTGTATCTATAGTCCAAGAAGAAAGAATGAACTATTGTATGGCTTAACTTTTCAATTCTTTTTTTTAAATACACCTGTGTGATGGACATCATTGGAAATACAGTAGTTAACCTGTTTCACAATTACAGATTTTGGTGTTTCACCTCTTTTTAGATACATGTATTGTCTGCATCTGAGCTGCAGAGACATTTAGAGTACAACTAATCTGACCTACTCTGGACATTTTAGGACAAGGTGACTTTTACCCTTTCTTTGTCTTGACTACAATGAGTCAAACTAAAAAAAGGTGAGTAATACCTCTGTATATCGCTAAATCATTGGTGACTGTTCTCAGATTAATCCCATTCTTGACATTTTCACTGTTCTTGGGTTTCTGTGTGTACATATGTGTTGTTCCTGTTAATGTATATATGAATGTGGATAGTGGGACAGTTACTTTCCCTGGTAGAAGCTGATTTATCTGTCAGGCATGACACCATCCCTATAGCAGGTAAAAATCTGATAGCAATGTGTAATTCCCGATGGAGAAGAATTTATCTATTTTCCAGTCAACCTATCAGGGCCACTTTGGTTCCACCATATTATTGAGATAACGCTTGTACCTGGCACCAGTCAATTGGGATTATGTGAACTCACGTATCCTATGCAAGAGCACAGTGTGTTTGTTACTGGTTATCACACAAATAACAGCCCAAAATGACTTTATATCCAATGTGAAAACAATGATTCTTTCTCTTTTCCTCAAGGATCACTTCAGCACTGAGAATTTTAGGACCTCACTATTTTCTTGAAGAAGTTGAAAGTAATTATTTTAATATCTATTTGCTTATACAGTTTCTAATTTAAAAACTTAAGTATCTAATAAAGTATTCTATTTAAAGGATCTGCTATAGTAAACCTATCATTCAAGTAGAAAATGAATGCTTAAGACATTTTATAAAATTCGGTGTTTGTTTATACTTTTTTAAAAGTGAGCAATCTTAAAGGCAAATTGATTACAGAACATCCATTTTGATTTTATTTCACTTTGCTCAGTAAAATAGCAAGTTACCTTTTTACTAATTATGATGATTCAGGAAAATTACAATTCCATTTAAATGATCTCAAGACAGAGTTCGGTAGTCAGGTACCATGCTGGCCTTTGTTCTTCATCCTCTAACGGCAACATTCTTCTACTTTTCTATTTAAACACATCTGTGGCAGTTTACCCTAGATCTTTTTTTCTACATGAAACACATTTGTGGATGCTAATGCTTTTTTGCTGACAAAATAAATGCCCAGCATTGTGGTTTTTTCTCAGCTCATAGTAAGGTTGGTGAGACTAGCTGGTGCACCAGGATATGATGGATTTGGCTTATGATTTGATGCATCCTCCTAATAAGTATTATTTAATGTAAGCAATGAGAAAGAACAATTTTGAGGGCTTGGGCTTGGATGTTATTAATTCAGGACCTCAAGCTGACTCTGACCAATCTCAGGCTGGAAGATTTTGAGGCTTAGGAGAACAACATTGTGGTCTGAAGAATACATTTTTAAAAAGATGCTTTTACTGTAATTACCTTTATCGTTTATTCTGAGTACAGTTCAAACGGTCTTTAGTGTCAATCTGAAATTGTGTTAGTTTAGGGGAATAAGATATATTTTTAAAACAAAATCAGTAGTAGTCAGTGGTTTGTCTGAGCCAAAGCAATGTCTAAGGGTCTACTGACAGTAATGGAGCTGGCAGTGGTGGAAAGTGAAAACTGAATACTTGAAGTTAAAGGTGGCTAAAGCTGGTACTCATTAATGCCATTAGAAACTTAAAAAGTAGCTGGAGGAAGGAACATATTTTGGTCCTTAGTTCTTTATGTTAACTTACCTACTAAAAACTTAACATGCCCCAGAATTTCAAGCAAGCGGTTATGTGTAAAAACATGTCACTTTTTTCTGGGGAAAAAAAAAATCCTTTCCCCTTTTTAGATCTATTTCTAGGTCTTCAGATTTCTATTTCTTTGCAAGTAAAAGGGATGTCTGGTTTAAAGCTGAGTTTTTTGTTACTTTATTATAAGGTGACAGCTCTTAATAGGCCATCAAAGTTTAGCTTTCACATTCAAAGGAAAGAATTAACAGGTAGTGCACATGTGAAATGGTGAAATACAGGCATCGGTCCATTTGTTATTCAATTACACGTTAAGAAGTACTCACCTACTGTGTGTTTCCATATGTGCCTTAAGTTTCTATTCATTGCATCATTGTTATTACCAAACACCTTTAAAGTCTGTTTAAGATAATTAAAATATATATTAAAGAGCCCAGACAATAAGCAACAACAGCAGAGGTAAGAGTAGATATGGTTCCCTACATAATTCAGCCAACATGTTTGCAGTAAGACCATGGAACGTGTGTTGGAAGATGAAAATCACAGAATTGCACATAATTCCATATAGACAAGCCAAATTTATAAGGGAAATAACATTCTCTGGGAAGTTCATATGAAGAAGAAATACGTTATCCTGAAAAAGAATGCCAGCAACATACTAACTCTACACCATTATATTGCCATGGAAAGTCTAATAAGATTCTGAAAGAAAATGGCTGGCATGGGAAATTCCTACACTGATTGTGTAAATACTACAAATTCAGTATGGTCTTAAGTTCTAATATAATGTCAATGGCAAAAGCTAAGCACATATCACGCCTCACTTTAATTCCAGATTTCTATTTTAAGATCTGTATTAAATATAAATTTTATTTTATTTATAACAATGTAAGTCAAACTATATGATGACACCTAAGCAATATGAAAATGAGAAAACTGTAAACAGGAGAAGAACGTGGTCACTTGAATTTGAGGGTAGAGATTCTTTAGAGATTCTATGCTGATTTTTTCTTTATAGCCACTTTTAGCTGTATTAGATGAAGATACAATAACTGTAAACACTTCTATTTTCCTTTGCTATGAAAGTGTATGAAGCCTCCATTAATTTTCCAACACTGTAAATGGCTAGACATCCTGGAGTGCCCCAGTGAGTCAGGCTCCAGTTTTTGACCTTATGAATGTTGAGCAATAACTCATGACCTCTCTACCTAAGGAATTTTATAAGGAATAAGAATGTTGATTTCTTGAGCAAGCAACACTTTATGGGTAGAAACAATTTTGAAGTAAAGCTGAAGTAGTTTGGAGAATCTTATATAAAATACCAATAAAATAATAGAGGTTGTGACTAATGTGGATTGCTGTTATTACAATGTTCATCAAACTGAACAAAAACCTGGGAAAAACCTATTGGCCACCCTCCATACACCTTTGATAGCTGCATCATTCACCTGACATTAAGTATTACTTTTTCTCCTTGCCACAGGAAGGTTCTGCTTTAATTGTTGCTGTGTGCACTCACCCTCTTAGATGACAACATGGGGAACACAAAATTAAATGAGAAGTAGATAGTCTCAAAAATTGGAAGAAATGTATATGAACAGAAGGAAAACAAATAAGAATTTAAAGAGCATAGATTTTACCGGGCGGAAAGGGGAAGAGGAAAATGGTTGACTTACAGTGACTTTGAAATAGGATTTAATAAAATGGAGAGCCAAAGCATAGGGATTCATGTTTTCCTACATGATTTCTAGCTTTTTCTAGTGCACAAATGCTAAGCAGTCTTTTGGGAAATACCTTAGTCACAAGCTAGTCTGGCAGACACTGCTCTATGAAAACAGACTTTTTTTTTAAATGTAGTTGCCTGAAATTAAGTTTTGAATCACAAATAAATCTTGAGAAGTGCGAGGAATCCAAAATATTATTGAAGTCATTATGAGCCATGTGTATTTAGCAGATTTTTGCTAACTCGTGGATTTAAGACAACGACTTTAGAGATAAGCCTGAAATATTTTGCTGAAGTATTTTCTCTCCTTAACTATACTATAAAACTGGAGAAGATGGGATTTTCTGAAGTTAGTACAAACCTATCATCTCAAGAGAGCTGTATGCATTGTCAACAGCAAATTGCCAATTGCCGTACTTGCTAGTACACTGTTGAGAGAATTATCAGCATCTGGTGCCTCCAAAGATTAGCTGTCAAATTGCCTGATCAATTTGACTAGGAGAGAATCATTAAAGTAGGAAAGGTAAACTGGTGTGCTGATGGGTTCCAAGAGAAAGGAAGGAGAATATATAACCTCAGGGTAGATTTATTTAATTTAGGGAAATATTCTGATGATGATCCACCCACACAAAGGTAACAATGAGGTGAAGTTTACAGGTGTCTTGTTTTCACCTGGGGTAGAGTTAATTTTCTTCCTGGTACAATGTGTTTTGGATTTAGTGTGAGAAGAATGTTGATAACACACTGATGTTTTAGTTGTTGCTAAGTCCCACTTATCTTAAATTAAGGATTTTTCAGTATCCCATGCTCTGCCAGCAAGCAGGTGTACAAGAAGCTGGGAGGGAGCATGGCCAGGACAGCTGACCCGAACTAGCCAAAGGGATATTCCATACCATAGGACGTCATGCTCCGTATATAAACTGGGGGGAGTTGGCCAGGAGGGGCTGATCGCTGCTTGGGCATCAGTCAGCTGGTGGTGAGCAATTGAATTCTGCATCACTTGTATTTTCTTGGGTAATTTCTCTCTTTTTTTGTTATATTCCTTTCAGTTGCAATTATTATTATTGCTATTATATTTGTATTATTGTTATAATAATATTTTTTTATTTTGTTTTGTTTTGGTTATTAAACTGTTCTTATCTCAACCCACATGTTTTACTTTTTTCCCAATTCTCCTCCCTATTCCACCTGGAGCGGGGAAGAATGAGTGAGCAGCTATGTGGTGGTGAGTTGCTGGGTGGGGTTAAACCACAGCAACAGGGCAAACAAAATAGCACTAATACTGACGTACTTGATAAATTCTATTCAGTTATTTATTTTGTTCATAAAGTTGTCTAGTAAAGTGAATTTCACAATTTTTACGTTCAGCAAATATATTAATTCTGTAAGTCTGGGAGTGCAAGGAAGAGTAACAGATGAATTTGCTCATTGCCAGGTTGATTGGTAAATAACAAAGCATTCATAAGAATTATAAATAAATGTTAGAAGACAGCTTTCCACAAAAAAATCCCCAAACCCCACCAACCTTCCTTTGCCATAGGTACTGCTAGTTCTGAACATACACATTTCATATTTAACTTAATCACAGAAAAGAAAAGCAAGTGACTGTATGCCAGTAGACCATGTAAAGGCAACATAAACAGAATGTTGATTTTCTCCACCTGCATTTTCACCCTGAATTAGACAGGGTGACTCCCATATTATTTGCCCTGTGAACTCAGCAAATAATATGGGATTTACCCCGTCCCTTCAACAATAGACCAAGACTTGCAAGATAAGTGTAAGGTCTTGCACCTGGGAAAATTTAATCCAGCACAGGTTGGGATCTACCTGGCTGAGGAGCAGCTCTGTGGAAAGGGACCTGGGGGTCCTGGTGGACAACCAGCTCCATATGAGTGACCAGTGAGCTGCTGCGGCGAAGCAAGCCGACAGGATGCTGGGTTGCATCAACAAGGGCATCCCCAGCAGAGAGAAAGAAGGCATCATCCCACTCTACTCAGCGCTTGTCTGGCCACACCTGGAATACTGTGTTCAGTTTTGGTCCCCGCTATGGAAAAAAGCTGTGGACAGGCTGGAGAGGGTCCAGAGAAGGGCCACAAAGATGATCAGAGGACTGGGAAGCCTGCCATATGAGGAAAGGCTGAGAGAACTGGGTTTGTTCAGCCTTGAGAAAAGAAGCCTTAGGGGAGACCTTATGATCATGTTCCAGTATTTAAAGGGTGGCTGCAAAGAAGATGGAGACTCCCTTTTTACAAGAAGCCAGGTGGAAAAGACGAGGGGTAATGGGTACAAGTTATTCCTGGGCAGATGCCGATTGGACACGAGGAAATTTTTTGCAATGAGAACAATCAGCCGTTGGAATAATCTCCCCAGGGAAGTGGTGGATTCCCCAACGCTGGACACTTTTAAGATTCAGCTGGACAGGGTGCTGGGCCATCTTGTCTAGACCGTGCTTTTGCCAAGAAAGGATGGATCGGATGGTCCTTGGGGTCCCTTCCAACCTGGTATTCTGTGATTTTATGATTCTGTGAATATACCATGTTAAATTTTATTGTGTTTTCTAAATGTCAATGGAATAGTTTTAACATAACTATTTTTTATTGTTTCACATTTTAATAAATACCTTTTTATCAATTGACATTTCATATTGCCAAATAACTACATAACATTTTAGAGGATTTTCTTTCAATACACAGATTGACATATTTCCAGTTATTTTCTTTAAGTTGAACTCTTATCAGACAGAAGCAGACTTGTGATAGATCAGGTCAAGAGCACAATTTTAATCTGAAATGCTAAACTAAATAATTTAATTATATATACATATATACACAAAAATGTATATGTCTACACATATAAGATAGAGTTTCATCCCTGCTTTATGTATACAATGTATATGGCATACAAGACATGAAATTTTTGCCTTAGTTACTGTCTGTTAAGAGTTAAGAATTAGAAAGTTGGGGTTTTTTTTCATAGTTATGTACCAGAACCTATAGAATATGCTTAAAATTGATTTGTGATGAGAAGATATGAAATGAGATCCAGATTCCATTTTTAATCTCTTTTGTTATGTGCTGTTCTCTCATGGTCTGTTAATAATTTTTCCTGAGTAAGCAGATTTCTATCTTTGTGCCCCATGGTTGCATTTCAGAAGAGCCTGACATAGACCATAAATTTATCACTGAATTTCTAAAGATGGAGATAAAATCCACTATTCATTTCCCTGTCAAATCAACTTTTAATGGAAGTTTGAGGCTTTGTCCTGTGTGAGGTAAAAGTAAAAAAAAAAACCAAACACAAAACCCCAGCAAATTAAGAGCAGGCTGGGATTTTTATTATTTTGGAGAAAACTACTTAAAACAAGACCAATGAGACTATAACCAGAATGAAAAATTAATAAGACTTTCTAAATAGAATCCATTACATGGCTTATATTCAAGAAAATATATTATCGTATTTGAAGAACAATTTATAGTTAAAACCATATGGAAACTTCTTTTATGGTTCCTTAGGCATTGGCATGATGCATAATTCTTTGCTACAGTGAAAAACATAGAAAGGTGGTATGTTGTCATCAGTAAAGCCTTTCAAGGCTATACCTGTTTACACAGAAAGAAGGATATTGCCACGTTTGAACTGGTACCAAACAGCATGATTTTGTCCAAACACAGTTCTTAGAAGTGTGATAGATACAAAATTTGATACAAAACCCCACATGTCCTTTTTCTTATGGGAACAATTCTCAAGAACAGCAATGTAAAATTAAAGATGTTTTAGCTAAAAACTGAATCATTCTCCCTAGATTAATACAGCCCAGTGATCTAGATAAGAATAGTTGGATAATTGGGACAATGGACAAATATATAAATAACAGCAGTTAAGTATTCCAACATGTGTTACCATTTCCATTTCACTACATTTATTCTAATTAAAAGGATTATTTTGGCATTCTGTGTGTTTTGTTGTACCATGAAATCATAATGTATAATTGTCAGACCTGCGGCAACAGTATAAAGTTACAAATTAAGGTCAATAATTCCAATCTAAGATCAAATGCTGACTGGTGAGGGAAGACTTTGTTTATAAAATTTTACTAATAAAATCATATTAAAGGAAATAAAATGATGGCATTTTCTAAAAATGTTTGGTTATTTCACATGGCTTTAGGTAAGAACATGATACTTTCACTGCTATGTAGGTTTTGATGCTTTCAACCTCATAGGTGTCACCTAGGACTCTTATTTAGAATTAATGTCATGATCTTCTATAGGACAAAGTTGATTCTATTGTATTTAAATGAGTTTAAAACTATAATTTTGCCCAAGTTCACATTTATTGCATACTCGGAATTTAGACTCACAAAAAGAGGATGTATATTCCAGGTTTTGGGGTTTTGGCTTAGCTGGATATTGTGACTTGAATGTTATTAATTTCTAGCAGAGTCCAGAATTTAAGCAGCAAGTTAATCTGGTTCTGCTGTGTCAGAGCACTTTACAGCAGCTACTTCCTGTACAAAACTATTCCATTTAGAGAGAATTGCTTGGAGATTACTGATGTTCAAAAATAGTGCTTCAATCTTTTAAGACTTTTAAAAATCCTTTTGACTCCTCTCAACATATGCACAAAATGACAAAGATAGCTTGCTAGCTAGGCAAACACATACACATATGGATTTCTGAAGAAATCAACCTGGCTAAGTGTGGCATTGTTTTAAAATCTCAGTCTTTAACTTAATTTATTTTACAAAGCCAAAGAGAAGATCATAAAATGGAACACAGCTTGTTAGGCTAATTCATTCATTTTTAAACTAAAATTAATGATAATAGCTTTGAAGCTGATAACATTTTGATATAATATCTGGCACCTACTTGGATACAGTCTGGGGCAGAGGCTTCAATGGCAGCAAACTTTCTTGCAAAAGTCAAATACATACAAATTTCTTTTGTAAGGGTCACTTGAAATACCAGTCATATCAAAAGCCCCCAAACCAAATAGCATTTCCATAGTCAGCATCACAGCACTCAACCTGAAGTTAAAAAATCTGACTATCATGCACGTACACACATGCCACAGTATCTAGCACAACCTAATTGCCTTTTTCATCTGTAATTCCAGGTAGTCTGCACAATTTTTACATCTAGTTGCGTAATATTTTAATGTGATTATGAAATTACCAATAAATTTTGAAAAATCTCCTGGAAGATTGAAGATTAACTTAATGTCATTTCTGCACTACATCCAGCATTGTTCCCTAAGTGGCGAATTAGTAGAGCTGATTTTATATCCACAGTAAATAAAAATGCCAATATTAGCTGATTTTGGTGGAAAAAAAATCATTATTCTGGCTTATATTCCTGTCCTCTTGACATCCCCATGGTCACCACATTTTCTTTAAACGTTCCATTGCATAAGCCATGCCCCAAACCTGCAAATGGGAAGAAACAGAAAAGCCCATGAAGCAGATTTTAAAATTTGTTGTTCTATAAACTGTACATATAAGGATTCCTGAATAGCTTCACACTTACTATTGTTCTTGATATCACATCTCTTTAATTTAAAAATATATTTGACCAGTATCTGGTACAGTGGTACAGGAACCAGTGCCGTGTGGCTGGGTGACTGTCCCGCTGCCATGTGCAACGCCTCTTGCAAGCAGTGTGGGACTTTGTGGCAGCGTTTCTGGCGCGGCTATTTATGCATAGTTGACAGCTACATAATGTAGCTCTGTGTGAATAACTGATTGTGTAGACAAAGTGAAAAATTGGAAAATAGATTTGTTTTGGGTCGTACTAAAACAAATGAGCCTCCTTTTTATTGCTGAACCAAACCACTGCAAATATTTTGGTCTATATCAAATTAACATCCAGTCATTTTCTTAAATTCTTTTTTCTGCTGTCATTATCGTTTCTGTTGTCTTTGCTTTGCTCCTTGAGAAGACAAAAGTTTTCTTATGAGCAATACTCTACGTAAGCTCTTTTTGCTGTGTGGTTAGGCCCACTGTCCACCTCTTCTGCTCTGCAAAGGACCCTGCCCCTTCCCAAATCTCCATAACACCTCCCACTGATCAGTGAGGAGCTCTGCATATGCTGATTGGTAAGTTAATCAGTGGTGATTGCTCATCTGAAGGTGGCTGAGCTCAGCCCACTTCTCCCTCACTTCCCTTTCAGCCTCAACAGTACTGATCACATCACCTTCTTCTCCTCTAACAAGCTGGTTTTTTTCTTAATCTGTAGGAACTTCATCGTGCTCGAGACATCAAGCCAATGTTAAATTTGATTGAAATTTGTCCATGGGTACAAAAGGCTATCAAAGATGGACTGAAAAAGGGATTATTGTAGAGCCAGTTTAATTTTAAGTAGATTCATTGTCACAGAGTCATCTTGAAATGAAAGGACAAGATGCTTTGTTTCCAAATTACAGCATAACCATTTTGTTTAAAAACACCTCTTTCAACTGATATATTCACTGGTTGCCTAATAGCAGTAATTCATCAATTATTTTGAAGGAAAATCTGGATGTTGATTGAATCAGATTTTTCAGATTTAACTCATTCTATCTTCTCAGCATCTAGTCTGTTGTACAGAGCTTTTCATCTGAACAACTTCAAAGAAGTCTAGAAGTATAGTAAGCAGAATCATTTCAAGTAGTATTTCATGCCAGCTGAAAAGAAGTCCAAGGAAAAAGAATATAACTGATTGCTTGATATAAAACATTTGATGGCTTTTTAGAAGCGGCGGCAAATCCCCAGTCTTTAGATAAGTAGGCCTGAGGGGAATAACTGAAATCTTTCCTCACTCCCGACATTCAAATCTTGTGCACCTCCAGGGACTATTTAATACATGCAGTGTGATGCCTTAAATAAATGAAATGCAAGAAATGGGACATATTAAGGTGCGTGTCCTTTAAAGCAGCAGAACCAGAGCTTGAGCTGTCATAGGACTCTGCTTTAAGGGCAGTCAGGGTTAATTAATTGACTGGCTGTTCTGGTCAGACTGTCTCAGCTATGATCCTGCCATGTGTGACAAGATTGGGGTGGTTTATTAGCTTTCTTCTTCCTGGTGGTGTATTTCTGCTTGTCACATAAGTGTGGATGGGATGCATGTCCCTACTACCGAGTTCTGTTTCTCCTCCCTAGCGTTCGGCAGAAGGGGTGGTTAAGTTCACTAGGGAGCTAAAGAAGGAAAGGAGAGGAGTCTCTCAAGCTCTTGAACTGATGGCAGAAACCAACACGCTGCTTTGCTTTAGTGTTATTGTTGGTGCACTGGCTACCTTTAATTCTTTAGCAAAGCCTACAGATTAATAGCTCGAACTTCTAGAAGGGAAGGGGACCCTCACAGTGGTAAATAAAAGGTATTGCTCATTTGGAGGGTTAGGTGAATGAGAAGGGTCTATGGATTCCTTCGTAGGAAAAAAGCAGAGATTAACACACCTAGCGTTTGTCTTTTATATTGTGTCTTAGGCAGATTACCTGAGGAAAGCTAAAAATGGGATATACAAGGACTCAAAAATGTCTTCATTGTGAGTTTTATAAATTAGACAGCTAAACGTCATTTAGTCAACTCTCTCTTTTCACCCTTTTCCTCTTAATTGGAGAACAATATTCCCAGGCCAGACAGCCACCTTCCCTGTATGCCCACTACCTGTTTGCCTTGCCGTGAATGGCTGGGCAGCCTTGGGCACGCAAGATGCTCACTAATACTTGCTCACTGTAGGTGTCCCCCACCTTCTCCCATGAGCACCTTCTTCTCTTGCTCCTGAACAAAATATTGTGTACATTGAAACTCTCACAACTCCATCGTGCAGAGAGGCTCTCAGTGCACGGCTGGTCTCTGCTTCCACCAACTTCTTTGTAACATGACGCCCATGAGACATTGCTCTGGGAAACGCTGAGGACAGACAGTAATTAGAAATTCCTGGTACCCCGTGGTGAGTGCCAGGTGTACATTTACCTTTAGGTACTACCAACCACACATGGAATGTAGTCCTTTTGCAAAGGGAAAATCATACAGATGTTCAGGTTCCTGAGGAAACTTGTAAACCATTTTCTATATTCTCCAAAAGCATTTGTGCATTTCTTTGGATTTTGAAGCTCATTAAGCAGCTAAATGTGATGAGAAATGTGAGCAGAAAGAAGGTGGTGGAGGTGGATGAGGACAACATCCACAGGTGCTCCAGGGAAGCTATCTACACTCGGAATATCCTTTGGGATGGGCTTCTTCCAAAGAAGACTGCAAATCAGTCTCCATGGTGAGTGCAAGAAAACTGAGTCACAGGTTGAAAGATTTCATATCTTATGGCCTTTTGACCTCATACTTGTCAAGAATTAGGTCAGTAAGTATGACAGTTTGATAGCTAAACCTCTCTCCTGATTTTCTCCATATGCTTCCCCAGCACTTCAGTTCCCTTTGCTAATAACCTGGCCTTACTGGACCAGGATGTGTACCTTGGTTTTAGCAAACTATCTTGTCTGTTCCCTTTTTAGCCTCTCTCTTCACTGTAATGTCCACTGAGATTGGTACCTACCTATTCATCCCTGTCTAGCTTCATATATGCTTTAATCTAATTTATATAATTTTCATTTAAAAAAATGGACTTGCCTTGTCCCCATCCATCTCTTTGTTTGCACTGTCCTTTAACCCCAAGGCTTGGACAAATGTTACAGACACTTGTGCAGAGTTAAAATGATGGCAGAGAAAAATATCAATAGGATTGGGGCAGTGTTTACAAAGTTTTTTTGGCTGAAGTGGTCAAGGGAACTTGTGTGCACATATAAAGTAAGCCACCTAGACACCTGGGGATTTTGCACATCTCAGCCTGGACAACTAGAAGATTAAGGTGTTAGGTGACTGCTGAGATCATGGGGAAGTTGCTGAGATAAATTGCAAAACCAGATTTAGTTGTGTAGTTCCACCTGGACAACTGATTTAGTGAAGACAAAACTAGATATAAATATATATCTGGTGGTGATGCAATAGCTCTGAAACAAGCCCCCAAAGTTGATATGCCTTTATAAATCAAGATTTTCCATTAAGTTGTCTTCACTTTTGAAAAGTTATAGTAAAAATGAAAATAAAAAGACTTGCATATGTAGGAAGGACAATAAAATTTACCATTCAAATTTAAGCTAATATGACAGTACATCTGTTAAATATCATGGTTGTATTTTGTTAGTCTGAGACAGGATTTTTTCCAAATCAGTTTTCCATGAAATCTTATTCATTAGTTTCTACTGTTACCCCTCAAAGACTGTTTTTGGTTGTTGTTGATGTGACTTTTGCTTGTTTATAAATGGTAAAAACTTTGTTAGCCTTCAGCTAGAAGTTATTTTCTTCTGTCTGATGGTGTGGTTTCCTATCACTACACTGAACAACACCAGAAAGGACTTAATTGTTTAAAATGCCAAATGTCTGTGCATCCTTTTTCTCCATTATTGTAGCAATATTTCTGTAATTCTGTCTGTAATTCCAAATGTTTGGAGTAACTTCCTTATGCGATGGTATCTCAGCAGCAGCTCACATTAATGCTGTGTGGCTAAATAAAGCCTCCCAAAATCTGAGATCTGTAAGACTAAACATGGAAATATTTTTCCCCAATCTGGTTTGTTCTTCACAATATTTGAAATAGTGGTGAAGCTTTTCATCAACATGTGCAATGGCAACATCTTCAGTAAGATCACTGGTTGATTTTGTGCAGATTTCAAAATAAGTTTATTGTACTTTTAAAGAAACTTTGGGGATGAATGGGAGGAAGGGAAGTGAATGCTCTCAGGAAACATCTGTTCTTTGTTGCTCCTAAAAAATTCAAAAGGTTGGCATATTTTAATTCAAAATAAATTTTGAAAAATTACAGGCAGCTATTATATAAAACCTGATGGAAGTCTTGCTTTACTAAAAGGCAATCACAAACTCCTCAAACTTGTGTTTGTTGTAATTGCTAAAAAGAGACATAACTTGGAATACAGTAGACAAAAGGATAAATCACAAAATCAAACCAACATTGTGTTTGGTATAGAAGATGGCCTCTTTCCTCATAAAACCATCTCCTATGAAAAACCAAACTAAAAAAACTGTGTAGTCTTTTCACCTTCCTACTTTGGCCTTGGGGGTTAGGCGTGCAACTCGGGATATCTGAGTGATGCTAGCTGCCATAAAGTATGAGAGAGACCCATGCAAGCAGATCCAGTCAGGTCATGACTCACACATGGGGCACACACACCTCACAAAAATGACTGATTGCCCAACTGCTGTCACTTTGGGACACTCAATTGAAACCAGATTCCAGATTCATGGCTACTTACCAAAACTGTAGAACTAAAATAGTTGACTAAATCAATCAGAAACTGAGGAACAAATTTTTTAGGGCAGAGGAATCTCTGTTAGTTTTAACTCTTTTGGTGTCAGCGGAGGAAAAAGAAAATACCATTAGTCTTAAAAAGTAGCTGGGAAAAAGATTATCTCCCCATCTTCTTACAACAGTCTCCTGTCGCTGGTTACCATTCTGTGAAGTAGTAACTGGTAATCAGAGCTTTGTAGATAAGTTTTAAGATGCAGAGAAAATTGGTGTCATGGGTTCATGGAAGCCATCTACAAGGAATTTGTTTGATAGTTTATGTAATTTGTTGACAAGGCTATTATGAAAGTCCTAGAAGAAAGTGGTCCAGCATCATGCAAGGAAAGTTTTTTCATTCTGGGTTTTAGACCCGCATGGGGAGGTATGTGTGTGTAGGGGGTGCTTCACAGACAGCAATTCTTAGAAGTCTAATTGAAACCTAAAATGGAAAATATGCTCCCCTGCTCCTTGTCTGCTGGTGCACAAGAAAAAGAAGGAAAAAAAGCAAATGGGGAAAAGAGAAAAGTTTCAGTAGTACCACATCTTCTTAAAATAAAAACTTGTTCCCTTGACAATTCCAAGCATCATTTATAACACATTCCTTCTGACTGCACTGAGGATATTTGTCTGATAAGGATATTCTATAAATCAAAAATATATATTATACTTAAGTACAGGAAATAATTTAAGATTTTCTTACTGATGTAATGAAAAAAAAAAAAGATTCCAGGAAAGTTAAAAAAAAAATAAAAAATGTTGGTAACTATTATAACTGTCATCTTGCCTGTATGGTAAGAACGTATTTCTTGGGAAATAGAAGAAAGGTACAAATTAGCATAATGAATGCCCCCCTTTTACTTTTAGCTTGAAGACTAAATGCAAAGTTTTCTTGTGAAACTTCTAGAAAAGTTGTCTTAATATAAACAATTTCCAAAAAATATTTGAATAAACTAATATATTTTAAAATTGATCTTACCGTTAAAAAAAGGGAAAGCTTCACAGCAATGGGAACACCAAGTTAGAGTTGATAATTTGTTGGAAAAGAAAAAGTTTTATGTCTAAATAAATTATTCCTGCTTACACATTCCACTATGACACTATTTCTTTCAACCATTTCATGTTTCATTTTATCTTTTATTCTTTGTGTTGAACTCACTGAGGATCACAGAAAATTATTATGTCTTTTTGCAAACAGAACTATAGCCCTGGGATCTATTTAATCCCCAGTAATGGTAAAGGAATCATTAATGCAACTGCAGCCTTTGGGTTTTATATGATGCCATAGCTTAGATGTAGAGCTTTTGTATATGCTTACTTGGAAAAAAATATTTTTTCAGGAATTCAGTTTTGAGAAATAGCAACAACTGATCAAATCAAATATATCAAGCAACATAGCAGGTTAGTATGGGGCAGGAGGAGGTTAAAGTTTATATGATATTGTGGTTTAACCCCAGCTGACAATTAAGCACCATGCAGCTGCTTGCTCACTCTCCCCCCGCCCCACAGTGAAACGGGGGAGAGAATCGGGAAAAAAAAGGTAAAACTTGTGGGTTGAGATAAAGACAGTTTAATAGGACAGAAAAGGAAGGGATAATAATAATAATAATAATAATAATAATTACAAAACAAGTGATGCGCACTACAATTGCTCACCACCTGCTGACCGATGCCCAGCTAATCCCCAGCCATGGTGCCCCCCAGCCAGCCCCCCCCAGTTTCTATACTGGGCATGACGTCCCATGGTCTGGAATACCCCTTTGGCCAGTTTGGGTCAGCTGCCCTGGCTGTGTCCCCTCCCAGTTTCTTGTGCACTCCCAGCCTCCGCTGGCAGGGCAGTACAAAAACCTGAAAAGTCCTTGACTTGTATAAACTCTGCTTAGCAACAACTAAAACATCAGTGTGTTATCAACATTCTTCTCATCCTACATCCAAAACTCAGCACTATACCAGCTACTAAGAAGAAAATTAACTTTATTCCAGCCCAAACCAGTACAATAATAATCAAATGCAAACTGAAGTATCTTTTCTGTAATTGTCTTGTGAGGCCTTTACATCTGATGTCTCCGCACCAGCAGGCTATCACAACATGAGTCCCTGCATCTATGAGTGTAGAGAGAGCACTTATTGAAAGTAACAGGACACTGACGTTTTGTAAACTTGTGCAGATATTACTGTAGTTGCTACACTTTGATCACATTTTCTAGGCTACATAAGCAATCATAATAATGATCTGATTTTTAAAAAACCTTGCAGAGAATCAAATAGCCAGAAAGACACAATGGTAATATTGTTGTATATTAACTGAACCCAGAATTTGAAAAGGGTTGGGGTTTTGTTTTGTTTTATTTTTTTGACAAGCTGTGGAAAAATAAAAACATCCATCACAGACTGATATAACACACTGGAATTCAATGTCTTATCTATCAGTATATTGACTTTGGGTTTATCCATCTTTTTTGGAATAACTCTAAGCCTAACTGTGTTTTACATGGAAAAAAATTTGGAAATGCGTGTCTTTTTGTCTTAACTTTCTAATTCTTTAGAGAACAATTAATTTTTAAATATAAGGGGAAAAAAAGGAAAAAGTTATATTCTCTTATTTTGGAGCCCAATACAGCCAAATCAAAGGCATTAGCTATGTCTGCAAATCAAGCGCACACTTTAATACCATCCTTGATGGTCAGTAAATTATCTTGTAATCACTTCCCCTTAAAGTTATGAGGGGCATTTCACTCAGCAGTACCGAAACCTACAGCTGTAAATCCAAACTACCAGATGAACAGAGAATTCAAGAAATGGCCACGTTCCATCTGATCTCTCTCAAAAAGGCAAGAAACTTAAAATTGCCAAAGAAATGTCTATGAGCGTAATCCAAACATTAATTTTTCTGAATACATCAGAAATTTCTGGACTAAAGTCTACACTTTCCCCTAATTTGTGGCTGTCTCAGTCTGGAATTTTGGATCAAGTTTACTCCTATTAAGTCCACTGCAAACTGGAGATTATTAAAACATCAATTGTAAATCTGAAAATTAACGTGTATATATCTATAATTAAATCTTTTATCTTTCCTCAAACATAAACTAACTTCCATTTAAGTAAAGTTACTTTCTCCAGTTCCCAAGGATCAGAAATATACTGGGTATTTAGGCCTTGGAGTTCCTTTTAGATATATTTGCCAGTTTCCTCAGAAATTCCTTAGAATCCTAATGAGACAACGATCCATGTATGTATCAAATACCACTATAATTAGTCTGGGAAAAACATGCACACTTGAGTGACTGTTCTTACATGGGGATATATTGATCTGTGGGGATGTACTTAAGAATAAAACTATAAAATAGCTTAAGAGAACATTTTAATTATATTTTTAATTAATATTGAATGGTAGTATTTATACATTTTTCCTGAAGCAGAACAAAATATTCATTAGTGTATTTTCATTTGCCAAGGACCATGAAGCCTTCGATATAAGGATCTGAGTTTAAAACACAGATTCTTTCGTTGCTGGCCTTTTTGTTCCCTTAGAAGAAAATACAAAGCACGTTTTTACCTTACCTCTGCTGTCACAAAAGGTATTCATAGACTGCTTCATAAGCAGTAAGTCCCCATGTACTAAACTGAAATGATCTCAGAGTTTTTGAAATACTTTAATTTTGGGACAATAAGGATAATAAATAGGTTTTGGAGAAGTCTTCAGTACCTGTACACTTTTGTTATGGGCTATTTTTGCCATCCTGAATGGATGCATGTATGTGAAGCTACATAGAGTCACTAAGAACAATGAGGAAAAGGAAGGATATTCCCTTTCTCGGGCACTTTGCACAGGGATCATTGTCTAAATTTCAAGATGCTTTTAAGCTTCTAAGTCCTCGCTCAGGTAGGCTGTCAGGGTGCTGGCTGCCATATCCCATGTCCTCTACACGTAAGACTGAATAGTAATTCCTACCAGGACAAAGTTTTATATATCTGAAACTATTATTTTTGGATCTGAAATTTTCCAGAACTGAGCTCTGGGGAAACAGCAAGTTCTATCTGACATTTTGAGTAAAGACAGTTTAGCTGAACAGAGCACACACAAAAAAAAAGCTTGATAAATTATGGAAGTGTTCTTGTAACTTGGAATTACGCGAGAGCAAGGAAAGTGCTTTCAGTGAGATATATTCAAATTATGACTTAATGGCTATCACATGGAGGGCATGGTTAGTGTATGCCTCACCAGATTTTTAACTTAGGACCTGAGGTGTTCCAATAAGCAAGGCTGCGTTCGGCATCCATGACTAATGTAGATGTCTAATGAAAAAAATTGCCAGTGGTGTACATGAGTAATCTGCAACACCCTGCTCTCATTCCCTGCAGCTGTTCTGAAATGTTCACAGTTATGAAGTCTGACACAGTTTTACAGTCGTAAGAGAGGGTTTCCCACTTGTCCTTCTGCAGATCGTCCCGATCCAAAGCAGACCGTACTCTGTCACTCCAAGGTTGGGATACGTCTGATCCAATTTCAGATGTCTGCAATGAGATTCATATGAGTCATTAGGATGAGGTAGATCCCACCCTACAAATGCTTCTTTAACTATAAAGGATGTCTAAAATAAATTGGTTCAGTGATAAATATTTACTTAAGAAAGATGAATTTCATTGCTACTGACTTCAGTACATTTGCATCAAGGACAGATGTCTACTACAAATGTCCATGTTTGTTTTCTGCAAAGCAAAGGAAAATATCATACGCGATAAAAATTAGTTTGATGTGGGTGTCCTCTAAGCAATGACCGGACAGAACAGAACTTTTTCATCAGAATGATAACATGCTTGTAGGGTCAGATTCTCTTATTATTCTTACTAGTGTAAAGTGGAAGTAATCTGCAAAAGTCAATAGAGGAAAACTGCTGTACAACATGCACAAACAATCACAAATCAGGTCTGTTGCAGCTCTGAGGTGCATAATAAATTCCTTGCAGGTCAAATTGCCTGTTAAGATAAATACCTTATTTATAATGCAGTATTTTATTTAGAAAATTAAAACTAAACCAAGACATTTCCATTTAAATCAGGCATTATATCTATACAGTCAGAAGTCTATCATTTCTCAAATATTCTGCAATCTATTGGTACAACCTTATTCATTTACTGTATAAGGAAATATGAATTTTTGTCAGTCATATATCAGTCGAATTTAAAGTTAAATTTTGTGTACCATTTTTCCTCAGGTCTTCAAATGTTTTAGGGTCTAATTCCTATTGTTCTCAACACCTTTAAGGGTCTGGAATTTAGTGGATATATTCAGGTTTTCCCATAGTTTCCTTCAACCATCAAATTCACTAGTTGGTAAGTCGGTATGTGCATTTTTTAATTATACAGATAAGTAACTTTCTCCTCTTCTCAGACTTGTGAAAACTGAAGGGAGTTCCATTTTAGTGTTGTAAAACCTGATTAAGTGAAAGGAAAATTAGATGCAGGTTGTCTCCTTTCCTAGGTTCCCTCCAAACTCATCTGTCTCTGCCTTGATTTTTACAACTATATTAAAAATACAGTTAAAATGAAGTATAAACCAAAAAAAATCTATTTATAATTCACTTTTAGGAACCAAGATTTAGAGAAAATGGAAACAGTCTAATCAAGAGGATCAGAAAAGTTGTCTCTCAGTTTTATGAAATTTTAGAAAACCTAATAAAATTAGGAAATGAATAATATTAGGAGTTGCATGGATGGTCCAGAACCTGAAACAGTTTAGAACAAATAACAATTAATACTCACCTCTGTATGTAAATGTTATCTTCTGTTATGAAAATAAAGGTTATATTTCAAAATGCTCTCGAGCTTAGCAAAAACCTTAGCTACACAGATGTCTTCCAAGTGAAGAAGACAACACTGGGTGTGTCAGCGAAGAACATACATCTGCAAACCACAGACGCCGCAGTACACCCAGCCATGAGTCGATTTACCCAGCTGGCAGAAAGCAAAGTTCAACTCAAGACCGAAACTGCCAAACAAAATTATTCTGGTTCAAATAGATAGTTCCAGACCTGAAGCTGTCCCCAAACTGTTCCCAGATGTCTTAACCCTAGTCAGACGTTTCATTACGGAGCCATGCTGCGAGCCCTCTCGGGCTTGTTTATTCAGGGCTCCGGCGGGGGAGATGAATTCCAGCAGCTTGGAAGGGGACAACTGGAGAGGCAGATGAGGCACTGAGCTGCTCCAGGACTTTCCAGTTTAGATTTCACTAGAACCGAGGCAAGTTTTTAGGGAAAGATAATAATACTTAGGCATGTGTTCACACAGAGAATGGTTCCAAAAGCCTTTAAATTACATTATTCCTGTGCATTTCAATTACATTATTCTTGTAAGGAGACAGCTAATGGCTGAGTTATGAAATCCTTCTCTGGTACATATATAGGAAAATACCCCACACAATAAGACGAGACTGTGTATTACAGCACTGGTATTAATAACCATCTCTACCTTTATCACATACGATCCGAAGCATGACTGTTCTTTCCTGGTGAGAACTAGTCATTAAATCAGTGTAGTGTTTCCTTCAAATAAATAAGCATACCTTATTTCAGGCAGTTGTCCTGCAATTGCTTAATGATCATCATATTGAAGTAAGATTAACATTTCTGAAGTGCAAATAGATTCCATATAAATTTTACTCAGTTCTTAAACTTGCAATAAAACGATGTTTTCAAATGGATCTGAACTATTAGTACAGGTAATGATGGACCTGGCAGAGAAATGAAAGGATCCAAAAGTTAATTTGTGTTTTTCAATTGATACATATATTTCCTCTATCTCTATATCTTGGAAAATGTCTGTATTATGTATTTCTACAATGCCTGTCCCAGTTGCTGTTCTGGGTGACCATCTGGAACAATGGTTGCTGTTACTGGGAGTTATCTCCTGCACACGCCCTCTTTCACCACTGTGCAAGGAAAATGCACAAAACCAAGCTGATGGTTAATGTATGGAAAGATCTGCAGGATTTCAGTGGTACCCAGACTTATGTTTCCTTAAAGATGTTTGGACTGAATTGCAGTCAATAATATTGGGGATTTTTTTTTTCCACAGTGAACTTCTGTCCAAATAAAGTGTTTTCTCAAAAAGAGGCAAATCTCAAGGTTTTTTGAAGGAATTGGAAAGGCAGGCTAAAAAAAGTTGAGTATCTGACTATTCCAAAGTACTTCAGAGGCTTCATCAGGAAACCTTTGCTATTTGTTTAATGCAATACTTGCATTCAAATGCTTTTTGTAAAATATATTCCCAAATGTAGGGGTAAGAATTATTAAAATTATTGACAAGGATGACACATTGTCTTGTATTTTCAAGACTGTGGGATGCATAGATTGTTTAACCTGATTCAGAACATCTATCTATACCTATAGGTATTGTTACTGTAAGTTTGAAAAAAAGAAAAAATACAGTTAATATTTAATGCGGTGAGAAAATTTGTTCTTTTTCAAAATGGATATGATTCCTTCTATTGTGGGCAAAATAAAATAGCACAATCAATGCAAATAGTGACCGTTTGAGATTTTAAGAGCAACCACTACCGTTAGGGTAGGGAAAGTCAATCACTACATGCATGATGAATGGCATCTGGCCTTACATGTCAGTAAGGTTTGCCAAACACCAGCGCTTTGGTATTAAAATAAAAAGGGAAACTTGTGCAGAGATGGTGGATTGCACTTTTGTTAGCTACTAACTTAAAAATGCGTCTCCTGAGACCCCAGGAGACCTCGGTGGGTAGAACATTCATTCTGTACTGCCCTGCAGACACCATGGGGACGGGAGTTATGAGGAGGGTGTCTAAACTGGAGTAAACAGGAGTGTTTCCGGATTCCTGGGTCTGGATGCCCATGTAAGTTTGCATCCTGACAGTGTGTCAGGATGAGGCCATGGTGCCTACCATTTCCCTGGGTATTCTTTTATAAGGAGCCCTGCAGGGGCAGGTTTGCAGGTTGTGGTGTGGCACTGCCTTAGAAAAAAATAACCTGGAGTATGCACCGGCTTTGCAGCTGAGGCTGAGCTATCAAGACCAACCTTTATTTAAATGAATTAAGGACTTTGTAAAGGCCCCTGCTAAGCTGGGAGCCTGATGTAATGATCCAGCCATATGTCTGGCTGTCAGCGAGTCCCAACTTCTGATCTGGGCTTTGATGCTCGTGGCCTCTGCGGTCTTGAGGAAGTTGCTTCTGTGCTCTGTGCCTGCAGAAAGGAACAGTGATACTCCTCCTCCTCCTTCTCCTCCTCCTCCTCACTGAGAGGTTATGCAAATTCATTAGTGACTGTTTGTGAAGGGCTTTGAAGTAGAAAATCACTCCATAATTGCTAAGTATTATTTAATAGCTCTTTTATAGTAGGCATTTCCTTTTGAATTACCCTGCTTGATGTTTCATTAAAATGACATCATGCTCACTTGCAAATTATAGTGGCAGGTCATGTGCTTGCCAGTATAATGAAGCATGAAGAATTATAGACATCCCCCCTAAATAAATTAATCTGCAAGAAGTTATCACTACTGGGGTCAGACTGTAGGTCTCTAGTTTCTCACATCCATGACACTAGCCATATACTGATTCTCGTTTATTTTTATTGATTTTTGTAACATTAATTTGTAACTGCTCTTTTCATCAATACCATCCAGGGCTTTTTTTTCTTCTCAGATTAAATAATATTATTAGACTGTGCGTGATCTATAAATTAAATACCAGAGGTCAAAACAGAACTATCATTTACAGTAAGTGCACTCTGTGCAAGACCAGCAAACAAAGAAGGAGAAGATTACAAGAAAGAAAAAAATAAAGTCATGGACTTTGCATTGTCATGGGGCAAGAACAATCTTTTGGCCCTTACGCTGTAATTTTATGGAGGTGGGCGTAGGACTGCTGGGCAGGCACCATCTCAAACTTCTGGTCCAGTGCGTTTCGTGGTTTGGAGTCTAGGGCTGTGTCTGCCCTGCTGGATGAGAGTGCCTGGTGCTCTTATCCCCCAAATACAGCCCATCCGGGGAGTCCCAAGTCCCTCCACGTGTATCCAGATCTTCGCCTGAAAGAGCTCCTACACAGTTACGGGGTAGGACTCAGACCTGGGCGCGATGTGCAGCGATGTGGGGCCGGGGCGAGCATCTGGGAGCTGGGACTTTGGAAAGCACCATGTGTCCCACGGCTGGAGACATATCACGATGCCAGTGGCACTGGGAGATAGGGCCTTTTGTAATTAAGAGAGCAACAAGGTTTTTCTAATACAAGCATGGCTATGCTACTTCGACTCAATTATTTATTTCAAGATGTCCAACCTTACCTAGCACTTTAAAAAAGTGAGTATTATTTTTAGTTCATATCTCTGTCATACTTGCACCACATCTTAGGATAATAACTCAAAAGAACAGAGTTCTATTAGGCTATTAGGAAGCGAAAACCATTTATTGGACTCATAAAAATGGGCTTTTGGCATGTGAGTTTATTACTCTTTGGAACCATTTTTGGCGCATAAGTAGGAAGCATCTTCAAGTTATTGCTTTACAAACATGAGTTTCTATAAATAACTATAAAACTAGGAAACCTTTCAGGAGAAATATAACATAAAGATATAGAAATAAAGCATGTGCTTTTGCATACTTCTAAATTTTTTTTACTATTTCATTATAAGGTTTATATGTAGTAGGACAAAGAGTAACTGTCAATGTCTGTGTTCTCAACAAAAGGGAACATAACAGGGAAATAATTTCACTTTGGATAAAAAGGCACATACTTGGGACCTGCATTCCCCAAATGAAAACTGATATTCAGGAGAGATAGCAAAACTTAATGTTCTGGAGAGCAGAACACGCTGCTAAGTGTCTATGGCACCAGTGAAGTGGGAAAATGTCTGGACATGTTATTTGCCAAATAACTGTTATTTGTGAAGGAATTACTCCAAACTCATATCCTACTGCTTTGGCACACTGAGTGATCCAATAAATGAAGACAGATGCTGACCCTGGCCTTGATCTACTGTATGTAATTAAAAAAAGGATCTTAAAGAACATTTTCCTAATAATTTAAATTTTATTTTTTTTTAACTTTCAGTGTTAGAGTGTACCATTCTTGCTATCCCTAACTAGTCTGTTGTTTTTTTTTTTAAATGGAAACCCACTGACATCCAGAGAAAAATGGAAGAAACAGTGAAGCTGGGAAATGTAAAAGTGAAATTTTAATTTTATTTTCTGAGCTGTAAAAGAAAAGGTGGATGAGCATAAAACCAAGAAACAAATTAAAATAATAGATTCAGATACTCATTCATATTCCATTACTACAATTAACTTTTGCTCCCTCAAATCACAAAGGTGAGTTGAGTATTACCCTCTCAGCAGGGGAGAAAACCAATGACAGAAAGAGAGAGAAAGAAGCATTTCGGAGTGTTCAAATGAAAACCTTGCATCCTTAGATGGTCCAACACAGCTGGCCACTTTCCTTTCTCAGAGAAAAAGCCTTTCACATATGGCTCCTCTAGGAAATGAGTTTCCCTCCAATGACTAATCTCCTCTATAGCCGAAGAGACCACCCTCTCTGCAGGCTGCTGGCAGCGGTGGCATCCAGAGCGCTCAGGAGCCTGAGACTTCTTTTGGCTGTCAGAAGTAAGAACTCATTGGATAAATCAGTGGTACGTCCCCTAAGATATCCCAGTTTTCCTGTGTTATTGAATTCATGATAATTGCTAAATTTTGTAATTTAGAAATGGCAAATGAAAAGTATATATGTACCGTGTTTAGAGTTGGCATTTCTTTGTCTGGCACATGATTCCTCCTGTAGAAAGTAAAGGGGGAAGCTCCATTTGCCCATTAGTGTGCTTCACCTAGTCTTCACATAGCAAGAGAGATTTTGTCTCTTTCTTTCTGTGTGAGTTTATTACACATGTTCCTTCTGAATAGCTGTTGCACTCAATATAAGGGAGAAAACAATAATTCTCAAGAATATAAGTAATCACTCTTTTAAAGTCTGTTTGTTATGGATGTTAGAATACAAAGTCTGCTTTGCTTCTTAATGAAATGCCCATGTTCCACACCCCCCCCAGCCCATCAGTTATTCAAAATGATTTCAGGTCACGCTCAGTTTAAAAATTAATTGAAAAGAAATTAGTCCCACAAGGGTATAGCTGTGAGCTGTAATTTTGACTGACAGTGGGATAAAAGACTGTGGATTTAATCACATCACTTTTAAAAGCATTTGATATATGTAAAATTTTTCAACTTGCCAGAAGCATATATGGCTTTAAATTGATCTTGGCATTTACCTATTTGTCTGTGTAATGCAGGAGCACTATAGGAAAAGAAATTAATTTAGGAATTACTTTGAGATACCTGTAACTAACTATTATTTTATCAAAAATGTAACTGCCATTCTGAAAAAAAACAAACCAAACCCCAACCAAAAACCAAAAGCCAAACTCTCTCCTATTTTATAACTGAATTGGTTTACTAGACTTAGTCTTTCAATGGTCTGAGAAGTCGTGGCACTGGATCTCTGATACATGGTATATCCACAGTATTGTTAATGATACAGAAGAGGAGACTGGACAATCAGAAAGCCATCAATATTTAGCAACACCACATGAAGAAAACAAAAATTTCTAGTGTGCTGTCTGTGGTTCATCAAAGATTGTTCAAATGTCGATCTTGCCGAACAACTGGAATTGGCAGGATTTGAAGGAGAGCGTGGAGGGCAGTGACTGTGGGCCTCGCTCAACCATCAGGCTCCCCATGGCAGCCTAGTTTCAGGTGTTTACAACATGGCAAAAAGGGTAAGGATGTGATTTCAGGTGTGGGTTAACACTTGAAAGTGAATAAGTACTTTCTGAAGCAATTGAAAAGGTTTGAATCCATTCCAAACCCATTTGGGACAACATAAAGAAAGTATTTCTCTCATGTGTAGCTGTTTTGAAACATCAGCAGCCTGCAAAATCGCTACTGATGGGGCAACACTTTACTACTTATCCAGAAGTAAGCTAGAACTTATTAAAATACAAAACCCTCCATCTACTCACAACCTGGTAATGGCACTTTGTTCTCAGTTACTGATTCACTTCTGCTAAAGTGATGGTACATCCAGGTGATAGTTTGGCCCTCTAAATTTATGATTTTGGGAAATAGGAGAACTAAATGTGTTCCTCCGAGGCTTCCTTTTCTTATCTTTTAAAGGTGAGGTCACTAAGGTGAGGAACAGAAAAAATCAATAACTCCTTAGAAGAGTTACAAACACATTACTTGGACTCTCTGTTAAGATTTTGTCCTATTGCTTTGCTTTGTCATCCTCCTCCTTCCTCAACATAATCTGCATTAAAATACCTCCAGTCCAGGCCTGAGGCTGTTTTAAAGATGCTCCAGAAGCCTGAGGATTTAGAGAAGGAGTTCTGCTTTAACTACACAACTGCAGTGAAGAGTCAGGCTGACATATTCAAAAGTCAGATTTTGACACTGATCCTGAAGGACAGTCAGGCTCTCCTTTTAGGGATACTGGCAGGACTGACTGAGGAAAAAAATCTTTCTTCTTTCAACTTTAAGAATCTACAGTGTGAGCACCTAGAAATATGAGGTTAAATGAAGATGACAGCGAAGAAGTAGCACATAGGTGAGTACTTTACACTGGGACATCAGTATTCTGGCTAGGAGCCATCTGCCAATGGCTAGAGAGTGTTTTACAGACAAAGTTAACATACCCATAGCACAAACGGTCATCCTGCCACCAGCTGTTTATGTCTGAGTCCAACAGATGTATTATGCAATAAGTATAGGTATAAAAATGTGCTAAGCTTAATTTCCTAAATAGGAAATAAAAATGACTAAATGTTAGAGAAACATTTAAAATGCTATTTGGCTTTCTAGGGTAATAAGCTTCCTTAAAAAACCATGATTTTGCAGAGAAGATCAGGAAAAAATAAGGGTTTCCAGCAAGAAAATAGTTGTCTTAGGAAGACATATATATTCTGGATTTATGAAAAGCAGGATGAAACTGTAGGCGAGTGTAGCTTTAAATGCCTAATGATGAGATTAATTTATTGCATTTTTTTCCCAGTTACCCAGAACTCTCAATTTGGTGCTGAAGTTTATTGCCGAAGTCAGGAAATAAGGATCAGAAAATTAAATCAGGAAAAAAATAAATATGAGGCTGACAAAACCTTGGGAAGAAAATGGGGTGACTGAACTACATATTGGCTTTCTATTACGAAAAGTTTCAGAAAAGGAAACAAAAAGTCATATGCAGAGAAATCACAGAATGCGTCGTTTCCACGGCCATCTGCTCTAAGGATATGACTGTCCAGCTGTGCTATTGTGAGAGGTGAGAAAAACGATCGCTCAAACAGGACCTGCAAAGAGGAGAAAATCCCTTGACAAGTCTGAAATCTTGTTTCACACCTCCCTCACCACAGGGGTTTTCTGTTTCACCATACCGTTTATTAAAGCTATGTCCTGGGACAAACCTAAGCTGTAAAGCATGGTGATTCGTGGAAAGCAAATGTAAGTTACGGTTATCACAAGACACAAGGGAAAACAGATAAGTGACGGACCACAACCACACAGTTTCTCCTAATTCTAAAGGTTATCACAAATTCTGGAAATGTCCCCCACACTTAAAAAGATAAATGCTGGTTTTCAAACCAGTAAAACTGACAGTGCAGAATTTCTTTACATCAGTTGATTGAAAATGCACTTAGGCAGAATGTCAGTAATTCTTATATCGTAATTGTTTAAAGTTACTTTTTACCCACTCCTGTAACTCCAGTGCTTAATTAACAAATCAGGTAAAAGAATATCTCCAAGATAGTGATTCCAGCATCGTGGGGGCTGTCACAGGGAGTAGCCTCAGACCTCAGACCTGTTAATGGTTGTTCATCAAAATCAGAAAGATAAAGATTCACAGGCTTGATATTACTAAAGAGCAGAATAAGTGAATAAACCACACCTTTTCAGGACCCTTGTAAAAGGTAAATAAATAATATTAAAAATAAACAATCCAAAAAAAAAAGTAATGGCACAATTCAATTTTGACTTAAAAATATACGAATACTTACAAGTCGTCTTTAGTGAAAGTTGTTAGAAAAAACGTGTAACGTGTGAGGGTAAAGGGCAATTCCTTTTTTAAGATCTCCCCCACATTAACAAAGGGAATTTCTGAGAGCTGCTGAACCAAGCTTGTGTCAGTACCTCTGAGGCTTTCTGTTAAAGCTTTGCTTTTCCTGTCTAATTCACACGGCAAAAAGAAAAAAAATAATCTCTACAAGTGTTGGGATTACACTTTGAGTTAGGACTCCTAGAGAGAAGAGATGAATTTAGTGGATGATCTGCCTTAGCAGAGCTGCAGGTCAAGCCCCACAGGACTCCTAACTAACCAGGCATCTTCCAAAGAGGGCTTATGGTAAGAAACCGAGAAAAGCAGAAAAGGGTCATAAGCAGAAAAGAGAAGGTGGTGGCCAAAGAGTTAATCACAGGCAGGAAAAGTTTATAAGCCATTTATAGTGCTGGAGCTTTTCATTTTATTATGCTGTTTTGGAAATAGTGTGATTATTTGCTCTAATGTAATGTGCAAAGGCAGTATTAGATAGCAGTAATAGGCTGAAATGTTCTGAGAGAGCTGTATGTCACCATACAGCTAAGCATTCAGTTAATAGATATGGGGGATCCATGCTTGCTGAATAGGAACAATGTAATTATGGCAGTCATCCAAGAGCAAATGAAAGGATGGGGATATGGTTTTTAATGGCTTACATTTGAAATAGTTGGTTTCCATCTCTCTGTTAGACAAAAGGGAAAGAGAACTGGAGAAGGCCACCCTGGAGAAGACCTATGGCTGCTCCAATTCTTGTAACCTTCTTAAATCTTGACATTTCAATGGAAAAGGCGTGGGGTGATTTGCAGTGCACACATATTTTCCCAGTGGCTGTAATAGCTATATCTCTCATTGGATTTTGTAGCTTCAATGAATGTGTTTCACTTCACAATTGACAAGAAAAGCTAAATGCACACACGTTGTCTGATACAATGGCTCAGTTGACAAGCAGTCACTCGTCACATTTCAGTGACTTGGTTTCTTTAGACCACGTGACCGTGTCCTTAGAGTGGTAATTAATACCTCACAGGTAAAAGCATTTGTGTGTTTTACTTCAAAGTGTTCATTTTAACTTTCGATATGAAAGAACTGCCATTTAGTATTGAATTCACAGGGAACATGAGGGTTTAGGCACTCAGATTTCTGAAGAGAGGGAAAAGTTGTGACTACAGACATTTTGCCTGCATCCTTCTGTAAGAAGTCTGGCAACCTGATCCAACAGACGATGACTTGTTTGGTGGCAGAAACCACATTTCTTTTCAGTGTAAAACCGGACATGAAAAGGGAAGGTTGGTGCATGCCCAGGTCGTGCCCCGTATGGAAACAGGAGGTAATTGGGGTGTATTCCAGCCCAGAGCCAGGAATTCAGAAGTACCTCTATCCCTGCTAGTATAGGCGTAGTCTCTGAGAATGAAAAGCACCATTGTTTCTTCGGAGACATTTGGCAGAGCACGGTGAATGTGGCTGAATACTGTTTCCCCCACCACATAAAAGCAAGACAAACTTCCTAAGAAGTGGTATTGGACAAATGCTGGGAAGTCAGTGACTGACTAGGGCAAGAACAGGCAAATTCATAGTTCAGTAAGCATGTAAAAACCAGAAAACTGACAACGAACCACTCCTTTTACCTCAGTCGAAGTGTACTAAGCAAGTGGAAACTTCAGAACTGTTAAAGAGTCATGCCAACAAAGCGGCACCGCTGCATTGTAAAATCACGATTTAAATTAGCAATTGCTTTCTCGCTTGTGTGTAGTATATCAGAGGCTTGGCTTCTCCCAAGAAGCAACGAAAAGTTAAAAATAGGTATCTATATAATGTGTATTTAAAAATGATAATGAAAATATCCATGACTAGAGTAGCACGGTTTCATATTTTGAATTTTTTCTAAAATGTTGTCTTTAGTTTTTCATTGAATTGTTTCCAAGATTTTTTCCGAAAATCTGAAAGCAAAATTCAAGTGATATCGAGAAACCCCCTAATAGATAGCTGCACTTTATGATGTGGACAAACATGAGCTAGCGTGAATGTAAAAGCTGCGTCACTGCATTAATTTGATGTGGAGCCCCAGGGCCTTAACTCTATATAGTCTTTCATTTAAATAACATTTCCTTCCCCTGCCATATGCTCGCTGTTAAATTAATATATTTTCCTTTGCTAGTAATGATTCTAAATCTGATCTAAAGCCTGTCAGAAGCAGTAAGAGTCTTTTGGTTGAAATGAGATCTTGGAGCTGTAATTTTGACAATTTTATGTAAGGAAAATTGACAGGTGACCACTGTTGTGGGAGAAAACTGCTCGACTCATACGGTTTAAATCAAATCAGTATTGAAGTGGTTTATTGAATTATTAATGACATGTAATTAACCAGCAAACAGCAAGCTATACATTTAGGATCAATATCAGAAATAGAACAGATAAATCACAATCCTGGGGTCTTACCAAAGGTTAGCAAACGATTACAAATTTCCAAACACTCTCCTGCAACTAATCCCCACAAGTTCTAACGACTCCAGCGTGCTTTGATTCACGCACACGAGCGCACGAGTGCGCAAAGGGAGGTTTGATTCTCCCTATGGGATATGCGACTGCTCCAGCATTGGGTGAGCCCCTGCAGCTCCTGACCACCCACTGACCCACAGGGGAGGGAAAGACACCCAGCGTGTCCCCGTGGGGTGCATGGATAACCCCTGGCTGGGTGCAGGCACCCATGGGACAGGGCTCTGTCTGGGCTGAGCAGAGGTCGCAATGCCAGGAACCCCTTATCTAAGGGTCAAACCTGGTTTCCCACTTCCCTCTCTCCAACTTTTACAAATTCTCTTGCTTCTTTTATGCTTCTTTTCAAGGTAATGTCTCTTGCCTTCCTCTGCCCCCTCCAAGAGTCTGCGTAATCCCCAGCTGCAGTTTAATCTGACTGTTGGTCGTCCTCTTGTTCAGCACTATCTGCCCAGGAAAAGCCAAAAGGACAGAACATGAATTGCCCAGCAGTACACATACTATCTATATGAAATACCACCAAATGCAGTCATTTACATCAAAGACACCCCATGAAACAAGTTCCACAAACTTCTTAAGCCTCATTTTAATGAAAGTTACTGTTTTGCCTTCATTTCCTTCAACTGGAAGACTGTACCAGAATCCCACCATTTTCACGCTTAAAACCTTTGTTCTAACTTTCAGCCTAAATGTATTTATAATGAGTCAGAAAAATTTGCTTCTGGGCTAGCGTTGCCCTTTAGTCTACACAGATGTTCTGCTCCTTGGTGCTTTCTCTCTTCCTCAGCATATAGCCAGAGATAGCAATCTGTATCACAAAATTAATTATAGAAATGTTGAGGGGAAGGGACCTCTAGGGGTTCTTCTGCTCCCACCTCTGGTGGAAATGAGGACAATTGTATCAGGGCAGACAGGGTTTTGCCTAGGCATACCTTTGAAAACCTCCCAGAAAGGAGATTTAACGGCCTGCTGGGGCTCAAGGGCCAGGAACGGCTCAGCTTTTGGGTTATCTACGGGGCTCGTCAAGCCAGCTCCTTTAGCTGTAATACAGAGCCCTGTTCTCTCGAGGCTGCACAGAGGCAGCGCTTTCTCAAAATGCTGGTGATGAAGCACATTACAAAACACATTTACGTTCCGTTTAGTACGAAGTGCCCCGTAGCAACTCGTGACATCGTTTCATTCTGCTGAAAGGATTTTGAAGAAACTTGCATGCAATATTAGCTTGTTCTTCAGCCGTAAGGGATATTGAATATAAATCATTTATACCGATAGTGCAAAAGTGAGTTTCAGTCAGATTACAGGCATTTGTCCACTTGACAGATGTTCACAACGTCCTCAGCAGGTAGTTGCCTGATTCACTGCCGGGGCAGACGGCAATCTACTGAGCAAGTCTTTGTAGCTTTTTCTCAGTCATGCATTAGACATGCGTCTTTTGGATGACATAGTCCCCTGCGCTGGTATTAGCTTCCCGCGGGGACAGATGTGCTCAGCTTAGGGCTGTGTTTACTCACAAGGGCAGCATTCAACAGGCACAGCCCATGAAAGCGTCTGAACGATCATGTCTCAGTCAGAAAGAAGGAATTCTGTTCCTGAGTTTAAAGGTTCAAGAATTTTTTTTTGTCCCAGGCCAAAATTCACTTGCAAATGCAGGCTGTTTCAGTTCAATTTTTAGAGGGGCAGGAGGAATGAACATAATTATTTCAGTATAATACTTCTCCTATTTACCTGTTCAAAAGAGTTATGTTAAAATTTAAGTAGGAATAATTATCCACTAAGAGAAAGTAAAGGGAAAACAAGCCAACCTGTAACTATCCTACTGTATGAAATAGCAAAAATTGCTTGTTTCCTTTATATGTTTTTCTCATATAGACCATGTCTTTGCCATTGTCTTAAATGCCCCATATTTTTGCCCTGCATATGTTGAAATTTCCCATCACAGTCAGGAAAGCTATCATTACACTTGACAATGGTACACCATGTGAAAAGACAGGGTAACATTTTTAATGAATAGAACTTTCCTCAGTGTGCTGAAGTGTTCTTCTACTGTGCTGCATTATCAATCAGAAGTGGTAGAAATGTCTCTCACTCCTGCAAAACGTAACTATTAATATTCTCCAAGCAGGACAGAAGTGCAATTAGTGAAGAGCATACTGTGGAATTTGATTTGTTTGCTGACTGCGTGATGGTGTAGCAGCACAGTTTTAAAATGTCCAAATGGAAGCCTGCAGCCACATATAACTGCTTTGGTTTATGTTTCCTATGTCTTTCTGTGCTTTCTGTCTATCCAACTCTCATTCAGATGGTGTATTTCCATGCTCTAAGGCAACTCTGAGTAAAAAGTCACTGATGTGCATCTTAGTCTCATTTTTCTGATGTACATCCAATTGCTAGCAATGGAGTTTCAAAGCATATGCTGAAGTCATTTGGGGACAGCTAGCAGCAGCTCTCAGAAACCTCTCTCATGTGGCCTATGGTCACATTGTGTTTGAAAGATTTCTCTCTCTCTTAAGTGTACCAGATGGACTTCTTACACACAACTTCTCAAGCTCTGTTGCAAAACATTCCTATTCAACTGCAGCAATATGTTATTCCACTGGCAACAGTGACCTGGACATTAGTTAGCAATATTCTCTTTGGCAGGAATTAGGCTCAAACACTACCCTGCTAAATGACTGACCTCTGTTCACAGCTAGTATTTCAGGATGCTGTAGCTGGGCGAATTGTATCCTTGAAACAGATAAAAGTGTTATGTTGCAGGCCTTGTGTCAGAGATGCACTTACCCTCTCTCTGTATTGCATGAATTTCCAGGTATCTGGAAGGCAGGTTTTGCAGTCAGTCAGTGATCTTTGAACTTATCTAATATAATTGACACAGGAATCAGGTACCTTTTCTTCTCGGAGAGGGGATAGTCATATTTTTTCTGGAAATTACCAAGTGTCCTGCATATAGTCTGACTAACATAATTCCATTCTGCATTTAGGTTGTGTCCCCAGCTTTATACCAATGCTCTGAATTTAATGAGATTTGGGTATTTTTCTTGAAAGTTCATGCTTTCTTTGTGCTATTTAGTTGCTTATGTCTGTCTTATTCCCCACATTTGGGTATGGGTTTCCTCATCAGTTCTGTGAGTACCTGTCAGCAGAGTTGCTGTGGGCTTTCTGAGAATCTCTAGCCCTCTATACTCAAGTCATCCTGAAGATAGAATTTTCTGAGCATTGAAGTATGGTATTACTTGAATTCAGCCTGTGAAACCTTCTACCCCAAAGACATTTTCAGCCCAGCAGAGAAGGAAAAGCTGCTTCAAATATCCCGTGTGTAAACAACAAAGGTAACTAGTATCCCTGCTGTACACTAACTGCTTCGAGGTGGTGTTTTGCACCATTCTGACTGAGTTGGTTTCCCTGCATGCCTCTTCCTTGGCTCACACTAGCCTTTCTCCATAACTGTAATAATTCTTATCATTCTTGTCTCACTCTGTTTCTTGCCCAGGTCTGGGAGGGCTTTTTAACAGTTTCAGGAGCAAATCTGTAACTATCTGATAAACTGTATATTTGCTATACATTCAAGAATGAATATGGAGAGTAGATCCTCCTCTTGTGTATATTCCCATATCTCTATTATAACCAGGAGGCAATACCAGTTTCTTTCAGCTGAAGAATTAACCTTCAGACTGGAAGCTGTTATTATGAAGTATAGGTTAAAAACTTTATGTATCAGGTTATGGTAGTGCAGCAGAACCCTGATATTTTCTGGTGCTAAGCAAAAACACTGTCAGAGGTGACACATTTTTAAAAATATTTGTTTTTTGTTCCTATAATAAGGAAAGATTGTGACTAAGGTAAAAGGTGAAATGCAAACTAACATGACCTTGTTAAAAAATCCACAGGATGTTCATCATTACTTTCACTCATTTGCCACTGTAGTGAACGTTACTACTCACTTCAGTAAAGACAGCTAAGATGCAAACATAGGCAGTGTGAGAAATCCCATCGCCACTCTTTGTATGTGACAGCAAATGTAAGAAGCCTATCTAATTTTTTTTGTTTTAATTTTTTTTTTTGAGTCACAAAGGACTAAGCCTAGGAAGCTTCCCTGCATGAAGTGTATTATGGGAATACACTGAGTAATGCACTGCCATTTCCACAGCTATCCTGCACTGTGCATCACTTGCCCCCCTAGGATGCTATTTTATCTCTCCTTAATGACATCTGATTGCAGAGGTGCTATCAAAATGTCGCTGCTTCTTCTAGCATTGTGCACCCAAAAGTCCAACATTTGTATTTAGCTTAAAATATTCAATAGCATATTGTAAAATGACATGCACAGTAGTTGACATTTGGGACCTGTGGATCATATTTAGAGATGTGCTAAAATTGTTAATTTGGAAAACATCTGCTGCTTGGGGAAATACGATGCAGTGCAACTGGATTTGCAACAGAAGGAAATGAAATTCCTATAATGTGTCTATGCTCTGAATTGTGCAAATTTCAGTTCTACTTATTTTGATCCACCCATATAAAATGAGGGAGTGGTATTTTAAAAATGCATTTGACATTTCTGGCGCTCTCTTCCTACTGAGATCAACTGTAAAACTCTCTGTGTCTTCCACTGAGACAGAGTTAAGTGCAGGCTGTGAATTTCCGAGAATTCTCCTTGTGTTCTCATGTGCCAGAGAAAACAGATGAATTTATCTCCCAGTTTAAGAGCAGAGGATGTTTCTTCTAAGCAGTCCTACATCATAACTACATATTTCTTGATCTAGAAGCAAAAAGCCTATGTCCCAAAGCTAGTGTGAAGACTTCTTAGATTGAGCAGAGAATTACTGCACTTCTGCAAGTGGCTGCCTTCTCCCATCTCACGCACATACTGTGCACGTACACACAAGGCTCCGCTCAGCACTCAGGTGCTTGGACTGTCGTGACAGCAGTCTTCTGTAAAAGGGGTGAGCTCTACCAGAGAGTATTTTCTTCTAGAGAAGTTGTACTATGCAAGAAACCTAATGTCATCACAAAACAGCTTAAATACATATTATATTCATATACGTATATATGTATTCCATTAGAATTTAGACTTTTTTCCCCCAAGAAAGGCTCATTCACCCAGGGAACAATTCAGTATCATCAGCAAAAAAGAATCACACGCTTTCTCCTATTATAGGTGGAAGTCAGCTGCAGTGAAATCTGAACCCAGTAAGATCCGTACCCTTTCACTCATAAAAAAATAACAGTGAAAGTCATCAAGAAGTAGAAGGTGGAGGAGGCCTCTGCAGGGAAATGGGTTCAACTGGATATTCCTAAAAGCATTTCAAAATGGCAGGATCAGAAAGGGTTAGCTAAGCTATTAATCTCAGTTCAAAGAACATGCAAGTAAACTCCCTGGTGCACAGAGAACTAGATTGAATCCTTATGAACATGCTGACCTGTTGGCTCGGAACATTATAGAGCAAGCAGAAACAATTAAAAATAGGAGAAAAAGAAGTAGAATAAGTACATTATTTTTCTATATAGTAGTCGTTTCTTGCCAGCTGGACAAATTTGTATCTTTTTTCTAAAATAAACAGAATACAAGGGGTTTAGTTTTCCCTTTCTAGTTTTCTCTTGGTAGTAATCTTTATCCATTTTGTTGAAAAACTTTCCTCTCTGTCTGCAAGAACAAGCAATATGTCTCAGGAAACTTTGCTAGTTATTCTTTCTGGACAATCTTCCTTCTTATACAGAAGCTGTCTGCATCTGGGTGGTCAGATTAATATCTCACCGTAAGTTCAAGTAGACTGGAAACAAAACAGTAGAAGGAAAATACAGTGCCAACCAAGAAACCTTAGAAAGTTTTTTTAAAAAGTAACTTATTGGTTTAAATATAGATATATTTATTTATCACCCAGACCTCCCTAAATGTGTCAGACATGAATACCTTTCCTGAGTATTTTGGGTACAAACAGGTCAGAGTCTTCCAGAGGCAGAATTAATCCTTGGTCATGTCAACACCTTTGTGAGTATAATCAAGAATAATATTTTGTAAAACAGTGTGAAATACCTTTAGTTCAATGTAACAGAAAGTATGTAAAAATGGATGCAAAAGAAAAATGCTAAAAGTTTTATATGTTGAACAAAAAATAATGATATGTTATGGTTTAAATGCTAATTGTCATTAATTGAAAATAAAGACAGTGTTGTTAAAATATCTTAAACTTCAGAAATTACAGCTAAAAATACTGGATATTCCATATCCACTGTAATATGAAATTCTCCAGTATGAATCATTAAACTGAAGAATTCTTAATGCTCAACGTGCAATAATATCAACGGCAACAAATTACAGTGCACTTCAGCAGGAAGGCAGGGAAGAAGAGGAAGGTAAGGTGAATCTGTAAAAGACATAGAGTCGAGACACTTATAGCTTAAAACATGTTTAACTTTTCAGAAAATGCTTGCAGGACCAATACTGAATTATTTATAACTATAGTTATAACTCTAGAATGGCAAAAAGTCCAGCCTTCCATGCCACAATATGCAGTAGGACATTTAAATACAGTGTACCTTAGTTTTAGTTTCCAATTTTTGTCATTTCATACGAGGAGAGGTTGAGAGCCCTGGGATTGTTCAGCCTGGACAAGAGAAGGCTCAGTGGGAATCTTATTCCTGCCTTTAACTGCCTAACAGGTATTTAGGCTAAAGACAGAGTCAAACTCTTTGTGGATGGGCATAGCAAAAGACAACAAGCAAATGTTTTAGCAAAGAAAACTCCAGTTGACCATAAGAAAAGAAGTCCTCACCTTGAGGGTGGTCAAACACTGGAAGAGGATGCTCAGAGAGGTTGTAGAGTCTCCATCCTTGACGATACTCAACACCTGACTGGACAATGTCCTGGGCAATTTCATGTAACTTTGAGATTGACTGCACTTTGAGCAGGAGATCTGACTAGGTAGCCACCAGCGGTCATCTAAATTATTCATACTTAAAATCTAAGATCTAAATTATTGTTTGATTTGATGATTTGTGAGCAGCCTGAAGGGCATGTAGGCACAATCAGCTGTCTAAAATTCAAGTTTTCCCTTGATCACTCTTTCTCTGAATTGCAGAATATTTTACTACTTCATTTGCAGTGAGGGTTGGAAAATAACCCATTTGAGGCTGTGTAATGGGTAACTCATCCTGGCTGAAAACCACAGCAAACTAATTTTCAGGACTGTCAGCTCTGTCAGTGTAGTTGGTCACTGAGAAAGAGGTTCATCTTATCATATTTTAGATATTTACAGTGCAGAAATCCACATCTGAGCTACTTGTCAAAACTCTAAAGTAAATAGAAGGAAAAAGGATTCTAGTGAGCAATTCATCTGGTCTCTTTCAGATACCTGTCAGGAGTAATGAATGGTGCCTTCAAATGACCTATTTTTCTGTCATTGACTGAAAATATAGAAAATATAGAATAGGGAGCTAACTCAGTGGTAAAAGTGTACTGTGTAGAGACTCAAATGAAGTTAGTACCTCCTAGTTATCTTGTAGGAGGAGTCCTTTTTCGTCTGTTATATCTCCTGTGTTCTTTGTCAGTTATTTCCTCAGGTAGGCTTCGTGCTGGGTTACCACAACCACGTGCTTCAGTTTGTGAGTCAGAGTCAGAGGAGTGGCCAGAAATCCTCACAACCTGCCGGGATTTTTTTGGAGCTAACAGTGTCAAGATGAGGAAATGGATGAAGCTTTCTTTAAAAAACTTGAGAAATTTTCTGAATCACAGACCCTCGTTCTCATGGGGATTTTCACTTCCCAGCCATGTGCTAGAAGGCAACACAGTGGGACACAAGCAGTCCAGGAGGTTTCTGGAGGGCATTGGAATAATTTCTTTGCGCAGGTACTGGGTGGACTAATCAGGGATATGCACAGCTGGATCTGCTATTCACTGGCAAGCAAGAACTGATTGGGAACCAGGTAATCAGTGGTAGCCTTGGCTGTAGTGATGTTAAATATGGGAGCTGCATTTCAGGCAAACAGATTTTGGCTTATTCACAAAACCGTAGGTGGCATCCAGATGGATGTGTCCTGGTACTTGGGAAGACAAGTGTGGTATTTACAGCTTGCCCTAGATATCTCTCCTCCTTTGCGCTCTTTATTGACAGAACATCTTCATTTGTGCTTCAGATACATTAATTTGGGGCAATGTGGGCCTAATTTTATGCATAGCAATGTGGACATAGATAATGTTTTACTAAAGTGCCCAGGCATCTCACTGAAGACCTAAAATTAGGCCACACAGAGATAGCAGATTATTTTATCAGATTAGAATCCCATGAATGCAGGGAATGGCCTAACAAATAGTGTGCATCGGCATTAAAGAGTAAACAAAATCATTCCAGTCAGTAATGACATTTGTTCTGCTGGTTTTTTTGTTTTGGAGTTGTTTTTTTTCCCCTTGTATTTTTCCTTTTCTCTGATGTAACAAACCTTTTCCTTATAAATACTATAAGGAAATTAGTCTTGATCATTACTTCCCCTCAACCTATATCAGGAGACTGGCTTGGCTAGGGCAGCTAGAGCCCTGATGCAGAAAGGCAGCACATGGGCTGGAAGCAGGGGCAAACTGCACAGGAGGAATCTATAAATATCACCCAGGCATATAGGGATGGTGTCAGAAGAGCCAAAGTTCCACTGGTGTTGAGCAGAAAGCCCCAAATAGACCAAGCCCTGAGCAGCCTGGTCTGACCCCAGAGCTGACCCTACTTTGGGCAGGGGGTTGGTCTAAAGACCTCCTGAGGTCCCTTCCAGCCTCAGTTATCCCCTTCAGTACTGAAATAGTCACTAGCCTGTGTGATTACCAGCCTGATTATTTTTATCTATTTTTGGCATCTGCTGGACCTCTATCCATGATTTGGTGCCATTAAGTCAGTGCAGGTGTTCACCTGCATCTCTGGAGAGTCAACAGAAGAAGTTAGAGGTAACTCTATGATGCAGAAAAATAGTAAGAAGAGTTTTCAATACTACGTACAAGATAACATTTAAGACACTCAAAGACATTTCAAGAAAACAAAATAAAAATAAAAATAAATTAGCTGTTCTGATATCTTTTCAATGTAGTTTGCTTTCTTGAAATGCCTATCATGTTTTCTTTCAGCAAATCTAATTTTGAAATGCACAGCCAGCATCAGCAGTGGAAAATAATATGAAACAAAATGTGTTATATCCTCTCTGAATACAAAAAGGTCCTGCTAGGGACCTTCTTTCATTTATAGCCAGATAAATCCAACTTCAGCCTGTCACAGGGTCATACTTCTGATATATCCTAATAGAGAAAGCTAAACTTTTGTACAGATTTTATTTTTACATGGTGATTTTTAGTGTTCTCTTAAAACAATGATTTCCACTCATCTCATCTGTAACTTACTCTCTCTCATGTTTCTTTTCTGTCAGTTTTCTTGAAGAACAAGAGAAAAAAATATGTATTTGTCTTTTTTTTGCTTTTGTATTCTTTCTCTTCTTTTTTTCTTCTGCTTCCTTCTGTTATTTTTACTCCAAACCTTTCTTCCCAATTCCTTGTCTTTGTCTCTTCCTTTAAAAAACCCAAACATTCTTCTATATATCCACTCCTTATTCTTCCTTCCTTTGCAGTGTAGGTATCAAGGTTATCTAAGGAGGAAAAGCATAGTAACTGTACACAAACAGTGCTTGATAAAGTTCACGTTCTCCAGTAAGTGATGAAGCAGGCTCTCTATATATCCATATACTAGAGGATTATATGTCAACACAGGTGCAGACACTGAGGATCTGGTCCAAGTATGTAATGGTTCTTTCTCTTATGATTATCAGTTGTGTGTATTGCATTGAGAATCCCAGTGGGGAGTCTTTATTGTTGAGTCCTTTGAAAGCTCAAAGAAGTTTCAACGACACGAGTCAAGTATTTTATTATCTTCAGCTGCAGCTCTTTCCCATCTTCGCTGAACACATAACTGTTGTTGTAAAGGTAATAGGTCTGCAGCTTCTAGTTTTATCCCTGCATTAATTGGGACTTCACATTTGCAAATGGATTCACTAGCATCAGGCTTGCAGCACGATAGAAATTTAGAAATTTCCAAGTTCTCCCTGGGTTCCTGCTATTATTAAACATACAAAAACCTCGCAATAGGTAGATAAATACGTATTACCTCACCAGGACTACAAAGACAGACACTCCTGAGTGTTGGAAGGTAATATGGTTAATTCATTCTCCCATACAAATGGTGTCAGGTTTGACTTTTTTAACCTGGGTGCCTCACTTAACTATTCCTGAATGGGTGAAACAATAAACACGTTAAACGGTACTGTTGATCCATAAATGATTCACTGTATCCCCATATTGAAATATTCCAAATATAAGAGGTAGTACATGGCCCAGGGCCTTTACAGCTGAAAGTAATGTCTGGATTCTTACTATGATGTAAAGTCATCAGTACCTGATGGCTGTTTGAAGGCCCAGGTAAACTTAAATACCCCAAATGTACAAATATTCCTGTCACTATAATCTGAAATGAAAAGGCTCTTGTGGTCATTTTGTTACTGATGAAATGGTAGGGAATTATGACTATGACCAGATACCACACTACGCAATGTCATGTTGTGCAACAGTAGGTATGATACTAACATTTCTAGTCATGCATAAATTAGAAGACAACTTCATTCTGTAGATTTCTTTTTCTTCTGATGGGTATTTTGCAGTTCTTTTTTTCCACTCTAGAAATGCTGTAACCCATTGGTTCATTGCATAAGGAACATGCTGGAGACTTCAAAATGCATAAAGAAAAAGAAAAACGGGTTTTGGTTTTTTTCAGTATGCTTACTAATACTTTTTTTGATGGTTTGCAGCTGACCAAAGAACTATGACCTTAGGAGAAGTCAGGTTGAAGTTAAAATGTAGAAAACTAAGAGTTTTGTCTACCAGTTTCAATTAAGGAGCAAACTGACATACAGGATATTTTGGCCTGTGAAGTTATACAACCACCAGAAAAGGAAAATCATGTGGTACTAAATAGAAAATGGATATATGAAGGAAAACCAGGCCATCAGAAGTAGAAATGAAAATTCTGAATGTTTCTGCCTCATTCAACTCTCAGACCAATACCTGGAGAAATTGGATTAACTGTCACTTATGAGGAGAACACGGATTCAATTCCTTTAAAGCAGCAAGGAAAGGGGAACCTTAGGAGAGCATTAGCAAGAAATTCTGAGGCACAATACTATTTTCCTTAGTTTAATAGCATGATTACATAGATGCTGAAAGAAGCAGCAGCTTCTGGGATTCCTTACATTGGCACACAGGCTGTTGTCACACACCTGTGACATTACCAAATACCTTCATTATTTCTTATCTGGTCAGTTGTCAGAAAACTCTAGCAGCATTAAGAGGAGCTGCCCCTTTCTTCAACACCATTCAACAAATCAGATCTCCATTTGAGAATATGTCTTTTTGTCATTTATTATTTTCTCAGTGTGATAGCAGGACAGTAACAAGTGAACTACTGTTCAAACCCGTGTCCTCCCAGTAGAAAAACTTCTTTTTCATAATTTGTTTAAACATATTTTTTTTTCTGTATTTTTGAAGTTACTGTCATTGCATTTTGGTATGTAACTTTTGGGGAGAAACACACTGAGATCAAATGGACACTACCTGGAATAATAATTTAGATAAGGCTTCACTGACGTAATACATTATTGAGTTTTCACTATGTTAAAAATGCTTAGCTTATTTAATAAAATGGTGTTACACATTTCACATATGGAACAGAAGATTCTCATCCACGAGACATTACAGAGACACAAGGTCAAATTCTGTTCACATTGATCTTTCTGTAAACTCTAATTTCCCTAAGTCCAAACAAGACCAGAGCTATTCTCATATATTCTCTTCTGTTCACATTTTTTTAATATAAGTAGCTTGTAATAATTTTCTACTTTCTTCCACCCTACATTAAACTTTTGCTATATAATAAACATATTTTGAGATTATCAGCCAGTTTTCTTAAAAATAAATTATTTTGAATAGTCCAGGGATTATCAAAGCAGTCACATTTCTTCTTATGCATAGAAGACATTTCATCACACATCTTCTATCTCATCACCACTTAATGACAAGCAGTCACATTCTGAAGTTATTTATGGCTCTAGGTATGTCCATGCACAAGCATGAAATCTGGAAGGAAAATTCTGTTTTGACTGTGGGTTTCCTGGATCATTTGTAATTTTACCTTTACATTGGGAATATAAAAAATAAATTCATCTTGTATCTACGCAAAATTGGCATCAAGTATCTCTTCTGGGAACCACATGGACATTTTTTATCCTTTGCATTTACTGGTTCATAGCTAAAAAGGATGAGATTAGAAACAGGAACTGGGGAACAAACCTCAGACGAGAGAAGCCCTAGCTGGCACAGCACCTCAAGCCAGACGACCTTCTGATCTCCCTTCCCACCTATGTAGTTTCTTGCTTCTAAGGAAATGGTTCCATTTTCTACAGTTATGGGGAATCCCTCTTGACTTCATTTTAACCCTAAAGCTCAAAGGAGCTTTCCTAAACATTGAAACTAACCCTACTGGGTCTGTTTGGGGTGGAGTTAACTTTCTTCATAGCAGCCCATATGGTGAAGTGTTTACATTTGTGGCCAAAACTGTGTTTTATCACAGCACTGGTTTATCTACTGTTGACCAGCACCTGCACAACATACAGACCTTCTCTGTTTCTCACACTGCCACCCCAGTGAGTATGCTGAGGGAGCACAAACAGTTGGGTGCGGACACAGCAAAGTAAAACGAAAAAAAAGAGGTATTGCACACCACGTCACATCATGTTCAGCAATAACAGTGGTGGTGAGGGTATGAGTTTCTCCAAAGTAGACTTTGCGTGGAGACTGGCTGGGCATCAGTCTACTGGTGGTGAATGATTGCTTTTGCATTATCCATTTCTTTTTCTTTTTCTTTTTCTTTTTCTTTTAATTGTGTCTGGCTCACAGGGAATTTCTCAGGCTAGGTAATGTCTATCTAGGCCAATAAAATGTTTGTCTGGCTTAGATGGGAATTCTTCATATGCCATCAAGGTGTTTTGAAGACTTCAGGTGATTATCAAGTAAGCTGCACTTTCCCTCTAAATTACTTTAAACTGAGCCAACATCCCCTTGTGGGCTTTCTACATCTTCTGCAAAAAGCAGCATTGAAAAAGTTGGTTGGAAAAAGGAAATTCCATCCCACACAGAAATCCCTTCCCCTAATACTACTTCTATATTCAATATGTTTATTAGCAGAAGTTTGATTTTCAGAAAGAAAACATATCAAATAATCAAGATCTTAAAAAAAAATCTTTCAACATATCTCATCTTTCAAGACAAAGACAAAAACTATTCCTTTTAAGTGAAAGCAAATCAGTCTTTCTCACCTCCATTTTTTATTCCCTCTTGTACTTTGACTTCCATCTGCAGAATTAGCAGCTGATCTGAACAGTGAAGCACATATATGTTAATCTACAAATGGAACACCTTAAGCTATTGTTTCCAATTTGTTTTAATGTTTTCCAGCTGAATTTCTACTTTTCTATGAAAAGTGAAAAGGAACTTTGCCAGTCTCCCATTTGTTCCCATCAAAATCCCCCAAATCACTCTTTGGTGAGTAAAAATATATCAAAACCAACTATTGAGAAGACATTTAGTCCTAATTTTTTTTCCTCAGATTGTTTGGAATTTGATATTCTCTTAAGGCACTAACTGCAACTGCCTGCAAACAATTTATAAAATAAATGTACATTCTTCTTGAGAATAGATCCATAATTCCAAACAATGGATAAATTTTTCACCCTCTCTGTGACACTTGTCATCCTATAGCTATAGTAACCTAATGCTTTTTCATCCTCCATGCCTCCTCACTCTCAAGAGTGAAATCAGGATGGACATGTTTGTCACCATGGCAGCAAAACACTACATGTATTTTAACCAAAGCAGATGCAGAGAGTGCAAATCCCTGGTTTCTTTGGGTTTGGAGAGCTTTGAGGTGGCTCACTTAACTATAAGTCCCAGCATAAAAAAGAAAGGGGAATATTTCCCTGCTTTTGAATGCTAAAGAAACCTGCATATTCTTTCCCTCAGCTTGTATTTCCCCTGAGTGCTGGCATATGGCTAGTTACTGTATTTTTCCCCCCAGGGCAGACAATGAAAGCTTGTTACAGTAAAGTTGTTATTTAAAAGATGAGATCATTTTTATAGGAAGCTTTGCTACAATACAAGGACTTTCAGCTTGTAATAATATCATAGTTCACAAAATAACTAATGGAAAAGGAAGGAAGTTGGTATGATTTATGGAAACGTGAAGAGTAAGACTGAGTACCTCATAGCAGGTCCCTTAAAAGCTGCTGGTTAAGACAGCTGTGTCAGGCAACGGGAGCACTGAAGAGTGGTGTTTTTTTAAATCCTGCCTCTTCATCTATGATGTCTGACAAAAGATAGGTGTCCCAGGCAGCATTCACCTTCCTTCATGGTCCTCTTCACTGCAGCATATCTTCCTTCTGGGTCACTCGGCCCCATTAGGAAAGCATGTGCTCGACTGACAATAATACACAGCAGAGGCACTTAGGTATTAGATAAAATAATTTGAAATTTGCTAAGAATCAGATGCAATCTGCTGAAACCATGAAGTCAGTTTCCCTCCTACTTACTCTTTCCCTTTCTCCTGTACCTGAATTCGTACACCCCTTCTGCACAGTACAAAGTGAGTTTACAGCTTGGTGTGGCTCTACTTTGCACTGCTTTCCCTCAGTTGGTGTAAGGATGACTTGTCTGAACTGGAACTTTTTATAATCCTATTGCAGTTCGCTATCCTGTGGTCAGAATATGCACAACGCTATTTTGCCATCAGGGACTATAATTAGGCAATACTCTGTAGAGAGGGCACTATCAAGGGCTGAATCCACCTGAATGGATAAGGACAGGATTTATCCCACTTCTTGCTCAGCAAAACAAAACAGGTTTACCCTGTGCAACAGACTGCCACTCCTGAAAGTGTCTGCAGGCAATTTCTACAATGTCTCCCTCGAGCTTTCTCTGCAGGGAAGCAGTGCTGCTGTGTACTATCCCAGGATGAAAATATTGAGAAGGCACAGGCTAGCTCATTACACATTTCTTTGGCAACCACCAAAGACCTCTGTTGAATATCCCTCTAGCCTCCGCTCCCTCCTTCCTCCACCCCAAATATTGCAGAAAATAAAAGGATCTCATAAAATTGAGAGCAGCTTGTGGACTCAGTTTAGTAGTGATGAAGTAGGCACTTTATTACTACCCACTCTGATATAAGTCAGCCTCAACTGCAAACAATTAGAAAGGCTATAGAGGGAGGACATAAAGATATTCAATCTTGCAAAAACAGCTTAAAATTTGTACTTAAGGGGGAAATTTAATATAAGAGTGACATTGTCTGTGGTTTGTACTTCATTGCCAGTATTTTTTTTTTGTTTGGCAAAATGAGAACTATCGTTTTTTTAGTTAGCTGTTATCTAGTACTGACTTTATTGCAAGCAACACGTGTTTACAAGAGCTTTAATATTATTGTTTATGGTGTAGTATTATTGCAGTGAATGGTATGCCCTAGCATAAAAAGATCTTAAAAAAAAAGATGTATTAAATGAAATCCTGGAAATTAACATTAAAAAGCCAGGCATTTTTACTTATCCTATGTGTTTGTTCCGTCCACTGACAATAACAGCTTATTAAAATTGTTAAAACAGAATAATCATATTCTCTGAGAACGATCCTTTGTAAAACAGGTAGAGACTAGACGGTCTGCCCTTGTTTCCACTAAAAATATCTCCTACTTTAAGAAAAAGGAAGAGAGACTGGAAAATTCAACTTGTAGGACAAATTATGGAGCTGTCACTGCTTCCTGAGGGGGTTGAAGTGAACTTTCTTGGTAAAAAGGTCCACAGTCACTAGGACATTGTATTTCCCTGCAAGGGTGGCAGCTCTGCTGTGAAATCAAAAAAGTGTTGGAAGGTGGTTGTAGCTTTGAGGAGACCAAGTGGCACCACGGGATACCGATAGTGTCCATGACTGGTGCAGAAAGCAGTTTTTCTCTCATTCCCTTGCCAGATTTGCAGCAAATTGTAAGCTTTTCACAGGTCCAGCTTTGTGAATTGTCAGGCCCCTGAAGACATTCAAAGAGCTCTTGCGGGGGAAGCAAGGGATGCTGGTTCTTCACTGGCATGTCTGTAATCTTCTCCCAGGTTGAGATGCCCATACTTCTTTTTGACAAAAAATATGGGAGCTCAGGAGGAGACGTGAAGGGGCGGATCAACTTCAGTGCCTGACTGTTCTTGAGGTATCGAGGGCAGCTAATTTGGGATGTGACAAGGCACAGATGTCCCCAAAGGGCACCTTCTCTCCTGGGACCAGGGCAACGGGCAGTTATGCAGATAATGGGGCAGCAGGGTTTCCTCCCCTTTCTTAAACACATAAGCGAAGTTGCTGTAATCATGTCGGCACCTTCATTAAGGCAAGGTTTGTTTGGCCGGGGCAGGGGCAGGGCCGTGGGGCCTGGGCAAGTCAGGGCTGCGGCCTGTGGGGCCGGGCAGAAGCGAAGGATCTCAGGGTTGGGGTTGCGCTCGGGTGAGGACATGGTCCAACGGGGGGGACGTCGCCTTTGGTGCAGCTATTGAGTAATGACGTTCCTGGGTTGCAGTCCTCAGGGTGGAGGAGGCCTGCCACGGTCAGTAGGTCTCTGGGCAGCAGGTATGGTTGGGGTGGTGGCACAGCCAGGCCACCGCTCGTACAAGGCGGCGCCAGGACCTGGGACACTTGAGGACTACGGTGGGGAAAACAGCCCTAAGGGGATCCTGGGGTTAGTTCTTGCCCTCAGGCTCTGGGTACCCCCTTCCCACAGGGAGACACAAGGACCTCGCTTGGCAGCGGAGGAGGAGATTGTGCTTCCCCAGCCAGGGCGGCCTGGGACGACAGGGAAGGGGCAGGTGGGTGTGATGGGGGATGCCAGGGTTGGCGCAACAGGAGCCATTGGATGGCGACGTCCCCCGGCTGCCCCTCTCGTCTGCAGCAGTGGCAGTGGTGGGGTGGGTCAGGCTGGGGAGGACCCTGGGCCCATGGACTGGGGGCCTGAAGAGACGGATCAGAAGACCCGCTGGTGCCATCGGGGTCACCCTGGCCAAAAAGTGACAATTAATTTTAAGAAAATTATATTGGTACTGGACTGGAGCCCTGTTCTCAGGAACTGGACCCAGGGAAAGGAAAAAAAAGGTTCATTTTATGATTACAGTGTCACTGGGCAAAGAAGCAGAAACCGATCCAAATGAGGGCAGAGGCTATTATGGTTTTGCTTTTGCCCTGCTATGAATATTTCACATTCATCAGTTCTGAGAAAATTCCCTCACGGTTTTTAAGTGCAAACTGACTGAGCATTCAGGGGAGCCACTTAAATTGAAACCATTCTTTAGCTCATAATGTAACCAGATGATACATCAAACATTTTTGCTTATTAATGCGGGATTTTGAACATGAAGGTTTGTTCCATCTTCACCATTCATCAATCTGTCCATTCAGTCTGAACATCCACACAGGATAATGTTATATTCTGCCTTAAATTTCTATGTCACCATAGTAGAGGAAAGCACTGCAAAGACTTATTCTCATTCAGAAAAGCTTTGATGTGCTTCAAAGATAAGAGCACTTCATTATGTTCGTGAAGAGTAAAAGTGTCCTACTATGACAAGAACTCTTTTAATATGATGGTTAAGTGAAGCTTAACATCAGTTTCAAATGAATAAAAGCACTTGCTGATGGCAGGTCATTGTTCATATTTACCCTCTTCAAGTCCCTGGTTCTCATTGAAAATGCTTACATCTTTAAAAAAGATTAGTTTTTGTTTCATAGCATGTCATAGGATTACACTGATTTGGATTTCTTGCAATAAGATGAAACATTTAGGTCATCATGTTGACATTAGAGATAAAAGACTTTCAATTTACTATTCATAAGGGCACCCTCTCTTTTGTGTAGAGGACATAGATTAGTGGCTCTCTTGAACCTTGTGTTTTTTAGAGTCTCTGGAACAGCTTTACAGTGGCACAGAACAAGTCTGGCACTATCCTGTTCATTTATACTCATGAATTAAGTGAATCTTTCTTAGAAAGGAAGCAAATTTCACTACACAGGAGAAAACAAAGCATAACACAGGTTTTCACCCTAACTAAATGGTGCACATACTTTTTGTCACTATTTCTGTAATGTTCACACTATTGAGAGGAAGTGAGAGAACATTTTTGGACTTAAAATAATTGTTTATTCATACTCTACCATCCTATAAGAATTCATGACAAAATTGTTACTCCATTTGCTATATAACATACAAACAAACAGGGAAATTAACTGGGAAATAAGAAAACCTTGCCCCTTCTTATGCAGTGAGGTCTGTAAAGACATAGTCATCTCTTTTCTTGGTTCTCCTCTCCTTTTAACAATTTTCTCCCCTACTGTTCATTACCCTGACATTCACACATCTCCTGCTGTCCCCAGAGTCCCCTGCTGACAGGGATGTGTTACAGCTGAGTCTTTTAAACTGTTTCCATTTCCCTTATGTGCCATTCTTTAAAGAACTGCTTTACCATATGGTACGTATGTCACATAATCATATCTGTTATGGTCATGTCTGAAAGGCAACTGAAAAGGGGTCTGATTGATAGTACCAAAGCTAAAACTGTATGCAGTGTGAAGATACCTACTGTTTCACACAAGTGCATTTATCGTGAACTATTCTAACCGAATGTGCTAGATTTTGCAGGATTAAGAACAAAGCCAAAGCACTAAGTTATTGATTAAAGCACTAATATTTCTAGCAATCAAGTTACACAAAATGAAATGTTAAATAGGAAAGTATGTAAAAATTGAGGTAAATAGGATCCAGATTAATCCTTTGCTGATATCTAGACTAAGCAAATCTTGAAAGTTCAAAATATTCTAAGAAAAGTCTTAAACTACTTCAAAATAAAGGTTTCATAGTTAGCATTTTTTTCTTCATTTCCTCCTTAATTCTTAATATTCTATGAAGTTTCTGCTTTCTGAAATCATGTAGTAGTAGACTTCCAAGAGTTTCTTCCTTTGACATAGTATATACAGTCTTATGTTTCAGTGAATGGTCCTCTCTTACAACTCAGAAAACTCCTGACAAACTTGCTGTATATACCTTTCATCATTATATGTAATTCTATTGTATCTTTGTGTAAGCACTTCCTTTTTAGGTAGAAATTAAAAATAAAAATCTTCCAGTCTTTTCAGTCTCTTCAGTTAGCAGTTTTCTTTATCTAACTATTGAAGTAATTTCTGAGGTGCAATGACCAGAAAATATGACATAGAATATCCTCGAGTGGCTACAGTATATAATTTGCTCTTTATAAATGTTCCCTATGCTATTGTCCATCCTATTCCTTATAGGGGCTGACACATAGTTTACTTTCCAGGTAATACACATGCACAGAGCAGAATGGGTGGTCTCCACAGACCTGACTGGAGTGTCCTTGCGTGCTCACCAAGAAGCCTTTGTACTCCCACTAGCACGTCTCTGAGATGTTGCTTCTCTTTGGTGGTAGAAAATGAGAGTAAGGCATGTTATGGCCTCTACTTCCCTCTTTGACATCTCATCTTTCTTTCCTCTCCTCATATGTTTGCACGTTATGTATAGACACATACATTGTGTGCTTTTAGGATAACCTCAGACAGCAAAAGCCAAATTCTCAGAAGAGTTCTCTGCCTTCCAGTTACTCTAAATGTATTTTTTACTTTGAAAGATGCACAGAAAAAAAAATTGGAGAAGGAAAATCAATGAAAGAAGGAATTCAGTGAGTAAGTTTATATAAGGAGAACTTGTCTGTGTTGAAGTAAGGTGTTAACTTACAGTGCACTAGCTAATACTTGAATTATATCAGGAAAAAAAAAAAAGGTATGACTAGTATATAACATGTAGTATATTAGTTTCCTGTGTAATAAAATAAGTTATCGAAATAAGGACCATTTTGACTTGATGCACCCAATCTATTCTAGAGCAGACTTTTGGAAGATTAATAAATGGGGAAGAAGCTGATCCGCATTTGTTCCTACATGTTTGTAGGATTTCTGGAGGATTCTGAATATTTCATATATATCAGATAGATATATAAATATACTAACCTGGCATAAATATACAAAGCAGAAAAACACTCTCAGGATAGGATTTATCTGAATAAATGTTGATATCTGCTGCTTAAACCTATATCTTTACTAGCTGTCTATATTCCCTTTATGTACCATGAATCTTGCTTTATGTATTTTGAAAAGAATTAAGGACTTAATCTCATTCTGAAAAAGACATCCAAAATAGGTGAATCAGAGGCTATGGTGCCTGTATCTTCCTAGTGAATAAAATGGGAGTCTAAGGAGACTAGATTCTAGCTTAGATTCAAGATCTACATGTATGATGCCTACAGTTAGGTGAGATGAATTTCTCCCCCACTGACTTGGATCAGGTCCACTTGAGCAATGAAACTGAAACTTCCTATGAGGCCATCTCATGAAATTTCAGGCTGTAGTATCTGCCAGTAGTAGTTCCAATAAATTATGTCAGTTTTATTTTGCTTTGCCCTTGTCACTGCAATTCTGTGTTTATTAATCACAGGCATATAATATTTGCTGTTTAAATCAAATGTTTTGATTGCATTGTTGCTCATGAGACCTACTTAGAGGCAAAAATGTCATTGCATCTTTCTTGGGTTGAGAGGAAATAATGTTGGCTGTGTTGGATGTCTTTGTACATGAAGCTTTAAGAAATGAGTTCTAAAATGCCCATGTGCATAGAAAGGGTACAATCAAATACTTGAAGGCATTTATGCTTGTAAAATCATTTGAATAAATAGGATTTCTGTATATTTAATAATACATTTAGTTCAAAGGCTGTATTCTGTGGTTCATTTTAAACGCAAACTTGCATAGAGCTAATCTTCATGGAGCTGGAAGAATATAAGCATGAAAAACAGTTAAGACTGTGGAGGCATTCTGGATTTAGAAAGGCATACTTTGGGGGGGGGGAGGGGGATATTTTTTAACTTCTCCCAGATTAAAATTTATTTCCATTTTATTTCGTTTAAAATAAGGCTGTCAAGGTACCCTCTTGTTGTGGTTTAACCCCAGCCGGCAGCTCAGCCCCACACAGTGGCTCACTCCCTCCCTTGCAGTGGGATGGGAGAGAGAATCAGAAGGATAAAAGTGAGAAAACTCGTGGGCTGAGATAAAGACAGTTTAATAGGGAAAGCAAAAGCTGCGTGTGCAAGCAAAGCAAAATCAGGAATTAATTGCTAATTTCCATCGGTAGGCAGTAATGGTTACTTGTGAAGACAAACGGCATACCTCCAAAGTCCCCCCCTTCCTTCCTTCTTCCCCCTTCAGCTGATGCTGATCATGATGTCCTATGGTCTGGCATCTCCCTTGGGTCAGTCGGGGTCAGCTGTCCCGGCTGTGTCCCCTCCCAACTCCTTGTGCCCCCCCAGCCTGCTCGCTGGTGGGACAACATGAGAAACAGAAAAGGCCTTGATGCTGTGTAAGCACTGCTCAGCAATAACTCACACATCTGTGTATTAGCCAAGATGTAGCACCATGCCACCTATCCCAGCCAAAACCAGTATGCCTCCACAGTCACGTTTACGATGTGCTTCACACAGAGTTGCAGAAACTTGCCATGCTCTCACCTGTTAAAAGCAAAACAACAATGGAGGATAAATATGAGACACTTACAACTCAAGTGTGAGATTATTATCTGTCAGGTCACCATGATCCAAAAAAAACTGTACTTAATGGGATGGACATTCTACCAGACACTAAGGGAGTTGTCTGGGTTTTGGCTGCTCTATTTTTGTTTATGGCTATATATGAAATAGCAGTTCAGTGATTAAGACCTATTTTTACAGCATGAAGGATATGCAGCATATGAAAACCAATATATGTTGTAATTGTTGGTAACGGATTGTCATCCCAAGACTTTGCTAGATATTTGAACTCCCAGTTCTAGGCACTGAGTAAACACCATTTAAAGCTAGACCATGCTGTGAAAAAGTGAAAGTGTAAGAAAAGAAGAATAAAAAAGGTTGTTGGAAGAGCTGTGAATAACCACAGGTCTCTTTGTCCTAGGCTACAAAGCCATAATGCCTACGAAGACAGAGATACTGCTCTGTATGCATATACATTTGTTTAAAAATGTTTAGTGAATACAGATCAGTACCATGCAGCTGTATTTTAAATTACAAATGTTTTATAAATACGTTCATGATCATGAATCATAAATGAAGCAATGACTTCTGACTGTGTGATTAATATGTGTCCTTGTCGTAGTTTAACCGCAGCCGGCAATTAAGCACCACGCAGCCGCTTGCTCAGTCCCCTCTACCCGGTGGGATGGGGGAGAGAATGAGGAAAAAAGAAGTAAAACTCATGGGCTGAGATAAGAACAGTTTAACAGGACAGAAAAGGAAGGGATAATAATCATCATCATCATCATCATCATCTTCATCACAAAACAAGTGATGCACAATACAATTGCTCACCACCTGCTGACCGATGCCCAGCTAATCCCCAGCCACGGTGCCCCCCTGGCCAACTCCCCCCAGTTTCTATACTGGACATGACATCCCATGGTCTGGAATACCCCTTTGGCCAGTTTGGGTCAGCTGCCCTGGCTGTGTCCCCTCCCAGTTTCTGCTGGCAGGGCAGTATGAGAAGCTGTAAAGTTCTTGACTTAGTATAAACACTGCTTAGCAACAATTAAAACATCAGTGTGTTATCAACATTCTTCTCATCCTAAATCCAAAACACAGCAGTCTACCAGCTACTAAGAAGAAAATTAACTTTATTCCAGCCAAAACCAGGACAGTTCTGTTGATTCAACATGTGCTGCTTAAACTGTTTAGTTTCAACTTGTGCCAAAAACATACTTTGTGTGTGATGAAGTCCACTGCATCAGAGAAATAGATAAAACCAACCATCAGGCTAGGTACATCTGCATTTCAGGGAAAATACAGTGATACTTTTTGAAAGGACAAAGGAATCTTTATCTGATACAACACAATTGAAAAGCTCTATGTCTTGCATTAGATGCCCTCAGGAGAATTTTGACTCAGATATACAAAGGTTTTTACAATCCTAAATCCCACTGAAACCAAAGGAGCTGGAAATCTGAATGTCCTTGTGGTTCTTACCAGTGGTGTCTCTTTGTAAACCCATGAACTGATCTTCAATTCTCCTTGAAGTACTCTGTGCATAAAGTACTTACCTATGCTTCTTCTGAAATCCTCAATGGTAATGTTAGATGATACATACATTCGGTGAAGCACGTCCTAGATATCTTCTGGTCTCTTACATTTTAAAATGTTGATAGGAATAATTACAGGATGAAATTTCCAGCCTTCAGTGGAAGGTCAAGAGAAACAGAGCAGTTTCACGGGGATTGCCTGCATTGGCCTTAGTCCATGGAAGAAACCGCGTGTCAGCTATAATGTCAGTAAACAAAACTTTTAGCTAGCTTTCTCAAGAAATGAGAGAGTGCTCAGGGACTTTGAGCAATGATGAAGTCCCAGACTGAGCTGTGTGCTTAATTAATGCTATAGACTACAATAGAAGATGTATTTGCTATTTGTTTTTAATTGGGGCAAGTTTAGAACTGTAATGCATGCAAGTGATCACTTGATTAATAGTGTAGATGCTGCTAAAATCTTGTCACTTCCAATTCCTCCCATTTAGTGTGGTAATATATGGGAATGAATTCCTCTTCGGTTTAAATTAGCAGTTTGATGGTCTGTCGCTTAAAGATTGCAACGAAGGCCGTGCCCGATGCAGCAGTGGTCGTCCAGAGCTACCGCTGGGGCATGGGGAGAGGGGACGACAAGGATCGTTCTTCCCTGAATTGCAGCAAACTGAGTAAAAGGACTACCATTCTGGTTTCAACCTTGCAAATTGGTTTCAAAACTGGCAAGAAAGTGGCCTTTTTTACCCTACCTGTGACCACGTTATGGCTCGTCAGCCTATCACATATAAATTCTATCCTTAAGAGGCTTACTGTCTTAAATTTGTCTTTGATTCACTCCATCATTAATCCAGCTTCTTACTAATAGAACTACATTTATTTCAATGTCTTTATAACACCACAAAGTGAAAAAGAGTATATAAGAAGAAAGAACAAGTATCCATACGGCATGGAACGAATCACTTAAAGGTCAGATATAAAACCTGGAAAACATAAACAGTTTTGTTTTTTCTTATTTGAAATTTCTTTTTTTTAGAGATTTGACACTAAACTTCTGCTAAAATTTAAACTGTTGTAGAAAATCAAATTAATTTAAACAGCCACGATGGTTACAATATGCTGTAGGTAAACCATTTAAGTTATAGTACAGCTGCAGATAAGCTATAATATATATGTGTATAGATAAATGTGATGGAGTATTGTAGAAGTACACTAAGCTGGCACTTGTGCAAGGTACAGTGAGGTCTTTAAGGATAGAAAGCACCAGTGCTGAAATGATAGTAATAAGGGCAAAAGTCAGATGCATTAGCAACACCTCTGGGATGCTTGGTAAGAGTCTAAATGTCCAATTTAAAAGTAATATACTGCTACAACACCAAAAGAAATAATTCACGGACTGTTAACAATTTGAATATAGGAGATCTTGGGGCTAAGTCAAGACACTAGGGCTTAAGAAATCTAGATTTAGTTTTTGCTTTGTAAAATACTGCCTCTGGGATTCTGAGGAAGTAAATTACTTTGAGTTATCAAAAAGATCTTTTAAAATAAAGTCCAGCATAAGCCTTGTGTTTTTTTCTAATTACAGGCTTTAGGATCCTTCACCACAGTAATGGGTACTCTGTGAGACCCAAGAGTTAAACAAACATGCGGTGTCATTGTTGTTAGACTACTTAGTAAGTGATTTCCAGTGTTATTTCAATGACTTCCAGCGAGCTAATACTCTTACAGTAGATAACGTATGATATAAAGGTACACAAACAATTTGGATTAACTCCATAGTAAATATGTTTTCATTGCATAATGTGAAACATGCCTTCCTGTATAAAAGTATATATGTAATTGTAAGTTGTTACGCTATAGATACTATTATAAGCTATGCAATAGTAATAATTTTTTTAAAACCTTTAAAAATGATTGTTCAGACATCAAGGTTTGTCTGGAGTTTCTATGTACACAGGGGTATGCATAGCATATACGTGGATAACAGAAGAGGGAAAACACTCCATCTGGTGTGATATGTCTACATTTCTAGCATAAATTTTTTTTCCTAAATAGAATTTAAAAAAAGGAAAGACAGATTTGTAGCTCAAATTGTAACATTTTGATTTACCTTATATGAAAATCACTTGCAGTGACAAAACATTCACTGCCCTAGCAAATGCTAGTAGGAAAGGCAGAAGAAAAATAACTTTGAAAAATCAGATAACTGGTATTGCTGTCCAACATAAAGATCTCATTTGTGATTTTCATTGCCAAATGATATTGGTAACCAGTCATATATGGTGAATTTTGATGGGATCTGCAAAGATGCTTCTTTTACAGTTACGATCATTTTTTCAGTTCCTAAGTGAGCATTTTTCCAGACAGTTGTTCTGCGATATAATGGCTTTTGTCTTGTTTATTTGTAATGTTTAGATCAGCTTAACTTTTTTTTTTTAAGTTTCAACTTCTAGGTACTTGTTATCTGATTGGTGGTGATGTTTGTTTTTCTCCATGTCTTCCTCACACAAATTCAATTTGTGAGATCTGAAGCCTTTGAGATCTGAAGATGATTATCTCAGTATAGATAACTGCATGAGGACAGAATGAAACTGAAAATGGGATCAGGAGATTTTAAAATTAGTTTTATGCGAAAAAGGTTAGAAAAAATAAAGGTAGTACAAGGACTTAAGGCACAAGAATAACTTAAAAGAAATTTATAAAAATGGAGGCAGAAGATAGTGTTGTGTTGTAGCTATAATATGCTATAATTGTAGCCTTGTAGCTTTAATTAGCTATCAGGAGCTACAAATCACTGATGTCTTAGAATGTGAGTATTGTGGATTTACAGCGCTACTGGATTGGAATCAAGCACAGTTACCATCGGTCTCCTAAGAAAGTCTTGTTAGCAGTTCTTCTGGGAATCTTTGTTAAACTTCACACAGTTCCTGCTTGTCCGCTCTTCCAGCTTGTCCAGGTCTTTCCATAAGAGGTCTCTCCCTTCTGCCGTGTCCACCTCACGACCCAGTTTAGTGTCATCAGCAAACTTGGTGAGGGCACTTTCAATCCCATCCACCAGATCATTTATGAAGATGTTGAGCAGCATTTGCGAAGATGTTGACTGAGTTTAAGACTAGGCTTAACTGTATTCTTTGTGTGGGAAACTCACTTGAATACGAGTTTTGTTAAGAAGTAAAAAAAGTTCATTTGTAACTCACAGCTCCCACTTCTGAGTGAGACCATGTATGCAGAGGTGGCATTCTACATTTATGCCACTTTCGAAATGCTCTGCTTCATCAAACATGCCCAAAGATTTCTGCCTTACTGTGAAAGAAATACAGCAATGTGTAAGGTTTCCATTTCCTTTGTTAGCAATTGATAGGCTGGTTAGACAAAATAAAGAAAGTAATTCAAAAGACTTCCAAATTCGTGTGTGTGTGAGGTCGCTACATGATATAAATTGTCTCGGTTGTGGATTTTTTTTTTTTAAATATATATTTTTTTCTATTAAAACAAAAATAATTAGTCAAAATGACAACCCCTTTCCCCAGCAGACTCCGTTTCTCATATTCATGTATTTTATTGTGAACCTTGTGGTATCGTTTGGCAGCTTTAAAGAAGAGTAATAGTCGAGCTGCAAACACATGCCAGCTACAGAATACAAACCTACAGTATATTAATCTGCTGACCTTTGCACTGAGAAAATATCTTGTGCTCTTTATTTATAAAAGCCTATCAGCAGTACCCTGCTACACTGTTATATATAGTAAGTGCTGTATATATCAGTTGATCTCTGTGTATAGTTTATGGCATCTAAGGTGTAGTAAAAGGATACATCAGGGTTTATCATCTGCACCCTGCTGGTCACTTGACAGGCATTTCTGTTTAAGATATATGTCAAAGAGTAAAAAGAAAGTGTATTGAAAGAAGAAAGGTATCTATTAAACCAGTACAACTGGCAACATCTGGGAAGCCCATCAATAGAGTTTTATAGCTTGCATTTGCTTGAAGTTAAGGTTTATTACCTGAAATGTGTGGTAAAAGAATTATGTCATTTCTCACCCAATTGTTGTAGCAGAACATAAGGAGTGTGTTGTATCCATGCCTACAATAAAACCCACTTCTTTTTTTATATATATATACACATACACCAAGTGGTTCATCTGGTTTGCGTGTGCTAAGTGGTGAATAAAACTAGATATGAATCAAAGTTTAATGTCCATCTATACAAAATTATTTTTATTTTTTTTAAAAGAGAGAGAGAAAAGAAAAAAAATTCTTGTACAGGAGCATTATACATCAATATTCTTTGGACTGTATGTGGATTAGTGCACAGTAATTGTTAGAAACACTGTAAATCTGATATTAATGTGTTTTTTAAAGGACGAATGAATAGAACATATTGAGTACCATGGTTAGAAACAGAAAGCTGGAGATACTTCTTGCATGCTAGGGGAAAACCAGGAAGAGTTATAAAAGCCTGTTTTAAGGACAAACCCTCAGAAGTAAGAGTTCCTTAACAAAGGCTCAGAACAGCCTTATCATCTAATTTAACATGTTAGCAACTTCTTTTGCAGCAGTGACATTCACACTACAACTTAGAAGTACACTTGAATGACGTTAAAAAGACGTATTAATTTCCTTTAATTTCAGCAGTCGTCATCCAGACATAATTTTTTCCTGCCTTGAATGTTCAAAAATATAGAAATTTGTCTCCTTCCTCTGTATATAAACTGCCCGAGCCTTCCAAGGAATGAGGAAACCTTTACTAGTTCCAGGATCATTCCTTGCACTTTATGATGGGCCACATTTCAATATATAAAAGTAACAATTTAATAAAACATCATATTGTGAAGATTCAGGAAGAACCGCAAAGGAACAAAACTAAACCCTAGACAATGTTTCAAAAAACCCTTTTCCTTTTCAGTTTTGGAGATTTTGGTCAGAAATGATGAAAAGACTGGTTTCCGTGCTTTTAATTAAGTGCTTTGTTATGGAGGTCCCATATTTAGTGCATCACTTAACCACTGTAGTGAATATGAATAAAAAGTTATTATAACGAGGCATGTATAGAAAAAGGATGGCAGAACTACTGCTCTGTTACAAAATTGCAGAAATTATTCCTTTCTCACGAGACATGAGAGCCACTCAATCCTGTTTTATTCCAGCAGGAGCTGTTATCTACTCAGCATTTCGTGGATAGAAAAACTGGAAATCAGAACACTTATTTAGGTGTCTGACTATGTCTATATGGACCTAACTTTTTTTTATCTTCTTTAGAAGATTTTGGTGAAAAGCCCTCAGGCGCTTTTCTAAAAGCAGCACAGTTGGTTACTCGGGAAATGATTCAGCCTTATTACTTACACTCTTTTCTAGGCAACCATTCTTCACTTCTGACAGAGGCTCTTAACTGGGTTAGACTTAACGTAGGTTTTTTACAGAGTTGGATTAATTTGCTGAATTTTCCCATATGGTTACAGCATTTGGTTCTTTTAAAAAAGGAATTATCTGTGGTTGTGGACTATAAATAGAACAGAAAATAAACAATTTTTGTATGCATAAGAACAGAATATTATTCAATGATATCATCAGATAGAGCTATTACATTTCTGCTAAGTAATTTTTTTATAATAATAGATATGAAGACTCCCCAAGCTGTCCAGATGTAAAAAATCAGTATTGTAATAATCCAAATAAGAAGGACTGCTGTAAGAGTCATGAATACAAAAGGCAAATCGTAAACTCAGATTCAAGTTTTTTTCATTGTAGAAAAATTGCCAAAGTCATTTAGTTAAAGTTAATTATTTTAGAAAAAGAAATTTCTCTCACTATCTATATCACATACAAAAGTTACTAATTCAAGGTAGCAGTGAGTCTAAGACCATAATTAAAATATAAAACAGTTAAATGAATAAAAACTTATTCATGGTCAGAAATACACTTGCCTAGTGGGTAGATATTTTCTAACATGGTTTACTCCAAGTCGTTCATTTTTTCCAGTTTTCTATGAAATGCTTTATGGGTCTTACCCCATGCAGAGATGACTATAGGCAAAAGTGAAAACAGAAGAAAACAAACGGATACTCTGAAGTTGTTAAGCGTCTTCTTTTTCAATGTCAACATTAACTCTTCTGCCCCCAAATTGAGCTAGCCATCTTCTCTTAAATACAATTACTCAGCTACTTTTATCTTTTAGAAACTTCTTCATAATAAGACATCTACAAATTTTACTAGTTAATTGATGTGATGTGTCATGTACTTAAGACAATACAAAATAAAAGTGAATGTTCTGAGAGTCCAACAGAGGCAAAAATTTACATTAACAAGTAAGCTTAATTTGTATCTTGTGTAGCCATATAAAATAGATGTGTTTCATTTTACAAACACGCTTAAGAATAAAAGAGAGCATACTATTTTTCTGATTAAGTTTTTTTTAAGGGAGAATGGAGTAGACTGGACTCAAACAAGCCCACCTCCTCCCCTCCTCCCCCCTCCCAAACTCTCCATGTGTCTTGCAGGTGGAAGTACTTACAATCCCCTACTTGCTCGCAATTATCTGACATGGTATTAGTTCTATTTTGATTAATTGCCATAACGCTTTTCACAGTATGAAGCAATTTTGATTTTATGATGGGGGGGTGAAGATACAACATATTAAACAGTAGTGTTCATGATACAGAGTAGCTCATGGGCTCTCTATTTCTGTCTGAAATTTTTTGTGGAATGATTTTTGATATCCCTCACATTATAGCACTTCCTATATTATGTCTTAGTCACCTAAAGTTTTATCTTTAGGTTAATAGAGGGCTACTTTGGTTTATTTTAAATGGAGGGGAAAATCTCATTATACAGTGAGAAGATAAGTATTGCTGAAATTAAAGATAATAAGCCAAAGGCATTAAGCTATCAGCTGTCTGAACAGATACTGACATTTCTGAACATCAAAGTTTGGTCTAAATTGTCCCTATTATTTCTAGGTTAAAAAAAAAAAATACACTCTGAAAATTATCTTTGTCAGAAAATTACCATATTATTCTACTTTTGCATCTTCACACTATAGCTATAGATAGTGCTTGCTGTAATTGTTTCGCTAGTAATAGAGTCACATTTTCCTGAGTCTGTTAAATTACGTAAGGGTGGAAATAGTTTGATTATTAAAAGGGAAAACGTATACCCAAATGAATAACGTTGCACCATACTGCAAAACTTTGATTTTCATTTTTACCAGTAGAAATATGCAATATTTGACATCTTGAATGATCAGAGAAACTGGAACTTTAAGGTATGTATTTAATTTGCTTGTTATCTATTCTCTAGGCCTGAAAAATTGCATTGTTTAGCAACTGCAATGCATTACAGAGTGAGAAATCAGGGTTTGCAGAGATTCCATCATCAGCTTTCAAAGACTAACTTTTATGCATGCAAATAAATATATCTAAAGAAGATCAGTATCTATATTCTTGAAGGTGATTTCCACAGATAATACCTGATGCTTTCCAGAAAATACAAATAGTCGTGTCAAAATTGATAGGTAATCCAACACATAAGGCTAGTAATGATTCTTAGATTACAGTTAGACTCCCATTTGTCCCTGTCTCAGTCATGATACGTGAAAGGTATGTTTTCATTTCACCCACACATGATATCAAAAGTTTTATGGGATTTAAAAAATATTAGTTTTTAGCAAATATTAGATATCTTGATACCTCAGAAATTAAGAGATTACTATATATTAATATATGTAAAGGGGAATATACCAGCTGAAATTTGAATGATTACTATCAGTGGTTACTGTAATTTTTAAAGATCACCACTGGCATGACACGTTTGAGTGTCTTGTCAGGAGGTCATTTTCAGAAGGTTTCAGATTTTCTATACATCTTTCTACTTAAGTTTGTCATGACTCTCAAGGGAAATAAAGGACCTAACTTTTTTTGTTATGACATGATGTGTAATACATCAGTTTGAAACAAAACAAAACAAATCCAAAACCAAAGCAAAACAAAAAACCCAAACAAACCAACAATAAAAAAGGAAAGTACAATGTGTAAGATTCATATCACGCAGGATGATGATACCCTACTTTATTGTTAGAAGGCATTTATATTAAGTTATTTTAATTAGATATTAAATGAATCCTTCCGCCCTCCCCTTTTTTTATGTAAACCAACAGAATACCAAAGATTTCAAACAAGAGTGAAAAAAGACATATAGAAGTGTAGTCCATTCTTCTACCTCATGGAAGGACTGTTCATTAAATTGTCACAAACCTACATGAAGTCCTTCAACAATGGACTTTGATTTTAAAAGCAAAAGGATTGGTTAAAATCAGAGATTAAAAATAACAATAAAAATAAAAATAGAAGAGAATGACAACTCTCTAAGACAATTTTCATTCCATGAAGTGTGCTGTAAATATAAGAAATGATATTCTGCTCTTGCTGCACAATCTCACCTGTATCAACAGGTTTGCTTGTGGCTGAACTGGCAGTGAGAGGAGAAATAGATCCACCATGTTTCTATTATGGAGACAGCAGATCAACAAATACTGTGCTGAACTGAAGACCGTGGTGAAGCATTCTTTCAAATTCATGTAGACTGTCATGGAAATGTATGCAATAGAAATTTATCCAAGACTGTTTTGTCAAGTACAAACCACTTGGCTCAATACAGGGATAACTCAAAGAAGCCTGATGTCCTCTACTGCACTGGAGGTCAGACTAGACAATCCTAGCAGTCTTTTCTGTCCTTAAACAAATCAAATCAAGTAACAAAAGCAGTAACAAGAGGCTCAGCCAAAGGAGAGTCTAAGAAGGACAGAAAGAGGGAAAGGTAAGAGAAAAAGAAGCTACAAAATTGCATTCCTAATCCAGACAGCCATGCTGCCAGCTTCTCACAGCTCCAAATGTACGTTGGACCAGTTCAGAAGTGTCCGGCTACAGCTTTGTGCATAAGGGCTTCTTACGTGGATATGTTTGCCTGAAAACACAGAAATTCCTTAACTGGTGCACAGCATGTTTCTGCCTCTCCAGGTCATCAGCGTTATTTTATTTCCTCACTTAAAGTTTGTAAAACCCACTTCTTTTAATTTTTCAAAGTTTATGCAGATTTTTGGAATACCCTAAAACCATAACCACTTTGCCTTTCTTCAAATACATATTTAATAACAAGCTTCACCTTTAGAAGACAGCGTGTAATGACATTGGCTTAGTTTCTTTGTCAATGTCAGTGTTACATCTCCAGTAATTTTAAGCATTTTTATGTAAAGCTTTTATGTTGGGATTCAGGAGCTTTTGAAATTGTTTTGAATGAGAAAGCCCTAGAGCTGATTTTCTATTAAAAAAAAAAAAGAAGTTTGTTTCCACTAATGGCATATCAGACAGCTTGAAGTATATCATTCCTCAGAAATGCTGTGTATGTTATTTCGGTTAGATGTGAACGGAATTTGAACTCGTATAGAAGATTATGGGAAGCAAACTATGTGACTGACAAGACATTATAAAGGAGCAGCGCAGCAAGAACAGATTGTAAATAGCAGTTTGCTGATTATGGAGTTCCAGATGAGATGTTGAAAGATAATGGCTCAGGTCTGACTTGTTTCCAGCCTTTTCATTGATATCTCTTTAAATATACTATATAAAGTCTAATGAAAGTAAAATGGGTTACAATAAAGGCCCATGTCAGTAGAGAAGAATTTGATCAAAACAATGGGCTATTGCATACAGGTAAAAAATCAAAGTTAGTTCTAAAGGGTGAAGACCATATATTTAGAGATTTATATTGTAGTTTTAGTACTGAGAACTACTCAAGGTGTGAGAGTAAAATGCCAGAGCTTAAAATCAAATAAGTGTTCCAAAAATACCTAGAACTTAACATCCTCTATTATTTTTACAAAAGATTATGTTCTAAGAGGACACTATCTCATTGTCAGGATACCATTTCTGCCAGGAGACATGAGTATCAGCCTAACATTAACTTGTAACCCAACTTGCGTACTCTGCTGGGAAAATACGGTTCTGTTTACTGTAAGGGCTCTCAAGCACTTCACTTGCTCGATTCATTCTCCAATGCAGCTTTGGAGGAAGACAAAGACATCTGAGGGAGGATGTTGCTTTTCAACATGTTCTACAAGGACTAACCCCAAAAGAATGAATTTGAGATTATTAGCGCATATTGATTATTCATATCCATGCCTTCTCTGTGTCATATATCAGTATATATTGATATAAATGCACCCTCATATCCAAAGTTGTAGTGCTTTCCCTTTGTCCAAGAATGAAATTTGGATATCTTGATTAATTTAAACACCCATTGTTCTGGGTTTTTTTGCCTCAGCCTGAAAGGCTGAACATTCTCTCTGATATACATTGCCTCCCTGAAACAGAAGCCCTACACAAGAAACAGAATACAGCATTTTATTTGTGATTCCAGTTTCTAGGGAGGAGACTGTGAATCTGTAATGAAGTAATATATTCAATAATTGCTAAATGGGAGAAACTCCAGTTCTAATACTACATAATCATATGCAGTATAACTGCAAAGTTTTCTATTAGTTTGGTTTTTCTGTCCCTCAGGATTTTTTGCTCCTTTGTAAGGACCCTAGTCAGATTAGAGTTCACTGTTAAGTTAGATATTTGCTCTTTAAAAAGCACAATTGACTTACTGTTCAGCATCATCAGTCTGGCTGGCGAAAATCTCCCTGGGGTAATGAACAGAAGGTGAGGATGATATAATCATTTGTAATCGTTGGTTGTATTAGGCTTTCTCTGCATAAAGAAACCTACATGAGAAATATAGCGTTGGTGGTTTATCTAGCAGATAATATACCACACGACTTACATGAACGCAACGAAAGAACTGTCATTCAGGAGCTTGTATCACTCACCTAACTGGCTAGTGCTCTGTTAAAGGTATTTGTAAGGCTTCCTAGCTTCACACTGACTTTACTGATTAGAAAACCACATGACAAAGTTTCACAAATAACAATCAAATAAGAAGCTCTGTGGGCCTAGTTTTTCCATTGCTTCATTTGAGAAAACTTCTTCACTTTCTCCCCCCAAAAATAAGGGACTTTTACTTTATTGCTATTTTTTTTGATGTACAGTCACCTCCATTCTATCTTTCTAACTGCTATGAAGCAATCTCTAATCATCAAATTGTGATATATCATATTTTATTATAAAGTTTTCATCAGTCTGCTACTACATAAAGTAACCCTCTGCCAGTTCTGGACTATTTCATTCTGTCATGTAATTATTTCTCTGTTCCTTTCTCTTACTCTGATTAGAGAAGCATACATTTAACTTCCTCAAATACTAAGAATGGGAAAAGTTATTTTTAAAAGTGGAAAATAGAAGAAAGTATAATTAAAGACATCACTTGGAATAAAAATCTCTTAGGAATGGTGTGTGACAGAGCCTGTTTTGCAACGAGCAGGCTTTTTTTTGTTTGTTTCTTTTTTTAATATTAATGAATTTTACCTTTTCTTGTTATTATTTTGAAAAGCAGAGCCCAAAATGTTCTTTTGAACGTAGTGAATATTATTAGTGATTTTTTTAGAATCAAATATCCTGTTAAGGATGTGTTTAATGAATAATTACATTGAGATAATTGAGAACTAGCTCAAATACAAGCAAACAAAGAATCTAGATATTGGGGGGAGGGGGGCTTAAGTTGTAGTGTTCTGCCAACCATAGTCTTCAGCTAAACTTCTCTGATTATCAGAATATATGAAGGAACAGAAAATTCTTAGCTGATGATCAAATTGCATGATTAAAAGAGGATGGGGAGGAAACTGAGAGGGCAGTAGAATTAAAGAAAAAATTCTAATCCTAATAAAAAAATTGATAGTTGGCTGGCTATTCATATATTATGTAAAACTATCATTCGGGTTTTAAACCAGCTATTCCATAGTTGATACTGAAACTATATTCATAGTGCTTATATGTTAGAGGTTGGTGAATGCATGAAATCCTTTGATGGATTCCTTGGCTTTGAGTGATAATTCAGGTAGTCGGAGAGTGTCTGTGATAGGCACATAGGGCAGGTCAGGATGAAAAAAAGCAAGATGTTCACAAATGTGTTTCAGGATTAGATAAAAACAATTTTAAAGGCAAAAGTCTTTTTCTTTTTAAACTGTTCCTCAAATTTACATTCAACATCATTGAATGTTTACATTCAACATCACTGAATGGATTTCTCCTGGGGTGTCCATCCTCCACCACGGTAATCTTATAACATCATATGAAACTGCATCACCTGCATATTTCCACAATATACCTCATCTGATTCCAGTTAAGTTAAGAACTAAAACTAAAATGATAACAAGACCCCTCTCAGCTGCATCCAGACTCCAGAACCAAACCTGCAAAAATAGACTCAGTTTCCAGATTTGTGTTGAACTCCAGAACAACAACTCTGGACTAGCTCAAGCTCTTATATTTTCAAGATTAAATATTACAGTCATTCACTCTCTGTAGAAATGTTGCCCTTCTTGTTCCCTTGATCACCTGAACAAACTAAGCAAAGAACAACTACATTAAATCACCGTGCACTCAGAACTCATAATTTTAGATGTTATAAACTGTATAAAGTTTATAAACTGTAGCTTTCCATTTCTGCTGGTGGCTAGAATTAACAGTAATGCTTGCTGAAAACAGAAGACTCATGCTGTTTATAATAGGACCTACAGGCACTTACTGTATCTCAGAATGAAGTCACCTTTAAGCAGGCAAAAGGTTTACTTCAGTGAAAGTTTCTTATCATCACGCAGCTGACAATGGGCCAGGAAAAAATATTTCCCTTAACTAATCAAGTGAAAGCTTGAATGTACATCATAGTTTATACCACTCTCTGTTCTATTAACGGTATAGAATATAATTGGGTTACTGGAAACATGGCATAGCTTTCTGGTAAGAATTCATTTGAATATAAGTATTGCACATACCACACTATTTAAGCATCTTCACTAATGAGCTAATATTACTCAAGCTATTCAAGCATATGGAGGTCATTACTTACAGTTGAGTTTATAGAGGGGTTGCTGTTCTCCATTCATAGCTGTTGTAAAGTGAGATGGGCTGTGGAGGAGCCTCTGAAGTGTCTGTAGACTTTGCATGTACCAGCCAGAAAGTTTTCCCTGTTTTCTGTGTTTGCTTAATAGTCCCAGGGGGCAATAAAAGTAAACCGGGTTATAAAATAAGACGTATGGACAAATTTGCTGTTGTAGCAGGTATGGATTATATAATGAGAGACATCAAATATCTGAAATGAAAGGGGCATCAGCTAGGTACCCAGTCCCCCTGGGATATAGGCTGTTAGAGTTTCAATGAGCTCTGCTTGAATAATTAACATTTATCCACAGACAAGAAATCTGTAAGTTTGTCCTTCGATTTGCAGTTGTCCTCATGGACTGATCTACCTGCTAGGAAGGTCTTCAGATATGGGTGTGCATTTGCAGCTACGTCAGTTCACATCTTGGCACGTAAGTAAATAAAATGGCTAGCACACAGCAGGGCTGATGTCAGGAATAGTGTGAATATTTTAGTTCCCTTAGACAAGTTTGAAAAGTAGGGCAAATCTTGCTAGGTACAGGCTTATGGTGCTACTTTACTGGTCTTCAACCTTAGCAAGTTAATCCAGTAATAACACCGTGACCTTCCAGGCACTGTAATATTTTAGTGCTGCTACTGTGTGTATTTTCCTGTGAAGTTTCAGAGCAGGTGTGCAATTGAAAATATTAGTCATAAACCTAGCAATATTTGTGGTTTTTTTCCCTTGGAAGAAAGCAATATATCATATCATAGCTATGCCATGTCTCTCCATGGAAAGACTTGTTCATCAAAATATCTGGTTGAAGTTAAGTTTTGACCAGCTGATGTTCCACACACAGGTCACTTCTGCAAAAATCAGCATATTTTACAGGATAGTGAAAAAAAATACAACAAAAAAATTGATCCTGGCTCGATTCAAAATTTTGCCTTTAAATATATCTGAGTTTGTACTGCAACTCCAAATTGGAAATTAATCTTATGCTTAAAGTCAACTTGGAGTGGAATCCAGATCTTTTTCTACTTTTTTTTCAGCTTCTTTATCACATTCCTATAATCTACTATAGTAAAAGGGGAAAAAAACCCACAAAACACATCCATGTAACCTCAGCTGTTTCAGTTTTTTTATTTGTATCTTGAGCAAGGCAGAAAAAATTAGGAAGTATTTGTTTTGTTTTGTTTCCTTTGTTTTCTGTTTCAGCTTCCTTGCCTGTATGTTATCGTTTTACCATTTCGTAGCAATTATGCCATTATTTGTTTAGGCCCACAATTTTTTAACTTCAAAACCTATGCTTAAATCCCACTGGGGTCTGTGGATTAAACACATGCTTAAAGTGAGTGTTTAATTAGATGTTTTGCTGAATTGGATCTTTAATTGCTAATCTTTTTTTCAGTAAAGTTTTATTGACATCCTTGTTTATTTAAAGGAGCTATTTAGGTTTTCAATGTAATATTTCAGCTGCAGGAGAATTTCTGAAGAATTACCTACATGAAAGCATTGAGGTAGGATTAATTATTAAGAACTTAGAGACAAAACCAAACAGGGAGCAATAAAACAGAAACCCCATGTATTTCCTTTGGAGTTTTTCCTGTTCTAAGAAAGGTGAAGTGTACAAACAGTACATTATTTCATCTATGAAGTTCTTTCATATCTGTTTTCCCTCATGTACTGTGAAGTAACTTTATGGCTGGTAAAAGCAAGAAGGGGTGGGGGTTTTTGTTGGTTTTGGAGGTTTTTTACAATCAAAGTCTACTTTATCACAATAAAAATGACATTGTAAAAATAAAATAGACCTAATGAAAAAATGAAAATTGAGAATTTACCCTTGTGGAAAAACAACAATACATAAGTCTCCTTTCCGATAGAGAATGAAAATGACTTGCAAAGGTCTCAAGCTAAATGAGATATTATAAAGCTTTCACCAAGATTTTTTCTAGCAATATGGAAGAACAAATAACAAAGCGTGTTGCAGGAGAGAAACGCTGGAATTTCACAAACAAAATTATCTGAAACTATGATCTGGTTTATTGACAACATAAACCAGACTTGGCATAACAAAAAATCGCAATTGGTCACAAGACAAAAGCCAGCTAGCTACCTACAGACATGACTTCTGTCAAAATTCAGTCAGGCGACACGAACTCTGCATTTACTAGAGATCTTTTGCGTTACTGGATATCCTGGTGTCAGCTACATGCAATTGCGTGCGTTTACAAGAAAAGAAAAAAGTATTAATGAGAAAAAATATGTAGCTACCACTTAATATGACACTTTTTTCACCCAATTAATCTTTCCATAAGTCTATATAGTTGCTTTCAGTATTGTGGTTTTTTTGGCCTAGACTTCCCCCTGCCGATACTGGGGGGAGGCTGGTGTTGCCCCCCCAGGAGCTGCCAAAAAGAAACAAGGTGGGACGGAGGTGGAGGGTGCAGGTCCAGGCAGGCAAGAGCCAGGCACAGAGTGGGCAACCTGCAGTGACGTCCCCTTCAGCAAGTACTGCTCTCGGTGAAGGCGGTGTCTATGGCTCTATGAAAAATGAAGAGAGGAGCTTTAATATATTTCTGTGATTTATAAGTTTATACATTTTTATTTTTTGCTTCAGTTGTTCTAGCTCCAAATAGCACATTTATTATCCTGAAGTCAGATGTTGTTTTTTAGTGAAGATCAAGAAGGTTTCATTGGCAGTGAGGCAATGGCCTCTTTTCGTAATTTATCTTATATGGAAAAGTCCGTTGGAACGAACACATGAGACACCTTGAGTCTGTAGTAATCAAACTGGCTAAAATGCAGGTAATTTAAATTAAGGTTTTGGAAATTGTTTACTGCATGCACTTCTATCTGACATTTTGCCTGTGCTTTTAGTTGAAAAGATGCTGCAAAACAGAAAACAGGCCAAGCCTCTGGAGCAGCCAAGTCCATCAGCTTAGTCTCAGTGCTGTGCTAGTGTCACCTTGCGGCTTCCTTTTTGTTGTGAGAGTAGGAATGATGCCTTTACCTCTAACATAGAGGTACTTCCCATGCAAGTTGACAGCAAAACCCCCTTCCTTCTTAGTACCTTCTCCAGGTTTCTCATTGAAATAACCTCTAGTCTGGCCTTTCTCTTTGTAGCCCTTTACACTAGGTCTGCAAAATAAGAAAAAAGAATTTGTAAGTAGTTCCCCCCAAAAAAGAAGCACTCCTTATTCATTTTGTACCAACGTAAATGCTTGCATAGGAATAATGGAAGGCCACAGAGAATCCAAGTGCTATACCTAGAGGCAAGATTAAAGTAACAACACTCTGGGTTGCCCAAGATGAAATCAACCTCCTGGCACTATCAAGTCTGAACACCTTGTAGGAGAATTCCTTATCATTGGGTATTTCACAGGAGCTCGCTATCTCATTAGGGAAACGTATTAAAAATTTTTGTGCACATAAAACCTGTCCAGAAATTCCAGGTAAATTACCTGTTTATAATAATCCGAAGGTTTTATAAACATGCATGTAGAGATCAGACTGGATTAAAGACAATCAAAAGCTTACACCATCTAAAAAAATCCATATTACTCAGAAAAAAACAATAGATTGCTTCCCAAACTTTTGGGAGCTGAGACTTATTATAAAAAATAAGCATAATTCTATGTCTAACTAATAAATTGGTAAAATTATCTCCTGCCAAAAGGAAATCTCATGAGGAGTAGTAGTATTTTCTGAAATATTTCAGATGAACAATATCATCCAAATAATTAGCTGGTTGTGCTAAAAAATTGAAAAGTGGGATTCTGCTTATTTAGGGAATAAGTTAGGTATTTAAAAATAATGAACCTCCTGAATGGCCTGTGTCTGGGCTCTGCAGGAGCAGCTGAGCAGGTCTCCGTGTGTGCTGGTTGTATGGGTCAGGTTTGCCATTCCTCTTCAGAAAGCTCAGAAGTGAGCACCTACCTGTCAGACACCTCATGTCTGATCACAAAATCATAGAATTATAGAATGGTTTGGGTTGGAAGGGACCTTAAAGATCATCTAGTCCAACCCCCTGCCATGGGCAGGGACACCTTCCACTAGACCAGATTGCTCAAACACTTCCAGGGATGGGGCATCCACAACTTCTCTGGGCAACCTGTTCCAGTGCCTCATCACCCTCACAGTAAAGAATTTCTTCCCAGTATCTAATCTAAATCTATCCTCTTTCAGTTTAAAACCATTACCCCTCCTCCTATCACTACACTCCCTGATGTTGGAATCTGACCTCTGAATCCCATCCTGAATAGATTATACGTACAAGTGTATAACCTGTAGGTTCCTCTATGAGAACTTCTTTTGAATCTGTATCCATGCAGACTACATACCTCTGTCAGCAACAGAAAATAATTTTGTCTTTGGACAATGTCCTAGTAACAACTCTGCTGATGAGGCTGGTAGACCATCACTCTCTCTTCTTCCCCAGAAATCATCTCCATCTTTTTTTTGGTCTTCCCACAGCTACCTATAGCTGGAACATTTTCCAGCGACACTTTGAGCTGTTCAGAAAAGCATTAATAATCTAAAACCACAGCTCATCACCTGAGTATTACTTAAAAACGGAGTAGTCTTCAGATGGTCTATGCTGTGCATATGGAAATATGACAGTTGTTCCCACCTGACAAGTGAGAGGTCTGACTTGTCACTCCCTGCAGGCGAGGGAAACTAGGGAGTGATGGTCGTGACATTCAGACCATAATCACGTCACGACACGTGGGGGTTATGCTGATGAAGAGACAGTAGCTGGCAATTTCAGAGGGATTGAATACACTGGGTAGAAAGAAGATGTTAATGAAACTGCATTGTGGACCTGCTGTGTGACAGGATGAGGCTGAGCTGATGCAAATTGAGGTTCTAGAAAATTTCATAATGAGTATTTTTCATAAAAAGTGGTCTGAATCCAGTCATCCAAAGCTAAACCAGCTTAGATAGTGATCTATAAAAACTTGAGAATTTAAACAGTATGCAATAATGTAAGTTTTACTTATGTAAAACATGAACCCAAGACAAAGCCAACATAAAGAATCTATTACAATTCAACAAGAATGATGAATTAGTATTTTCTTACCTACAGGTCCTGTCCTTAGCCTAGTAATCGTGAGCCCTCTATGAAGAAAATACCATGATATTCCTACATATACAGCTCGAAAGAATAACCACGACCACAATAAATCAGGTTTTAGCTTATGTGAACTTGTGCAGAAGACAGAATGGGACAACTCGAAAATGAAGTTAACACTTCCCTAACCATGCTGTCGTATAGAAGTAAAAGATGGCAATTTTTTCATAGAGAAGACAGGAAAATATCATGTACTGTGTATTTGGTTGTGTTTTCACTTTTGGTAAGCCTTCGTCACTCCTTCGTTCACTAAGCATGCAGCCTATTTTCTTTACTTTATTAATCATCTGACAACCTTTCCTGAGAGAACGGAAGAAGAAGGTTACGAATATAAGACTCTATTGCTTGTAGTGTTCATAAAGAACCTACTAAGTTTGAAAGAAGGCTTTCACAGCAATTTTAACAGCCAAATGTAACAGCTCATTTAAAGAGCTCTTTGGTGAGAGAACCTTAATTTGCATGCAGGCAAAATGTTGTTTCAGATTGATGAGGAGTTCTGAAAATATTGTGGCAAATTCCTCTTTTATTCAATATACAAAGTACAGCCTGACCAGTTGCAAGGGAGTTGTGGATGAAATTTTCAAAGATGCCATGGATATACATGTACACAATTTCTAAATATTCTAGTGACAATTAGACAACAGACCTCCCTAAAACATTTTGAAAATACCAGCTTTAAGTACTAACAGTGTTGACTGATAATCTCCCTTTCCCTAAGTAACATATTTCACAGATGATACATATCACCTCAGGCTGGATAACACATGCATATTGAATAAAATAACTGCAGGGTCTGAGTCTGTAATTATATTCAGGACAGTAACAATATATGGATTAATTTTAATTATTCCATATAGCTATTTTTAAGGCTTCATCTGTTCAATGTTTTAAAATATTTGTAAGTTGTAGTTTATTGAATAAGTTAGAATACAATAAATACTGAAAACTCCCAATGCAGATATGAAAAATACACATCTGCAGGTTTGTTCCTTACTTCAAAGACAGTTTCTGAATCTGTATGTTAACAGTTTATGAAATTATACTTTGCACATAAATATGTATATATGCATATGAAAACACAAATAGAAATATTCCAACAGCACAATAGGAGTCTAGAAAATGATTAATATATCAGGACAACTGGGATCTGTCTTCTCTGGGAGAGACAAGTATGGCCATTTGACTTTTGGCTGACACTTCCAACCATATGTGACACTTTCAACCATATGTTATAATGAATGTAAAAAATCAAATTTTACACTTGACTAAACAACATCACGGGAAAATTTGTAATCCAATTTGTTTCTTTAAACTGAAACTGATACCTGATTTCTAAATATGATGCCATTTCATAAGGTATAAACTGATCTGGAGTTAATCCCAATTTCATCTTTGGCAGAACTTTCCCTGTGAACCCTATGATATACGCTGCATTTGCCAGCAGCAATAAAATTTCTTTACCATGTAGAGAAAAAGCCAGAGAGAGGAAGAAAAAAGGATCACTTGGTATATTTTAAAATAAGCAAATGCATTGACCAACTTGAGATGGAAATATTGGGTTTTTAGTTTCAGTCTACCAATTTGCTGGAAATCATTAAGAAGATCCATTACCTCAGAAAGCTGGAAGTAAAAGTGGATCTGTGTCACAAAACACAGAAGTCAGAATGAGATTCAAAATTTGTGTATATTAACCTCTGTCTTAACTATTGAACAATCCTGAGAAACCCTTCAAGGATCAGTGTCTTGAGAGGATTTCCTAGTCACCCAAAAACCCCATTCTTGTTGTGTTTGTTTATATACAATTTCAGTCAGATTTGAGTGCATTAATAATTGAAAACAAATAACATTTGCTAGCTGATTCTTAGTAGCTGATTTACCCTACACAAATAAATTAACAATTACCATGTTGTCTTCTTTGGTTGCATTGTAATCACATCATTAGTGAAGTAGCGTACTACCCCTTGACCAGAAGTGCAATTAATATAGCACATTGTAGAGAGACCTTAAGGTATTGAGTTCAGCTTTCTTTTCGTATTCTATGAGCCATTGTAACCAAGTATTTTTACCGTAATTTTACAGCAGTTGTAGACTGACAGCCACTTCCCTAGCCAAGGACTGGAAAACATACTACTAAGGACAAGATATCTTATCATTTCCTAGGAATTTGTACGCCAAATCAAAAAAACTTACTCACCAAAACCAACCAAGCAACCAACCAAGCAAAAAAACAAGCATGAACCAAAAAAACCTCCAACCCTTCTACATTTTTCCCTTCTTGACTCCTTCCATAAGTTTAAACAACTTTCTAGGAAAAAAAAAAATAAAAGGAAGTTGCAGTGGAGTAGAAAATAGATTTATACTGTCCTTATTCCCACAGAGTCACAATGCAAATTATTTTGGTAAATTGAGGGGAAAAAATACAGCTATCACTGATTTTAACTGGAATTCTGGAGTAGTCAATGTCTTCAGTAGACAGCATACTTACCTGGGCATTTTTAAGCTCACCTCTGAAAAATTCTTTTTTGAAAATGCTGATCTTGGCTTATAGTATTTGAAAGATTACATAGCTTATTAAGCTGCATCAAAGGAGAACATTCTCAAAATTCAAAGGAACACATTGCCATGTATTTCTTGGAGACTTCTCTATCAAGAAGGCAAACCGACAACAAAATGTTTCTGGAGAGAAAGACGCTTCTAGAATGGAAGGTTGGTTTAATATAAATAATCCTTTCAAGCATCATTCTGGGATGAAAAATATATAAAGACTATGGGTCTGCCTACTTCAGCATTCCAGTTTAGGGTCAGGAGTGTAATTTTCAAGTGAATTTCCCAGGTGGCCTTTGATTACCACTGTTTTCCTTGATATCACGAGTCATTTCAGAGCACATCAACAAGTTTGCTCTCAGAAACTAGACCAGAAAGCTCCTTCTTAATGCAGTCCAACTTCTAATGGTCACTGAGAGCTTGGGACCAGATTTAGAACTAGTCCAGAGTAAATCCCTCTCCGTGACCTCAACGTGTGCATCCTCTGCAGTGATTGTTTCCCTTGACTTCGTACTGAAGACAGCTATGATTCATTTTTCTTCCTGTGGGCATTCACTAGACTTTTACTTTTCAGTGACCCACAGCAGTTCTTGACTGAAGAGTATCCAGAATTTCCACTTTCCCTGCTTTTGGTCACATTACTCGCAAGCAGTTTAGGGTGGAACAAACCATTTTTTGTTCTCTGTCTATGTCATTTTTCACTCAGTATGAAAACAAAATATATCAAACAGGCAAAGAAGTGAAAAGGGAGCTCGTTCTGACACTAGCTTGGTTGTTAATTGTTCCATATCTATATTTAAGGATCCAAAGGAGTTGTTATTCACACATTACAATGGGTAAAAATTCTTACTAAACATGTTTGGATATAATTTCTACTGTTTTTAAACTTGCTTGGTTTAATAACTATGTAGATGCATAGATAAATACCTCTATAAGTACTGCTTATACATACATACGTTAATTTTCATAACACAGGTGTGACCACTTAAATTTGTTTTAAAGGAAAAAAATAACTGCGAGATACCATTGGGTGATAAAGTATCACCCCACCCCCAGCTAAAACAACAATAAACCCCCGGTAGTTGAAGTGAGAAGCTCCAACTCGTTACAACAAACTGTTAAAGGAAGCAATTTGCAGACAAAGCAGATATTACACTGGTCTCAGCTGAATAGATTTAGTTGCACTTCTTCAGCCTTTTTAATCAGTCAAAAAGGGAATTCACGCTTGTAGTTACTCCTTATATCAAGCAAACCAGGCAACTGAGCTTTTTAAACTGAGACATGCGGTTCTGAAATAATGATTCATAACATAGCATGAGCAAGGTTTTTGGAAAAGAAAAAAAAAAGTCTTTGCTGATAACTCGTCTTTGGAACAACAGTGCTTTTTTATGAACTCTGTCTTCCACATGTTTGGAAAAGAGTCAGTGTTTCTTGCAGTAGTCTTTCATGGGACCTCTTAAGGGAGCTGGTATTAATATTTTTATAACTTATCATCCTAATCACTTAGCACAATAAATTATAGGTACTGTGAAAAAATCCCTTAACTACATATACGTCATCTGCAAATGTTATAAAAACAGTTATATTATTTGCTGTTGAAATTTCAGCTGACACCAGATTTGAGTTGTTGATGACACTACAAAATTTCCATTTTTTTCCTTAGGTACTGAAATGCTTTTCTTTACTGTCATGTGAGTCTCAGAAATGTCATAATGTCTTTCTCTTCCTGGCAGTCCTGGAAGATACAAAACTGTGACTATATCACTCAAGCTACAGAGGATACAAGTCACTTATTTAAGTTACACATGTAGCAGTGAAGTGAGTTAAAGTCTTGTAAATCTTATAGTAGCACAGTAACCACTGTACCATCTATTTTCTGGGATGAAAAATGACGGCTTACATCAGCACTTCTCAGTTTGTAAGGAATACATCTCTAGAGAGATGGTACAAACAAGGGGAAAAAAATATTCCCAAGGCCAGAAAAAATGTATTTCAATATAAATCCCACATTTTATGAAGAGTTATGGAGAATTCTTAATCCATTAGTAGTAAGGCATAAGGTATGAACCTAATGAAACGTAATTTTAGATATCCTTATTAATGCTATAGGAAACCATCTTTGCAACAGAGATTAAATTAAGAAACATAACAGAGCAAACAAGAGAGTAGACACACTGTATTCAGAGTCCACTTTTTTGAAACTATTATTGGTTTTAGTGTGGTTAAGTCACAGGTGAAACCTACAGCAAATGGAAAGTACATACTACTAGCACAATTTGTTGCTTTTCCATAGATGTCCCTCATACATATCCACCGTTTTCAAGTCAACACTTGTGCTCAGAAAACTATGCTCTGTCACGAATTGTGATACTTACTGTAACCCCTAGAGTTAGAAAACAGGTCTCACTGAACCACAAGATAATTTGGGCAGGAAGGGACCTCGGGAGGTCTCTAGTCCAACCCTTTGCCCAAAGCAGGGCAGCTCTGGGGTCAGCCCAGGCTCCTCAGGGCTTGGTCCGGTCGGGGCTTGAAACCCTCCAAGGACAACCGAGAACGGGTGAAATGGGAATCTGTTCAACAAGGAGAAATGCCAGGTTTTCCACCTGGCAAGTAATAAGCCCATGCACCAGTGCAGGCTGGGGGCCAAAGACCTGGAACGCAGCTTGGCAGTAAAGGACCTCGGGGTCCTGGTGGACACCAAGTTGAACACAAGGCAGCAAAATTTCCTTGCCACCAAAGCGGCCAACAGCACCCTGGGCTGCGTTAGGGAGATGGTCACCAGCAGGTTGAGGGAGTCGATCCTTCCTCTGTACTCAAACCTGGTGAAACACATCCAGCGCTCTAGGTCCAGTGCTGGGCTCCCCAGCACAAGAAAGACATGGACTTAGTGCAATGAGTACCACAAAGGTGATGAAGGGAGCCTTTGAGCTATGAGAGAGGCTGAGAGAGCTGGGATTGTTCAGCCTGGAGAAAAGAAGGCTCAGGAGGATCTTATCCATGTGTATAAATACCTGATGGGAGGAGTAAAGAAGTTGAAGTTGGTCTCTTTTCTGTGGTGTCCAGTGACAGGACAAGAGGCAATGGGTGCATGTAGAAATACAAGTATGAAAGATAAAAATATTTTACTGCATTAGTGATCAAACACTGGAACAGGCTGCCCTGATAGGCTGTGGAGTCTCCACGCTCGGAGATAATTCAAAACCTGACTGGACACAGACCTGAGCAACCTGCTCTACCTGACCCTGCTTGAGCAGAGGTTCAGACTAGACGGTCTCCAGAGGCAACTTCCAGCCTCAACTATTCTGTGATTCCGTGAAACAGGGATATCCTCAGGTTGTTTAAAGAAGGTTTCATCCCCCTCCTTACTCTGACCTGATGGTCTGTAACAAACTCCTACTGGATGTGACTCCTACTGACCTTTCCAGGAACAAAAAGGGGGTGGAGGGAGGGATTATGCTAATGTAGTGTCAGGTAGTGTTTGGTATAAAATCAGAAATGCCAAAAAATCATGGGCTTGGCAGAGCATACCTGCAACCCGTTTCTTAGACAATATTTATTGTGTATGTATTAGTTGGCTTTTTAAAGGGACCTTTTTATACTGGAGGGAAAGAAGTTACCTTGCAGACAGGACAGAAACAAGAAAGAAATACTCTCAGTGTCCAGATCCAGGGATTATCATCAGTCACAGTCACATTTCTTGCATAACACCAGATGATTTGCTAGTGGTGCAGGAAAGCAGACGACATCATTAAAAGCTGGACATTGCCAGTTTCAAGTAGAGCTATGAAAGAAATTTACATACTTCAGCTATATCAATGTAACTGGAGAGCTAATTCCATAATAGAGGTAGTCTTTGGAAGACTGTTGCCTTTGTGAACCTCCCTCCTTGGTGCTTGGAACACGCTGAAGGAATTGTAGTTGAGAGAACTGTTGCATACTGGTATGAAGGATCACGATCTGGTCACCTTGAGTACAGAATCTCTGTTTATGCATATCTGCACATGCTGTGCAATCTTGCCCTGTGACTCAATACCATGAAATATGACAGTGTAGTATACTGAATATGGATGTTACTGTTGTTTTCACAGAAACAGTACCAGTACTCACCCTACCTAATAGTCCTGAATTACAGTCAGCCACATCCAAATTACCCAAGGAAGTGGCAGAGAGCTTTTCCATGTAGTGTCATGTGGTATTGTGACTGCTGCATACTCCAGTTTATCTTTATTATCAATAATTACAGAAATTTTTATTAAAAAGTATTTGTTTAAAAGACATGTAGGGGGATATTTTATTTTCTGAATGAATTATTAATGTTAGCACAAATCTGGAAGCTGTTGTTACTTTTAAAAGCTCATACATTAAAGAAAAAAACCCAAAATTTGACTCTAAGTGTTACTTTAACTCTTCTGTGTTTTACCATTAAACATATATGATGCCAGAAGGCAGTTTAAATGTGGTTGAAAATTTTAAAACCAGGGTGGTCAATTCTCAGAAAAAACAAGATATCCTGTATGAACTCAGCCCTCATGAACTTGTACCTCAATGCCAGCAAACCCCAGGTGGGGTAATTATTCCCAGTGAGCTGTGAAGGATCAGGATGGGAATTTTACTGCCAAAAGCTGATTTTAGGAAAATCAAGCAGTCATAAACCATTCCCTTCTGGCTTTAGGTAAGCCTTGAATTGTTCAGTTAGGTTTGTAAAGTAGCCTGCATTGGATACTATGTGATATTGCATAATACTGTGCTCACAACTGAAGTCAAATGAAATTAAGCTACTCTTAAAAAGGTCCCTTTTAGAGGTAAGTCAAAAAAAAGGACACGTCTCTGAGCTGTGGAATGCGACATATATATAACCTCATCCTAATCATTTTCTTTTGACAATGTGATTTCATAAATAGTAATTAAATCTTAATTAAAGTTAGGCAGGTTCTTTCTGATGCCATTAAAACCCCATCAAATTACAGAATGTTTAAAAGTCATAAAAAGTTCACATGACACAGAATTCTGTTATGGGATTGCCATGATCATCTTCAATCGTGGAAAGTTCTCCAGGATCTAGAGAGCAGAATCAGGTGTCTTCTACCCCAGTTCAACACTTTCTATAAGAGTTTTATTCTATGTCCATCAGTGTAAGCTTGCATAATTATGAGGCTTTTTTTTTTTTTTGTGTGTGTAATAATGAGTCTTGCCCGAAACAGATAAGGCTGCCCTTCCAGTTTTGTATTTGAGACAATTTAAGAGATTGGTAGAAGCGGTCTGATAAAGTGTGCCCCTATCAGTGAGATTGAGCCTATATGGCTGAGGCTGCAGTACAGCTCAGCAGAATTTACATGTGAATAGGTATTTCAGTCTCTCTTAATCTCTCTGACTTCTGCAAGCTGCTTTCAGTAACATGCTCCGCTGTGATGGACGGGAAACCTGAAATGTAATTTTCTGAGTCATACTGCATTCCAAAATCTGATATGTAGAACTGGTCAGTACTGAGATTTGTTCTCTAGTGGGTCAGCAGCATCTCATCAGTGGTCTGGTGTCCTCAGTGATCTGATAATGAGGCAGGTAAATTATTCTGATAGTTTTTCAATACTTGCATCATTCATTGTGGTACTGACAGTCCAAATCCGAGCAGAACAATGTTTGAAGTCTTTGAATTTGCAGTGTTTGAATTTCCTCCTGATGATTAGACTTTCCTGTGATCTTTGGAATACACTATCCCACTAAAAAACCTATTAAGCTCCAGAACCACCGGTATGGGTGCTAAGACTGTGAGCATGTTACAGTGCCTTGCTTTCACAGAAGTCACAGACTGAAGTGGGGCACCCGATGAATAACTAGAGGCAGCTTGAAAATCTATAGTAGTCCCACTGGCAACATTAATCAACTCTAATTTCTGTGGCAGTCTGGCACGCAAATAAGTGAACATTCATATATATTTTTGTAACACCACATGCCTCTGGCAAATCTAAGTTATTAATAGACCTCATTGTGAGGGAGCCATTCCACAGCAGATGCTTCCTTAGCACAACAGATTTAAATCTTATCAAAAGCCACCTTGCCAACTATGTTCACCTAGATTGCCCATTTGTCAATTTTTCTCATAAACACCATTATACTTTCTTCCAGCACAGTCTTTATGCACAGAGAGTACTCCCTGTAAGAAAATTAGAAGACCACACTATTAATCTTCTTGTAATCTGTTTTCAAAATACAGCTACATTATGATCAGTACAAAACACCCAGTGATGAGTACATGGTGGGTATAGAGGTTGCTGTAGTCACTGATTGCTAAGCTGTATTTAATCCTTATTTCCTATAACAATCCTCACACTGCTCGTGCTGGGATGGGTTCTCTTTTGGGCAGGGACTTTCCTCCTTTTCCTTGCTCCAGCATGATGTCCTGATGCTATTTCAAAAAATAGATGGTATTACAGCGCAAGCGGACCACTGTCTGCCATTGGATCAAAATGAACTAATCATTCAGTCATTTTATCATGTGGGGTCTCTGTGGGGTTTTTTCTTTATTTTCCTTTATAAAAAGAATTTGGCAGTGGTTATGGTATCTAATGGGAGCAAGTGATGAATATGAATATTTCCAGTTCTATCAGAACTGTGGTACACTGCACTGTTGGAGCAATACAATCCATCATATCAGTCTTTCCTGTCGTTTGGTTTATTCTTCTGTTTCAAATGGATTGATTATGTAATTCTTAAAAACCACATTTTCATGACTTATTTTTAGAAGATTATGTCATGAGAGCACTAACATGACTTTTTAATTAAGCATAGCCCATATTTTACCTACCCTTTCTCTTGCCAGTTAAACTGAGACATGAAGAAAGGAATAGGCGTAAGACAACCCTACATAGCAAACGAATGGTAAAAGGACTAGGGCAAATCTTATTTTAAGTCTGCAGAACAAAATCAGATTATGTGATACTAGGGAAAGGATTTGATGCTTAATGCCCTTTGCACCTTCAGCAGGTATCGTAAGACTGTACCAAAGGACTTAATTATATACACTGATATTCATGAAGGCAGTGGAGACCTTGTAACACTCTTGGATCACATTCTGCAGCAGAGCTGATGATTGCTTTCTGCAGTGAATTTGTGGCAGTGATAACAAGGCTTCATAAAAGTCACCATTTGCTGTGAAAAATCAAAGACCCAGAAGAAATTTAGAGCAAGAAATACGCTGAGAAATGTATCAGTGTTATTAAAAGTAGAGCCATGGGAGCTAGGAAGAAATTGCCTGGCAAGAAAGCACATAAACCTTTTGGAGAACTTAATAGAAGCCAAGGGAAGTGTTAAAGAAATTAGGACAGTAAACTGAGGTTAAAAAAGAAGAGAAAGAGATGATTAAAAAGAGAGCAAGAGCAATGAAATAGAAAGCTATGTTCTCTAGTTTGTTCTAGAGGTTTCTCGAAAGACGCAGAGTAAATGGGATGCTCAGCTGTACTGTGAACACACTGCGATACCTTCAGAAAACAAGCTTTAAGTCTTCTCTGTTGCAGCTTAGACCAGCTTTGACCACTGAGGTAATGGGAGAATTTGAGACTATATTCGGTTACAGCATATGCTTTGGGCATCCATTTCTGTTAGCTAGTAAGGGTCTGTGGGGAGACTTGACTTCAAGGGGGATGAGAGCCATCAGTCACCACTCCAGGACTAGAAGCTTCCCATTCATGGGACAATATACCGTCTGATATGAAGAAAATTAACATACAGGCGGTTCTATAATTCATCAGCTAATCCACTATATTTGTTTAAGATTACAAAAAATATTTGAGAGAACACTACTATTTCAGATGTCTTTGGTTCTTTCCAGGCTGGCTGTAACTTACATATCACGTCTGTAAAAAATACCTATTCTTGGACAAAATGTCCATGCTGGTCTACCACTGCCTTCAGCACAATCAGTATGATAATGTTATTTTCTGTTTTGAAGTCCTCATTGGGAAGGGCTGGGACTATTCTCCACTGGTTTCATTTTGATCTCTTGGAGAGAATGTAAAGGAGAGGGAATACTTTCTGCAGTGGAGCCTGGTGGTTGTAACAGATGAAGGGAAGCAACCTGAAACTGTAATAAAGATGATATTTAGTCCTTTTACTGCAGGCATTTCCCTGTAAATTGTAGGTAGAGTTCAGAGTCTCAGAATGTTGTTTCATTAACTTCAATTTCTGCATATAGCAATACTGTTGTGCAAGGACCATTTCAATTTGGTTATGTCTACTGACTGCAACATTATTGTCTGGGCTTACTATCATATTTACCATTTCAAATCCCAATTACTAGAGACGACTCCGCAGTAAGCCCTGTGCCAAACAATTTCAGATCCTGCTGCCGAGTGAGAATGCAGCAGCCTGTTATACCAGCCATGTCCTGGGTGGCAAACTAGGGCAGGATTTGCTGGGGTGGGGAGAGGAAGAAGAGGCTGGTTACAGACTGTGAGCTGCCTGCTGTGCCTTGTGTGCTCCATATCACACTCTATAGGAGAGGCTGCATCACGTCGTGACTCCTTTTTTAGCTCTGTAGCTGCCTCTCACCCACGGATGCTACGAGCCACCTATTGCTTTTTTGAAAGGAGGCTGGCTGAGACATTGATTTCTTTCTTCCTTAGAAAAAAAATCAGGAGCCAAAACTGTATATGCCTGGTCCTATGCACTTGAAAGACCACCTCTTTTTGCTAATGCAGTGGCAAGGGGTGTTCCTTGAGATTAACACCCAGCTCTCTTAAGGCATCTGCCTTTCAAAAGGTGTTCTCTGGCTTGCTGACATTCAGATCGTGATGTAAAACCCCATCTTTCCTCTAACAAGGCAGGAAAGGGAATAATATAAAGGCTGTTGTTTCTTCAGGTTGTACTTTTGATCCTTTTCAGGACAATCTCTGTGATGTTCTGATTTTAAACTGAAGGAAGGGTGAATAGAAATGTGTACCTGCATAATACCCTTTGAGTTTTTAAATCATTTCAGAATCCTGTTATGTAGCCTCATAAGCCTAGCACTAACCTTATGCTTTCTCTAAGGGACTGCTTCAGCACTGGAATAACTGAATGGGATTTAGACTTAAGTCTCAAGAGAGCTTTGCTTGTAATCATTACATTGCATGTCCTGTCTGCTATGATTTTTTTTCTGCTTGTTTGGTTTTTTTAGTTTTTTGTTGGGTTTTTTTTTTCACTTTGGGCTTAGAACAACCTTATAGTCAACTAAAAATCTAAAATGACATTGAAGTACTGAGGTGAACACATGAAAACTACAGTGCCAGAAATAAACTGAGAATCCAAGTAACCAAATTGCTTCTTAACTCTTTTATACCCCATGACTCCAATATTTAAACAACCTTTAGTCTTTAATCAGCTGTAGCAAAACTCCTGCACAAAATATGGAAATACTGTTAACTCTATTTTACACAGAATGAAGAGGAGCAAGGAAGGGTAAATGGTTCAGTCATAATCACACCAGAAGTAAAAGACAGAGCAAAGACTTGAAAGAAGTCCTTTCATGTCCTAGGCAATGCACCCCACAAAACTGTGCTTGGAATAATTACAACCCTATCATCTCAAAAAGTTTAAGATTTGCAGATTCCAAAACAAGATTTAGAACTGCAGCTGGAACCCTCTTGAATATAAAACTTTCACAGGAATAAGTTTTGGGGTTTTTTTGGTTGTTTTGTTTGTTTGGTTTTTTAAAGGGGAATCCTGAAATGAATGAAACATTCTTACAAGTGTATTTTCTAATATTTGTTTTAAATTCATAAAACTCCCTCTTTCTCTTCCTAAAAATACATTAACACAAAAGATAAATGCAAGACCCACAAGGTTAAAAGAGAAAAGATGCTTAAGTGTACTTGAAAGACAATGTTTTAATTTTTTTTTTTTCTTTTGGAGGATGACATAAAGATGTGAAGGAAGCAAGACAGCTTACCTGTCATAGGAAAAAACAATATTAACCTGCGTTTAATTTTCTCAGTAACTTTTTTTTTTTTTTAATTCTAAAGGTTCTCATTTATCTCCGTGGTTTTGGAGGTTCCAATAGAGGATAGTGCAGTGACACTTGATACAGATGGAGTCACACTGTGTTTTGCCACTGACATCAATGGGGAGAGGAATGAGACTTTCAGGTTTCATGCAGATTAGAAATCTGGATTCAGCTTTGCCTTGTTTTCTGTTGATCTCAGCGTGTGTGTACAATACAGAGATCAAAACAACACATTTTGCAGTGAAAATCTGAAGCTGTGAAACCAACAATAAATCAAAATCTGGCCCCATAAGAAGATTTCTTTTTCCTTCTCCTTCTCCTTCAGGAAAAAACAAAACAAAACCCGAACCCAAAATAAACCTTAGCTGCGATTGTTTGTATGAGTTGAGACAGGTTTTTCTGTTTAAACAGTACCTTCATCAGGAATGTTTAGGAGGCCAGTGTACACTATGCAATAAGATGTGCAGGAATGGAAAATATTCCTCTCATTTTCAGCCAGGCTGCCTACAGAAAAGGAAGGACCCAGCTCCCTCACCACTCCTTGCTTTAATCCACAGATTGCAAAAGAGATATGCTCTCCAAATAAAAATATAATCTTTCTCTCAAATCCCTTGTGTACAGAAGTTTACTTAAGGAACTAACCTCTTAGAAGACATATAACTTACCCCTTATGCTTGCCTATCAATAAGTTACTGTGCAGACAAGCAAATGAAGCTGTGGAACATGACACTTTATCATACAAGGCAATAAACCAGAAATGCTCAGGAAAAGATTGAAACTAATTTATCCTTATTTGTGTAAACCACTCCTAGCATTTCTTAGCATTGTTTCTACATAATGTCTTGCTTGTTCTTTGCCTAGATTTTATCAGAGTGTAAAAATAGGTCAAATGCATAATAAATGCTGATTTTATAGCTGTTTTTCAAATTTAAATCACTCTAATTTCCTAACAGCACTGAAAAGAAACCCTAAAAACTACCTTGCAATTAAAGAAGAGACAAAAATAAGAACTACATATTATAAAGGTATTTGAGGGATTCAACTCTTTCAGATTGCTGAAAGAAAGATGGTCCTTTCCTCTTTTTACCCATCTTAAGGCATGACTGGGAGAATGTCACTAGAAAAGTAGGGTGAACAAACTAGTATCAGTACGAAGAAAGAGAAAGGATGGGTATCTGACCTGTATATCATAACATGACAAAAATCTGTGGCTTGTCTTCGGTGCCTAATGAACTAATTATAACACTGTAGTCATTTGGTTTGGTGGGGTTTTTTTTCAAATTAGCTGTAAAACCGTAATACTGAGTTGCTGCTGAGCAATTTCTATGTTAGTTCCGAGTCCTGGGGTCCTACCTGAGAGCCGCTTAGCTGGAACAGTAGTGGAAGTGGGGATCAAAAAACATCTGAAGTACACTGCTAGCCCAGTCAGCGCTCAGGCTGCCGAGAGGAGATGGGGCTACAGCAGTGAAAGCACCAGCTGCTGCTGCTGCTAATTGAGATGCCCTCTTTCCCCTCCCTTTAAATTGCTTCGAGGCAATTTTGGTAGCTGATATTTGGAATCATTCCTTCACGGTGGCAGGGGTGGCGTGAAGACCACATAGATACTTTCAAACACGTTAGGGATCTTTCCGTAGTAGAAAAAGGAAACAGTCAGCCTCTTATTCCTTTTAGCTGAGCTCAGTTTTCTAAAAGCTTGGATAATTTTCAAACCCTGTTTCATTACATTGTCATGCTAGGAAGATAGTTTTAGGCTAAAATCAAAGTGATGTACTATTTAGGCAAGCATCCTCCACGGCAGTACAGCCACATGCAGCTTAAAATAGAGAAGTGCATAGCCACAAGAAAGCAGACCTGCAACACCAGCACATGAAAGACGGTAGGAACTAACATTCAAAATAACGTCTTAAACAGGCTTAAGCCACTGGTAGTAATGCAGGTTGCATCTAGTTTTAGGCTGACTAAGACAATTAAAGAGTGAGATGTATCAGCGAGGTAAAGAATGATTTGATGTATCTTTCCTGATGACTATTTCATTCTTCTGCTGTCAGCACCAGATACCACTATATTTATATGTTGCTCTTCAGCTTAGTTAATACTTACCCCCATTTGCCCAGATTTTCTCATAATCATGACTACCCACCAGATATTACCCCGTTGCCTTCCATTTATATAAGTGTTCTTTTCTAAGTTGTCATTACATTAATTGTTTGTCTTAGAATGTTCAATCTGATTTTCTAAGCTCTCATTATTCATACAGGGAATGTCTGCTTACCCCATGTGTGGTAGAGCTTCCCGACATTACTATTTAAGAACAGCTTAAATCACTTACAACTTCCAAAATTATGGCATTCAGAGCCTCTAGTAATTAATGATTTGGAGGGGTCTGACTTAAAAATCTACTCTATTGTTGCCTACTGTAGTGCCTGTTTTATAAACTTTAAGAGTTAAAATGTTTTCAGATCTATGGATTTTTAGCTACGCTTCGACAGCATGTGGTGACATGTGAAATTGACTTTTGTTTGGAAGGGAAGCCAGCTGCCTTTTGAACCAGAATACTAAAAAGTAGCAGAAAAGTTGAATTTAAAGGCAGTCAGTTGTTGGTGATGGTCTTCACTACGAGGGTAGGAAACCAGGTGTGAAGTAGCAGCTTCCTTACAAGAGACCCATGAGACTATAGTGAAAATTGAAGAGAGAAAATAATTTTTTTGTCTTCTTTTCTTATTGCTTTTACAGCTAGTTGGTTATCATTTTCTTTTCTCTTTTCCCCTTTAACATACCATGAAGTCTTTTCAGGTGACTGATAAAATAATATTTTCTACTTCTTTTGTGCATTGCATTATCTATCCCCTTGGGATTTCAGCATAAAAAACTCAAATTCTTCCTGAGAGAAGAGAGGGCATTATTTTCATAATTCGTATTTTATAATGTATACTGCAATATTTTCTGTATGCAATACCTTATTATTTTCTAAGAACAAATAACTATTATTCATGGCACTGTTTCTCACATGGTATTGATAGAAAAAGAAAATATTCTTTCAAAATAAAAAAAACACTTCTTTTTGCCCCATCGCCTCTTCCCTCTGCCAATGAAAAAGGAAACTCTTATCCAAACTTTCATTCAGAAATAGGAAACTGAATTCCAAAAAGGCTATGAAACTTACCCCAATATCATCAAAGATAGGAGTTACTCTCAAAATAAGAATTCCAAACCTGAGACAGGTTTTCTGACTCCTTGAAAAGCTTTCTTTTTACAGGGAACGGTAAGCCCAGACCAATCATGGCAAGGTTTTGCCAGGCTGGTATTAGCAGACTGCAAAGGGGAAAAGAAACCACTGTGAAATGGCATACAGCAGTTCAGACTTCAGTTCTAATCAATGATATGCAATCCTCTAGATTTGTAGCAAACTATGCACTTCAGGACCATCATCCAGCATGGGAAGCGAATAAAGTTAGCAGTAAGTGGGAAAAAAGAAGTACTAAATAAAATCCTGGTTTCTGAGAAAAATTAGGTTTTAACTATTTATCTGTTACTCTGACACCTTTCTTTCCAAAATGTGCCATGCTTGCCAAACCGTGATCAACAGTTTTATTCTCACGGATTCAACACTGTGTTTATTAAAGTTTTGGTGCCAGCATTTCTCAGCTCCATACCACCGTAAAATATGGTTCAGCTGAAACCCACGTAATAAGCTGTATCTTAAGGGGAGGGAAGGGAAAACACGCCATGGAATTCGAACAAACACATTTCTTCCTTTGTTGAAATGACCATTATGAAATCCCACTTGCACATATTCAACAGTGTTTTTTTTAAACGTGCATCTTCTGTCTTTATTTATTTTTAGTGTTTTCTCCAGAATATGTCTGGAAACACTGCTTATATTAAACACAGATGTCAGGGTGCCAATGTTAGAGGATCTGTCTGTGAACAAATCAAAAACTATAAAGATCATAAGGTTTGCCACAAAGCTGAGCATAATATTGCAGCAATAAATCTTTATTTGCAAAGTTTACTTTTTTTTCTTTTGATTTATATTCCACTTCTCATTTTGCTCTTTAGAAAAAAAAGACAGTATTGTGCATCCACCCAGAAAACAGAGCCAACCCAGATGACTCCTTTACTTTGTGGTGTGGATGAATCTGGGACAATGTAATATTCTGATAGCAATGAAAAATCACACTTTCTTGATAAATTTCCATAGCTGATATAAAAAGGTAAACAATTCTTCCAGAATCTTTGTTTCACAGTTAAATCTGCTATGTTGTAAATCCTTTGTGTAAAAGGGTTTATAAGATAGATGCTTTGTATAATTTTTGACAGTGCTTAAAAATCCCAGTCAAGATCAAAATTCTCAGTGTCAGATGTTACATTAATAACCATACAAAAAAGGTCAGATTGTTACCCTGAAAAACCATAACAGCCTGCTTCTTTTCTTATTCTGTGTGCCAATAATATAAAGACAAAACGAGACATGTATTTATTGAGTACTGAGTATTGACTTATGCCCTGTAAGAATGGTTTAGCAGCTCCCTGACAGCTTAATAAATTCAGAAAAATCTGTGCTTTGGGGGGGAATAGAAGAAGGAGGTCTACATCTTTGTTCAGAAAACAAACTTCATCTTACTTGAATCCTACATCCAGTTGCTGTGATGTAATTATATTGTAAACATAATGGACACCAACAGTTAAAAAGCAGGAGGAGGCAGAAATACTCTTTCATGCTATGTACTGTTAAGCCACCAACTGATGAGCCTTTGATGATGAAGGTACTTTTTTGCTATTTCCTTTTAGGGTGGAGGCATTGTTTATGACGAGCACATCTCCTAAACTCACTTAAATTGAATATTTTGTGGGAGGATAGACTACTTGTTTAAAAAAAAAATAATAATATGTTTATGTGGGCTATTTGCCTACACTGCAGGATTTTAACTAAGGCTAACCCTGAGCCCAGTGCCCAGTTCATTATAGTACTCCTCCTCTCATTTAAGCTAATGACAAAAAGCCTCCCTGACTTCAGGAAAGTAAGGTCAGACCTTAGGTGGGCTGCATATCACTCAGGCACGTAATCCTTTCCTCATTGCACTGGGCCACAGCAGACTTCCGAGTAGCTCATTAGGGATCCAGGGAGCATTTTGTGCTTTAGCGTGTTACACGCTGTGCAGGACAGGTAACTCACCGCTGCCGGCCCTGTCTGTGAGAAAGTTAAGATTCCTGTTCCCTCTCTTGAGCAATCAATCTTGAAGATTTACTTCAGTCTGAGGCAGGGCATATTCTGTAACTACAGAGTCACAGAAATTGCCCAAAAATGTAGAAAGTGCCCGATTTTTATTTTTTGATGTAAAAATGTCTTTGACTTGACTTCTGAAGCTCTTTCAGTTCTGTTAGCAGAGTTTTAGAAGCAAACACATAACTTTCTCTTTGTTAATTACAAAGAAAAAATGAAATAGAGAAAGTTGCTATATTATAGAAATAGATGAAGTTATTCTATCATCTGATACAGTGATTTTTACTCAAAGCAAGGCAGCCAAATCCTGATTTTGCCTAACTTGGCAGTAAGGGCCTCATTTAAGTCTTTTCTTTTGTGTAGTATGATCCAAAATTAACATGATTTATCATACAGACAGTGAGATTCAGCTACCATTAAGCACTTATCAGACATATCTAAGTATAGTCACCCTAAACTCATTATATAGTTAAATGTAATGATCATGTTCAGCACATAATCAGCACATATTCAGTTATTCCCACTCATTTGTCCCAGATATGAAGGCAACCTCTACAGCAGGTGACACCCCCATGAGAACAACTGAACCACAGCTTTACTTTCCACCGCCTGCGGTGGAAGTTTCGCCAGCTGGTTCAGGTGTAGTAGACATTTATTGTTTTACACACCCAGATTTCATCTGGCTTAATTGGGAGCTGAACCTGACCACATTTTATATTTATTTTAAAGCAGGTCAGTCCCTCAGCAGTTACACAGCAGATGAAGGTGGAAGTGGATATAGAGCTCCATAGATTGTTTCTAGACTAAAGCCAGAAACGTACACACCCCGTACCGTAATTCCTCAATCAGGGAAACACGAGCCTTAGCCTGCACAAGCCTGGTTATGACCCTTAGGAATATATTTGCTCAGCGAGCCATCATTTCAAGTTTCACTATTATTTAACAAGCCAAATTAAAGGTAGTGAGTTTGTTACATATGCTGCAACCCAAGCCCTGCATCAGTCTGAATGGGAGACAGATTTGTACCACGGAGTGCTAAAATATGACCTGAGGAGTGTTAAAAGCAGAAGACAGTGCTAATAAAGTCACTTTAAGCTTCTTAGTCCTGTCATTAAATCAGTACATGTTATAGTTCATGATGCCTTTGCTGAACAGGTGGAAATAGGAAAACACATAAAAGTGGAGAATTCTTCGCTAGGCTCTGGTATCACAGTTAACATCAAAAAGGTCTCTAATTTTAGAGGTACCCTTCATCATCCCACATTTTCCTAATTATTGACATTACTGCCATATTGCTGCACCGATAAAAAGTTTGAGTCTTACAAAGGTATCATCCATTTCTATATTGGCTTGCTTGTTTTTATCCATTTATGAAAAATATTTTGGTTACTATGTAATTTCTTACGAAAAATGAGGAAAATGCACAAATGAATGTTGCATAAATTGCATCTCAGCTACTTTTTGTGTAACCTCAGTCTCATAGGTATTACATGCTCCTCATCATATTTCATAATTCTGTTGCTACTCTTCCCACAGTTCACTAGAACATGGTTTAATTTTTTGTTTTCTTTTATTCTTTTTTCAGCAATTCTATTATCAAGGTATTTTCTGAAGGTGAGACTTCAGGTGACAGTTTTGTGTTTTAAACTTCAATTATCATCTGAGACTGGAAAAATTAAAGACACCTTTCTTCTGCCCTTCTTTTATTTTAGAGTTTTTTGATTAGACAAAAGTTGTTGGGTCATTTTAAATCATAGAATCATAGAATATCTCGAGTTGGAAGGGACCCATAAGGATCATGGATAGATTATTGCTTTAAAGAATATGGAATTCCCATTCGCTGTTCCATTTGAAAGCCCTGAGAAGAGGATTTTTGTAAGGAAAATATGTAAAAGGAATAAATTACTGTTTTCTTCTCTTGCCTAGAACAATACATCTAGGTATGGAACATGAGGAAGACAATATACCTCTAAACATGTCCTGTAGAGCTCTGCCAGATTCATTTTTATTTTTAAACTTTACTTTCCTCCTTTTTTCCATATTATAAACATCAAGATAAATCATAATGACACATCATTATTATTGCTATCATCACCTATTGTTTTTTATAGTAGTACTGACTATATTCTGTGTATCTTTAACCTCCTGTAAATTATCCTCACCACAGTGTAGATAATACCATTGAATACTTGTCATTGTGTAAAAAAAACCCAAAGAAAACATGATGATATAATGATTTTAAAACAAGACCTTCTTATCTAAATATTAGATTTGTTTTCTTTAAGACCCTTTTGGGTGAAATATTATTTTTATGTACATGGTATTATCTATTCTATTGAAACAATTTCAGCTAGCTTTTTCAAAAGCAAATTATCTGTAGTAATTTTTTTTCTACACAGAAAATTTTTGAGAATTAATAGAGAATATTCAGACATTCATAAATCTTCAAAACAAATCTGAAATCTTCCTCAGTGTTTAAAACATCCAAAGAGAGGTAGTCATTCTCCAAAAAGAGACTGCAACAATGGCAAATCAACCAGTCTCGAGGTTAAATATTGCAGCTCAGAAAGTTGAGAAAGAGTGACCTATTCACTTGGAAAATTCAGCAAGCTTGATCTGGAAAGCGCCTTGGTTTTCCACAAGGGTGCAGAAGAGATGCAGGTCTTTAGGAGGTCCAAACTCGAGTCTTCATTTTACCTTCACATTGCTGGGTCGTGCTGGTTGTCTGTGAGTCTTTCTGCTCCTGTGCTTTCTTCCAGGCTGTAAGACGCTTGAGGCCACGAGGTTCAATTCTCAATACTGCAATCAGAACTGCTATGGTAAAATATGTCATAATAACTCCGTTCCAGGGCTTTGGGCACGCTCTCATGCTAAAGAGTGACCTGCCTGTGGCTCCAGGCTGGACGCAGTTGCAGAGGTGTCAGTCCCTGGCCACCCACCTCGCCAGCCCTCATCCTCACCCCAATCTGTGGGCTGGATCCTGGCCAGACCTTGGTCCTCCTCACCGCTGCCCCTTTGCCAGGGATTCGCAGGGCTCTGGGTTGGCCCAGGTCACCTTCCCCATCCCAGCCCTACTCTTTTACCGGGTGCTGCGTGACAAGGCTTGCTTGGGGGGGGGCGCATGGTCCTGCTGGACCTATGGCTGCTCTTGGCCCCCAGCTCCCTCCCGCAGGGCAGGCATCGCTTCTTGGTTTTTTTTTACAATCTCATCTTTGCATAGAACTAGATGTCAAGTTACTTTTAACAGCTTAAAATGAAGCACGTTGGAGAACGGCAATGAGAAAGACAATGGAGAAGAGTGTTTTAATGAGTGGTGAACCTTGAATCAGTGGTTGATTAGTCATGTTACATTTTCCATTATCGCTTAAGTTATGACTTTAAATAAGCTATATATCTGTGCTGCACTGTCGATACTGAAACGCTAATGGAAATATGTCCCCTCGAGTCCAGTGAATATTAAAAACAGAACTAAAAAATGTTGTTCACTGTCATCTTTCCAGCCACAAAGGAAGCATGATGGCCAAACCAGGGTGCTGTCATTTTCAGACCACAGACTGTTGAAGAGTTATTGGCCTAATTTTTTTGATTCTGTATTTGCTGTTGGCTTTTCTTTTGTATTCCATATTTTTATTATTATCATCATTATTATGGGGACAGAAAAAGTAAGAGGTACACGAAGATGCTGATCGTGCTAGAAATTATTTCTCAGTCCCTAATGTTGACAACATTATATCATCTAAAAACAGAAGATTGGAAGAAATACCTCAGCAGCGGAATCCCATCTTCTGTCATCACAGGGGTGAAGCGTTTAAGCTGTAAAGGTCCGCAGAGTCTCTGGTCTGCATGCTGCTGCTGCCTCACATACCACTGACTACAGGCCACATCCACAAACTGAAAAATTCATTCTAATATGCCAAATAAAGAGGAAAGGCAAGCCCAAAGATTCTTCCAACAACAATAACAGGGGATTTAATTGAAAATTCTGGATGATCTGAAGACATGGACTACACTTCAGGAAAAAGAGAAAAAAACCCCCAGGGTCCAACGCTACCACTTAAGAAGAGCAAGGATATCTCAAACTGCAGACAGTTTCCAGTGTTTCAGAGGAGGGTAAAACAAATATATGAAATATTGCTGGGATAGGTATTAAAATTAGAAAAAGATTCTTGCAGGAGCCAGTTTATTTATGAAAGTTATGAGATATGTGATTGATACACTAAAGGTAATAGTACAAACATATAACATCAGGGAAAAAAAATTGTACATTCTTTCAAATTCTTTTGGGAACACCAATGAAATATTACTTTGGCTTCCTACTCAGGACCACCCTTATATACACTTACAGTCTCTTTTTTCTCTGACTATAACTACTATCATCTTTAAAAGAGTGAGAAAATTAAATAAAATATCTAGACGCTACAAGAATATGTAGTAAAAGCGAGTTTTGTTTTATGCATAATTTTGCAGCTGAAAAAATAACTACAGCAGTTGAAATCAGTTATTATAAACACTTTGAAGAACAGGGTTTTTTCTGTAAAACAAAAAGATAAGTCGCTGTGTATCTAAACATAGAGTGGTAGATTTAATTTTAGTAATGCTATGTTAATATTTTAAAATTTTTGTACATCAGAGTGTAAGAAAAAAAACTCCTTATCTTCACTTTCCAGAAAGGAAAATGATGCAGAGAACAACCAACTGGCTTCTCCAAAGCCATGCAGGCAATTAAAACAGAGTACTAGAAGGTGTTTGAACAGAAGATACACTTCCTTTTTCTTCCATTCTACTATAGGTTATTTTGTTCCCCTAGATATTTGTCGTGTACAGAAGCAATTATGAACATTGCAATTTGTACGTTCTTTTCAATAGACAGTGGAAGAAAAGCCGTCCTCCAAACCATATTGACAATGATGATAACTGCAGTTAAGGATTCAAGTGGTCAACAACTTCTTTACCTATGGCATGATCCACAGTGGGACTTTGTTGACTTTTCAGGTGACAATAGCTACCATTAAGGATTCCAAATCATGGAGAAATGAATTTTTTCATGTCCTTACCAATGACTCGGTTTACTTCCTGGTAACTGTATCCTTTCACAGTGGAACTCAGGCATGGTAGAGTCAACCCCGCACAACAGCAGCTACATTCTGCAAACACTGCGTGTGCGAGCTGATAATGACCTCTCAGCCGGGAGACACGCTGTGCTCTCAGAAGGGGATAATAGGGACACTTGCTATGGGTCTCAAATCATAGTCCGACAGACACCTCGTATTACCAGCCCTTCATGAATCCTGCTCTTACATCAGTGGAATACATTTACGTTCTACGTTATAGGTAAATCAAAAGTCCTTCTGCCTGCGTTCTGAGCCAAAAGTATGGAGCTTGCACTGGGCTCCCACTAATAAATCTGAATTCCAGTTGAATTAATTAGCTCATTTTCAGTACAGCTTGACATGGTTCTTTTTCATCTTAAAGAATGGGCAATGCAAGAGACAAGAATGAACCCCTATATGTGGCAATATACAGTGACAATGCATCCTTACATTCATGGACCACTTAAATCACCTGCAAAGGGATGTATTTTTCTTTATAAAAAGTAAGTAACTTGTAAAATCATAAGCTGTCTTTTTAAATTTCTCTTTTTAAATTATTTTTAAGCTTGGTCTTTTCAGAGTGTTCCTAATTAATAAAACAACTGGTCTTCCAAGACCACCCAGGAAGAGCACCTAAAGCAAATTACCACTTAATTGAAAACAAACCTACAGCTCAACACATAGTGTAAAGTTAAGAACCCCTATATTCAATAAAGCTGGAAAACTATACATATTACAATATTTTCACTAAACTTACTACCTAGGAATTAACCTCCCGGCAGTACATTCTTGATACAATCTGGCAGGTTTGCTTTTCACTTTCCATTTTCATAATTTGATCTGAGTTTCTGGACAACTTCAAGGCTCCCAGAATAGGTTTTCCCAGTCTAGTAGCCTTATTTGCTGTAAGCACATTTCTTTATGGTGGTAATTTTGGACATCATAATCTCCTGGAAGCACAGAAGAGCAAAATCAAAGGCTTCTCCTTGAAGAGTGGGTCTGTCAAAGCATTACATTCCAAACAGTTTGTACTTTTATCATGTCAAAGATTTATTCCATGAACAAGGCAAATTGCAGTTATCCCTTGACATGGTGTCATGATTTACAGGTCTGATCTGTGTTATTGATTAACCCCAACAGATAGTACGAGTCTTTGCTGTTGCACATAAGGCAGAAAGGAAAAAAAATATAGGTCAAAGTATAACTTGCTTTTTGGAATCAAGTTTTAAACACTTCTCTTAGCTTTTTTGACATCAATGTTTTATTGTCTTTATCAGAATGAAATGTCCTGCTTCTGTATGCAGTCACACACAGTAAGGTGACAGACATCTTTCAGCAGTTCTCAAAAGAAATGCTGTTATCGATTGGAAAGATACAGTTAAGACCATATTTTCTGACTGCCTTAATAAAGTCAGTGTAAATAAGAAAGCAAAACCACATGAAAAAATACTGAAAGAAAACAACTAGATAATAACTTATATTATAATTAGATCATGTTTGATTCTGGAGTAGAAACCTTTACTACACAGAGACAAAAACAAGAATGCAAGTATGTCTTTTCTTACCTGTGTATATCAAGGATCAGTTTCCTCTTACTGTTTCCTCTTTTTATTTATTTTAAATATGTTAGTATTGTGGTTGTCACATCTAGAAAATTGCTATGTCGTAACTTATAATACTATATTTTTGTTAGTCTTATCTGTCAGCTGTATATTTGGAAGGCTAGGAGGACGTAGCTTTCTGCTTTTGTGAATGAGCTCTGACCAGCCCTGCTAACATTCACTGTAAGGCTGTCTGCTCATTCTTTCTTACCATGTTACTGTCCATAAACCAGAAATTGTGTCTGTTCTGATAGTACATTCTATAGTACTCTACCTCTTTGTCTCCACCTATGAAAAATCATAGAAACAGAGGAAGTGCTATATAATGTCAGCCTATTTATACAGATGTTGCTGGTTTCTTTTAAGGCAAACAGAAATTGGCATAAGGTTTGTTTCAGAGATAATCATTTTATGTCACAGAGGGATTTATGCCACTATGGGCTTATTCTTCACAGTCGGTTTCTGCTTTGAGTTCCTCAGGTGGAAGTTCAAATGCAAGCTGAGACGACTATGTGGAATCAATCCGGAACTAGCAAAGCACTAACTCCATAGTCAAAGATTTAATCCAGAACGTGACCTGTTGCATTTTTTGTGTTGTGGCAAACAGAGAATAGCTAATGTCTTGTGTCAGATAGCTACCTAATCTATCTAGCCTCCAGACTTAGATTTTCATGGAAAGACTGGTCTGTGACTAGAGTTATGCATCTCACCAGGCTACAGATGTAATATATTGGAACATATGCTTGCCACTGATTAGGAATTGCTCATTGTGTTGTACACACATGACATGGTTCATTTGTGTTTTTCTCACAAACAACAACAATGAAAAAACTTTAAAAAAATTGTATACGCCAAAAAAGGCTTGTAGTTGAGGAAGAACAATCTTAAAAGATGGTTAGGAAAATTCTGTTCCCGTTATTGGTTTAGCAAACAATGTAATTTGAAAGACTTGAAGAAAAGACCAGGGTTACACTTTTTTGTATTTCCAGGAGAAAATAGTTATGATATTCAGTTAACAGGATCATCCACAAAATGACCTGCTTGTACTGTCAGTCTCTTTCTTAAACAAGCAGTCTCCAAGCATTCTCCAATGAACTAGGTCCTCTATGCTTAACTCCCAACTTACATAGTAGTTTGTCAAAAATATAAATTAGTCACATCCTTCAATGCCCTATCAACACGCAGAAATCGGTTTCCTAATACATGTGATGAGCCCAGAACTTATTCCATAATTTTCATGTTCCTTAGATCACAAAGGCTGTAACGTACTCATTGTCCTGAGTTCTTGGTAGCTAAGGTAGTGTCAAAGTGAGAGTGAGTGACATTACGGAGTGAGTTACAGATGATATGCAGCAATATGCCTTCCACTTGGTTTTTGATACAGCAGATGGTGTTACTCACCATATAATCTGCACTAATGTTGCACCTGCATCCTCCACTTTAGAGATTCAGAGATATTTCCTGCCCAAGAGTATGGAGTTTCTTTCCAAGAAACATCTATTTTAGCTGTAAAATTGGCAAGTAAACTGGATTCTGTCAAGAGTGACCTTGAAGCATTTCTTAGGGTAGCCACCCCTTTTCTCTCCATCTTCCAGCAGATGACATAAACCAACTTGGGTGATTATACATTGTCCATGCTGTGCACATTTGACACATTCTGAATGGACCTTCCTTGATGACAGTGTCTGCAAGAAGCAGTCAGGACACTACAAAAGCCCTTCATTCTTCATTTCGCTGTGCTGCTTCACTCCAACAAGAATGTAGTGCTGCCTCTGACTGGACCACACAGTTTATCCATTCTCTACAGCATCCAATCCTCAGCTCTCACAGCAAGGCAGCAAGCACAAGAACTATAGGTATATCTGAGCTGGTGGAGAGTCTAAGCCTATCCAGGCTTTACTCTCCCTTTATAATCGTAGCAAAGCCATTTGGAATACAAGGAATTACTTTTTTACCAGTATTGGCAAAATCACATATCCAAGGAAAATGAAACCTGAAATTGTAATAAATTCAATCTGTCCTTTTGCAGGGTTTGGTTGACACATACTCTTATTTTTCTTCAAGATTATATTGATCCCAAAATGGTTGCAGAAGCAGAAAATTGATCTACTTAGAGCTGAAAGTCTTTCTGAGAAGTTGCTATCGGTGCACAGTCACTGGCATACAAGTGTTCCTTTGTACTTGGGTTGGCAGTGTTAGAGGCGGTGTGTAATATGGAAAGATTGAAATATGCCTGTATAGAAAAGTCCAGCGTTTAACCCCATGAGTCCTGTTGGCTAATACTGATGCTAGCACTAATAGCAGTGCCAGCACAGCTGTCTTGGATGTCTCTCTATTTCATTCCTGTTCAAAACAAGGAATGACAGAGACGAAATTCTTTTGAGTCTCACAAATCCTCACCTGCAGAAGGCAAACAGTAGAATTCTTCCCATTAGGCCATCACGTTCAAATAAACTTACCATTTTGAAAGTTTAATTGCATCACTTAAGGCTGAGTAGCTCTCTCAACACTTCTTTTGGACTCAGTGAGCAGTGAAAATCTTGGTATGCCTAAACTCCTTGTTATGACTTGAGAAGCCTATTTCTGTGTTATATATCACCAACAGAGAATAAGAATCTAGAGAAGATTTTAATTACTGCGGGAAACCGGTTGCCATTCAGCCATTTGCTACCGTAGACTATCATTAGGACTTCATTAAGGATTTTAAATTTGTTTAGATTTGTAAAATGATCTTTGTGCCCTGAATAAAGTAAATAAATAAAAAATTAAATAGAATAGGTGGTGTAACCTTCCACTTGGAGGATTGCAACTCACTTTGCAGCGTTTAGCAAATACATTATCTGCACAGTTTGTCTTATCATCTTCTGCGTTTGCTGCCTTTTGTCAGCCTCACATATTCCTCCACGGCTTTACTGAGGCAGCAACAGGCTCCATAAGTTCAACAGCCTAATACACCACCAACAGCTGTTTTGACATTGACTAGTCATTGAAGGTGATGGGCCCAGCTCTTTCTTATGCTTACATACTTCTGTAAACAATACATCAACTGAATTTAATGCTAGTTAAATAAAAAAATACTATTAAAAATAACCAAGATCCTCAAACCATTTCTTTTTTGGCATCAGTGGTCAGAATTATTTATTACAAGTTTGAGCATTACCCACTAAACCATTTAATCACAATATTTTTGGCACCTATGACAGAAGTAGTCAGGCATTAAATGCGAAGCTTTCTTACTGCTGTGCCTGGAGGTAACTAATCAATGTGGCAAAGATCTTCTGGGTGCAGAAGATGTATATCTCACCTTCCAGTGATTAGTTTGTCAAAGCCACAAGATCTATGAATATACTTATTTAATCTGTCAAAAGCATATACTACAGCCTGAAAAGTCATCATCAAACCTGATGTAGCAGAAAATTTCTAACTATTGATTAGATTCAGACATTCATTTTAATCTGAACATGTACTTTGCTGCATCAATAGGTCAAGTAGCTTATGAGTGCAACCCAATAATATTGGAATCTTGAGTCAGCAAGTTAATACACTCCTGAATACCTCAAATTATTTTCTCCTGGGATGACTTTTAAAGAGAAAGGATGATTAGTGTAAGTATAGAATAATAGACTGGGGTCGTGTTCAGCTACACCGTCTCTCCTCTTTTTTGGTCTAAATCTTATGTGATGTACCAGGTGCAGGCAGGTATTTCAGGTCTTATATTCATTATTTCTGAAACAAAATTAAAGAAAAGTAAGACTCCAAACTCATTCATCCATCAAAAAAACCTCTAGTATCAGAATGACCTATGGAGTGGGTGAGGTTAAAAAAAAAGAGAGAAAGCAAATTAAAATGAAATTTATCTAAACCTTCTGTCACTTCTATCAAAAGAAGCTTAAATTAAAAAAAAAAAAAATTAAAAATGGAGTCTCAACTCCCTGAAACAACTATCTAAATAATGCAGTTGGAGTATTTTATTCTGAAAGGAGGAAAACTTTTCTATGGCCAATTTTTTTCTAAACAGTAGAATAATGTACTTACTGAGTTTGCTTTGGAAAATGCTGTATAATTCATCATGCATGTCATCATCATAATGCTGGATTTCTTCTATTCCTTGTTGATGATATTATTAATAGGATTTTCAGCTATTTAGTTAGATAAAATGTTTTAATGTGTGTGATTTATTTTTACTTTACTGTTGCATTATGCATTATTGATAACAGACTCCTGCAACTTTTATGCCATATAGTTCCTCATAGCCAGCCAAAAAAGAAGCCATTTCCTTTATTTCCCCACCAACAGTAAAATCCTCTGTACATATTACACCAAATTTCCAGAAGCAACCGGAATAGTCTTTAGGGAAGTTAAGAAAACCAGTATTTCCAAATCTTTACATACTTGATGGAGTCACTTATCAGGAAACACAGTGGTCCTCAAAAACATGAAAAACGTAACTTCTGTTTATGATTTTATTAAACAGAATAATAAAATACAAGGAGTTACTTTGCTTAAGTTATGTGTACAGGTTGCATTTTTTCTAGCTGCAGCCAAAAACTGTTTTACAGATTACGTAATATGAAAGTTCAATAATTAATCTAATTCAAATTAAGCTGGTCAATATGCATTAGGGGAAGAAAATCTACATATATGTATAAAATATTATAAAACTACCTTTACAAGAAACAATTTTCACTTGTAGCAAAGTTGCCCATTTTTTATGCTGGATATAAAGGAAAAAATACTAGACAGTGGATTTAATTAAATAAATGTACAGACTACTTATCTCAGGAACAATGACTTGCAGACTGTAGGTTATATTTCTTCTCTGTGGGAGGAGAGCAGACAAGCATCCCCATGCACTGTAGCTCACCTTCACACAAGTATGAAAACTGAGGGCATTTCCCCTTACCTGAAAATTTCAGCACTGGGGATATAGGGCAGTATAGGTAACTGAAGGAAGAATTCATCTCAAGCAGCTTTAGACATCTAAAAATCTTTCATCTTCAGTCTACACTTCTATTATGGGTTTGTCCTGCTAGAGGCCATGCAAGGAGAGAGGCATCTTCTGAAGATGGTTCTTAGCACTTATTTTAAGACGGGTTGACTCCAGTTGACCCCACCTATGAAGATGCCTGGTGTCTCCCTATTAACTATTGCGGGATCCTACTTCTACCATCTACGAATCCGATGTGAATAAAATGCCACTACAGTAGCTGAACCTCGCGTGAGGAAGCTGAACCTTCCTTATGGAAGGCGCTCCCCTAAATTAACTTCCAATCCAATTAATCAACAACCTAGACTCTCTGTAAACAGTTGTCAGACTGCAAGGGTTTAAATTTTGCCATGGGAAAAGGTCAAGAAACCCGTTCACCATGTGATCCACTGGTGAGGGTATAAATCCTGCAGCCCCAGAAAAAATTCCAGGAGTAATGCAAAATATTCAGCAAGGTCCTACTGTGTCAGTCAGGGTCAAAACCGTCTGACACAAAATATACTTAGGGTGCTATGGCTTCATTATCCTTTATGCTTTAATTTATGAAGTCTGGAACTACATATTTCATTATTCCAGATAAAGCCATTACATGTCCAAGTCTCAAAATGAAAATATCTGTGTATATAAACACAAGTATTTTATGAATTAAAGTCTATTCATTTACATATCCATATATAGCCATATATATATACATACATATACACACACTTTTACAGATACATACACACATGCATATTTATAGTGTAGTGTATTTACAGGTGAATATTTTTATGTTTTTTCCTACATAAATCCCTGTGCATTGGACATGAGCATGTGACTAAATACCTTGTGCAGATCCTTCTTTTCCACAGGTAAAAGAATAACTCAGACCTAAAGATGTTTCTTTCTTCGTCTGTCTAAATTTTAGGTAAGAAATAGCTTGCTTTTCCTTGCAGTTGTCTGTAAAGCCCTTCTTCCTGAATTACTCTTGCTTTTATGCAATAACAACATTAAAAAATTGTTAAAGAAAGCAATACGTAAAGTGATTTTTTTTTCATTTGATTGTTGTTGACAATTACACAGTTACTTTTCAGAGAAAATTCTTCAAACAGTTTTTGAAGGTGGTTTTCTTTTTTCCTTAAAACTTCACCTGATTTTTACTTCCAAACTTATTCTGTTATTTAACTAAACACACCACTGAATAAATGTTTTGCTAAGTCCAAGGCGCACAGTTTTTGGTGACGCTCATTTTACTGACGGCAACGGAGTGGGAGGACCATCCTGCAACTACCAACTTTTATGCAGCCCCATAACTTTAATTTGCAACTACTCAGGAATAAGCTGTCAAACTAAGACCAGCCAGTTTGGGCTGTAGAAAAGGGGAAGGGAGGGGAAGAGGGAGGCCAAGGCTGGAGCCTCTCTACGTTGGTAGACAAGAGGAGATTTTTGCTCTACCTTGTATTTGTGATGCAGCCTCCAGGAAAGCAGGCGGTGGCAAAAGCCTGGGGATGCTGCCGGAGGCATTTTGGCACAGCCTGTTTGTGAATCAGCTGTGTCTTGCACATTTGCTTCTGTGAATGTGGGCCAAACATCTCCAGCCCAAGACTATACGCACCCTCCAATGACAAAATAAAAGATAAAGCTGTTCCCTATGCATGTCTGAAGACCCTGTGGTCTGGTGACTCCCTCACGGAGGAATCTGGCACTTACAATTTTGTGCCCTAGGTGGATTGAATCAGAGCTGTTTGTTTATTTATTCTGGGGAACAAATCCTTATAAAGCAGTTGTAGGCTAAACACTAAGATAAACCGCAGGCAGAGGTAGTCGTTTAGAGTAACATCTGCACTAGCATATGTCAGAAGGGCTTAAAAAAAGAATTTATTTCAGCATTTCATTTAGACTAATAATGCCAGAAAAGGGACATTATTAAATAGAGAGAATATGGATTTCGGAGACCATCAGTTCATGAGAGCTATCAGACTGAGAATCTAAACATATTTAGGTCAAGGTTGGATTATAAATTCAGAAACTTCTTCTTAATAGAGTATTTCCCTATTGATTCCTTTCCTTCTGACTCCTACCGAGTCTGCATCTGTTCCTTCTCTAAGTAGACAGAACGTGGAATAGATGCAAATATGATGCAGTTTGTTGATTAAATTCTTGGCTGTGTTTATCTGTTGGAAGCCTCACCATCAGGCAGTCAATTTAATCAAACAATAATCTTCAGTCAATGGTGATCTTTTATAAAAAGATGTATCCACGGTGCCTGCTGCATCCTGTATTTATTGAAGATGTATCTCTTCATGGGTTTTAATGCAATTGTCTAAAATTATAATCAAGAGGATTATTTGTAATAACAGGCAGTACCACATGTAACTTTTTTGTCCTGTCCCGAGACAGTATAGCTCTTCTTTGGGAGCAGTTAACATCCCTCTGGTATGGGCCAGAATATTATTCATTACATTTCTGACATTCCCCATGGCTATGCAAAAGCATGAACAGATCAGCTCTTTTGCCAGTTCAGTATTTTATTCTGAGCATTGAGGTTTCTTAGTTGAGCCAACCTAAATCTCGTGTTTTGGACTCTGCTTACACCCATGATAAATGGGGAGAGGGCAGGGGAGTCTTCTGTCATTCCTTTTCCACTGAGAACTTCTCTAATCTGAGGTAACACGGTATTTTAGCTTTCATAAAAAGTTGATGTAGGCAAGTTGATGTTAAAAGAGAGTGAAAAATTAGAGCTGTTAGTATATTCACATTAGAGGTAAACAAACTGGTTTCCCACAGTAGTGACAATAAGAGCTAGGGATGAGAACAAGTGTGAACTATAAGACAGGTGTATCCTTTTTCTCAGGCACTTTTGTTTTTATTGTTATTTTGAGGAATCCCATCCTCTGGAAGGTCCTTCACCTTCCCTCCAGAAGCCACTGCCCCTAGTGAAAGAGTGGCCGATTTTCACCTTCCTGAGACTAAACAGGGCAAACCCAAATTTTCAACTATCTGGCTTTGCCCCAGGACAGGCAGCCCAGGACATAAGGCTGCCTAGTCCTTTCTTGAAAATCCCTCAGCAATGAAGCTCCACAATGTGCCCCAGGCAATCTATTCTAATATTTCACTAGCTGTCAGGTGGTTTTGCTAATAGGCAGCTTTGGTTCTATTTGCTGTAATTCAGTCCGTTGCCTTTTGTCCTGCCCACGCCGATATAGAGAGCAACCGCTCAATTGTTCAGCACATCTTCTACCTGAACACAGCTGCCACATGGCACAAGGGTTTTTTCATCTTTAATTTAAACATTCCCATTTCATTCAATCTTTCCTGTCAGTCAGGTTTTCTAGACCTCTCTCTGGAGTCTCTCCAGTAGTTTCAGAAGGTTCTTGAAGGGCTGCCAAAAGCCAGAGAAATACTGAACTGAGGTCTTGTCAGTGCAGAGCGGAGCAGAAAGATCATTTGTCTGTATATCTGCACTTTTCATAGCAGCATGACGTTAGTGACTCATGTTGTTCTTGTGATCCACCGTAACCTGTAGGTCTTTTTCTAAAGGACTGACATCAGTATAGTTCAATTTTTAGAGCTGATTTTTTTTTTTTCCAGTGTAACTGATTATACATGCCTGAGTGCAGAGCAATGTATTCTCTGTATTGAATTATTTCACACCAATTTGCCAAGATCATGTTAAGCTCTGTGAACGTATTCCTGGCAGTCCTCCCAACCTTGATATGATCTCCAGATTTAATAATAACATTCTGTATCAGCCAGATATTAATAAATTTATTAAGTAGACCTAGACCAGGACAAGTCCTGAAGAAACCAGGTTGGTATGCCCTTCAATATGACAGTGAAAACGTGTTCTCTGAACTATGCTTTTTCTCTATCCGCAAGGCTTCTTGTACTGTGATAGAATAAATCTGATGGCTTCAACCTTTGCTTTTCTTCCACTCAGGCCCCCAAAAAGCTGCTACTGGGAGTCTGATTTCACTAGGCTATCCACTAAGCTACCTCAGGTAATTGGTATTTTCAATAACATTCATGTCAGAATACAATTTTCCAAGCATTTAAAACTGGGGCTTTTTTAACTATACTACAATATTTAATTCCAAAACACACAGAAAAATATTCTCTTTTTGAAAGTTGCTTTACAGAATAGGAAATAAATGTAATTTCCTTTTTTCTTAAGAACAGTGAAAATGATTATATTCACCTTCTTCCTTTCTTCCTTTTGTGTCTATGCAAGCAATACTTATAATGGGTACTAAGATTGTGCTAATACCATCAGACAGCAGATCTACAGAGACTATAGGTCCTAAATAAGACATGGACTGCACTGCAAGAAGTGTAGAAAGTGCACAGCAGTAAACCTATTATTCTTGACAAAAGACATTCAGGGAAAATTGCTGCAAAATGTACTTCATTAAGTTCCAAATGGTATTTGCAGCTTCATATTATATAAGAAGACTTTTTTAAGCCATAAAACTTTGCATGCCTAACTCTGTGTTCACTCATTTTATACACATGCTCAAGTGGACGAATTAGTGTCCTGATTAAACGCCATCATCAGATCTTTTCCTCTACCTGTAGAAATATGTCTTTGCAAAACTCAAAGACGGAATAGAGATAAACCAGCATACTAAATGCTTACTAGGAGTAAGGAAAACAAATATATCTGAAATAGTAGGAAGCCTGTTTAAAAGTTAGTAATTTTGAAAACCATTATTTACTTTAAATTTTTCTTCATTTACAAGAGCTGTTGTAGGGTCATGGAACTGCAGAATAAACAAAGAATCCCTTAGATAAACTTAAAACTTAAGTTCTATTCTCATACTGAAGACTTAAATATGTTACATCAGTGCAGGTAATAATAGAATCATAAAATAATTTAGGTTGCTTTGAACGTTATCCAGGTCAACCAGCTACTCAAGAGGTAACAGGCAGACGAAGTTGCTCAGGGCATTGTCCAGTCAAATTTTGGAAGTTTCCAAGGATGGAGATCCCAATACTTGTCTGGAAATCTGTTGCAGGGTCTGACCAACCTCAGTCTGAAGATTTTTTTTCTTTTATCTATCACCTTATTGCAGCTTGTGTCCATTGCCTCCTGCACTTTCGCTTGTGCACATCCAAGAAGTGCCTTGCTCTGTCTTCCCTGTAACCACCCACCAGGTTGGTGAAGACAACAGGAAGGGTTCCCCGCTGCCTCCTTGAGCCTTCTCGCAGTTTCTCCTTCTGCATTGCGCAACTTCTCCCTCTACATCATTGCAGCCTGCTGTTTCAAAGGACTGCTGGCTATGCTCTTGATCCCAGCGAAGAAAAAGGGAGTTAGCAAAGCTCTGCTTTTGCAGAATCATGGCCGTTCACCAGAGAACCATTTCAGAGGAGACACTTGATGAGCCATTAATAAATATTCTGGGCCAGGTTTTCTAGTTTTCTTGCATCTAACAGCTTATACTGGTAGCTGTGTGAGGCTTTGCACCTCAGGAACCAGAGTGGGTGTCTCAAACCTTAGCTCCATGTGCCTGTTTTGCAGACTTGGGAAAGGCGCACTCTCCAGCGTGCCCAGGGTATAATCCGTTCCTAGCTCAGCACAATGTATGGAAGGGAATACTGACCTAACAAGTTCTTTTTTCCTTTAAAACTAAACTATACTTCATAGACATGACTGTATTTCAGCAACCTACAGGACCATTGACACCTGTTTAAAAAGACCCCAAGATTACATCTAGGCCAGATTTTCAAAGCTGTTCAGGCATTTAGAGATGCATATTTAATTTTCTAGGCTTTACCAAGCTGCCTGCAGTCTTTGAAGAATACAAAATCTTAGTAGGTACCCGGCATCTGATTATTTAAGCAATTATGTGCTTTGGTGTCAGTTCCATGTAGCCTTAATTCTATTAGTGCTGCTTAATGACAAGAAGTACATGAAGTATCAGATCTAAATAGCACCATAATAGTTTATGTCCAAGAATATTTTTTTTCTTTTACTTTCTAAAAAATACATTACTCCTGTTGACAGTATTGATGAGAAAAATAGTTTCAGGGCTTTAAATCTAAAGGAAGTGTTATTTTTCAAAAACAAGGATCACTTTATATTAGGTATATGTCCAGTTGATGAAAGAAAATGTGTTTAATGGCTGCTACTTGGCATTCCTGCTTAAAAATGAATATTTTCTTTACAAGTTACCTGTTAGTAGTCACGTTTCACTGCCCTGTTGATCTAGTGAGTAAATCTATCTTCTGCAGAGCTGGAAAACCTTCAATTCACACATCTGATCTTATTTCACTAATTGAGTGACCCTTTTTCCTCTCAGATGACAACTTCTGGCTTCAAGCAAACATTGTGCTGCTTTGTCAAAGCCTTTTTCACATTTCTACTGAATGGCCTGTAGGTGCTTGATTCCCATTATAGTCTGGTAATGTATAGCAAGTACAGGAAACAAAATTCTTCAGAAAGCCAGTGTTGGGCTGTTACATTCTGTGACTAGCAGTAATGAAATGCATGTACATTTTATTTCCCCCTTTTTTTTTTCTCATTTGAATACATATTAGAGAATTATAAAGGACTGTCCTCTGACTCTTCAGGAATCATACTGGCATACAATTTCATTTCCTTTCAGTCTGAGCTCTAGGAACAGTTCCTAGTTGGTTTGGTACATCTGTAAAATGCTGTTGCATGGGTCAAAACCGGAATGGCTGGAGGAAGATTTCGACCTGTCTAGCTGAATTTGCATTGAAGAGCTATCTAGTGTCCTGAGGGCTTTTGGTTGTTTATTTGCCTTTTTGGGGCTTTTTTTCTCATTTTGGAATATATTAAGTTTGATATTGGAAAGGAAAATAAAGATACCCAAATGTCTGATTACGCTGAGCTTGAGAGAAGTGAGGTAAGTGGGAGCCTTCTTCTGAATTTATCGCTTAGATTCAATATTATATGACCATACCCTGATGGGTTCCCACCTGCCTTTGTCCTGGAGCAGAGTTTTGAATCCTGATATCTCACGTAATAATGTATTCTTCTGTCTATAATACTCTTTCCTGTAGGCACTTGGAGTGCCTTCCTTCCAATATTTCATATTGAAACTATTTCATTTTGCATTGCAAATGCCATGACAGGTAGAACCTGAACTAAAGCGTCCCAGCTTAGTGCCCACCAGGCTGAAAAATCATTCTTCTATGTGGCCTGGCATATTCACTGCAAAGTATCCCATTCAGTTTTGCTGAAAGTTTTTGTTTCCTTAACTGCAGGAGTAAAGCTATAAAGCTATAGCATTCGTGAGTTCATATCACATAGCTCCAGCTTAGCATTGGGCCAAGATTAGAGAGCAACATGAAGCCTTTAGAAAGTTTTCCCAATAAAACTGTAATTTTTTATATTTGATTATTTAAAAGATATTGGATCATTCTTCATGGTTGAATTCAGCACTCTACTGCAATATGTATTATTAAAAGTTGTCATTTTGTTGGAGAAGTACTTGTTTGACAACAATTACAACAATGTGAGTTACTATCAATTGTGAAAAAAAATGGTTTAGGTTTGCCTATGTATAAATGCAATCAAAACCTTCCATACTTCATCAGACTGCTATTTATGGCCTAATCTTACCCTAGATCAAAAGTGAAGTGTGTCCCAATGAAACTAAATTGTGAGGCAGCTCTGTCCTGGGGTTTGATACAGATCATGTCTTAATACTTTATAATTATTTTTTTTTTATTCAAAATAAGTAGTTGCCAGAGCAAAGAAGCTATTCTGAGGAACTAAACAAAGCAGTAAGATATAATAGGTAAATACCACTGTTTGAGGCTTGCACTTTTTCAAGTTCTATTTCTGTAAAGTGAAAAATGTGATTAATTTTAATTTAAAATATGGAAGTTTGACAGACTATTACATGTCTTTCAAATAAAATATAATGAGCTTATTGTTGTGTGAGTTCAAGATTCTTGCTTTCCTTTTAATTTATTGTGGTATATAGCTTCAGGTTTGATAGCCTGAACTGGTGTTATTGCAGCTTTCTATGTCACTTGATGATATTTTGGTGTTTTTTTTTAAATAACAAATTATGTCATACAAAAAATACCACAATAACATAATCCTGTCCTCTAAAATATATTTTCATATTTCCTCCATAGATTGCTCTCCCTGGTCCATTATAAAAAAACATAATTAAGTTGTATATCTTAGACTCATGAGTGATTCAATGCATATATGTCATTTATGATGTTTCTCTTTTGTTTGATGTTGACATTGTTAATACAAGGTTTCAATACTTATGATGCAGGAAAACTGAAAACTTCATTTGCAGTATTACCATTAAGAAGAAAAAAAAACCCTGCAAAAGTTATAAAAATATAAAATATTCAATGCCCATACTCTTGGTGTTAACCCATGGAAGAAATATCATTGTGAAGGGAACTAAGAAAACAGCATGCAATTGCATGTTATACAGGTTTTAACTTGAGAGCAAAACCAAGGATATTAGAAGTGACAGTAACTTTATCTAGAATTGAATTTTAGACAAATGATGTTCTGTTGTTCTTGTACTTTCTCTGTCTTTTGAATCGAGCACTGCTTTGGAAGACTTGAAGTAACTCTTGAAGTAAGCTATCCAGATAAGTGAAGAAGATGACTAAGTATCAAAATACTGTTATGAAAACTTTACTCCTGTTTTATGGTTATTGTTGTCTGTAATAATATTTTAATTCTTTATCTATTTCTTCTGGTTTGATATGTTGAAACAGATCTTTTTTAAAATTTAAGTTAACAGCAGAGAGAGAAACTGATACAAATATAGAATTTAAATGTCTTTGCACAAGTTTATGTCTGTATGAACAGATGAATTTACTGTAATACTCAAATTTGGTTTAGTTAACTGTTAACAATACAAAAGAGTGTGACAGATAAAGGTCATTTGCAACAAAGCCGTTGTTATGCTAAAAAAGGTCTCAACATAACAACAATAGAGAACATAACAGAAATAGAGAAGATACTATTACATTTTAGTTTCCTGAACAATTAAAACAAGCTTTCATCTTGCTGGGGATCCTGAGAATCAGTTGAGCTCAGACATTACATTTCAGAAGATTGTTAAAAGTTCTGCTAAAGTCCTGTTACAACATTGTGCCTTTCATATTCGTATGCATCTGCTTCTATTTCCCTTGTGCTTCAAGGAAGATAATTTCCATGAAATCTTCATGTGGTTAAATGCAACAAATCTTTCCATTGTCAAACCACAGTAAAACTCTGTCGAGTATTGCTACAGTTTATTAAATTAGAATGTTTGAAGCAAACATCCTCTGGAGCTTATAGAGGCTGGCAATGGACTGACTGAATAGGAAAAATCAACTAGACAGTTGACAGAGCAGACAAGGCACAAGTTGGAGGAAAAAAATATAAGCTCTGACCTTATATATCTTTCAGCTACCCCCAAAGGATGGATGTATGCCAGGATATCAGGACAATCTGGGTATAAGCATACTCTTCATGCTGCTTAAAGGAATCCACAAGCACTTATTGATATATCTGAAAACCAGTCTCATTGCTTGTTGTCTATTCTCATCAAGGTTGTTAATAAGTTTCTCGTTGTGGTAGCAGATTTTTTGTATTGTATGTTGTTAACTGTTAAATGCCCACCCAGCTGCTCACTCATTCCCCCTCCTCAGCAGGATGGGGAAAGGAAAATGCAAAAAAAAAAAAACCAAAAAAACAAAACCCCAAGAATGAGAAAGCTAGTGGGCTGAGATAAAGACAGGGACATTGCTTACCAGTTACCATCAAGGGCAAAGCAGATTTGACTTGGGGAAAATGAATTTAATTCATTGTCAACTAAAATATGTTTGGCTCATGAGAAAAAAAAAGTCAAACATTAAAACACCACCTTTCCTCCCCGCTCTCCAGGCTCCGCCTCACTCCTTCACTCCAGACCTATCTACCCAGCCCCAGAGGTGCAGAGAGGGCTGGCGCGGGAAGAGAGCGGGGTGTCCATTGTGGAGCCAACTGGAACCAACTGGGTCCAGCATAGGGCAGCCCCTGGTCTGTTCTCACAGAGGCCGTGCTTGCAGCCCCACCCTGCTGCCAACACGTTGACACCTGCACCCAATCCACTCATTGATTTTGACTTTACGCCATACTCAATTTTATACTATTTCACTTTTTTTCCCAGAAAGTTTTTTGTTATAGTAAGTACTACGCCATAAACACAAACAAAAATTGTGAAGATAGCTATGGTTTATTCCTAGAAAAAGAATAATTTTAAGCTTTTGGAAGAAAAATACTTCTAGTCATGTCAGTGTAATTATTCATATAATATACAAATATTTGCATGTCAGAATAAATCCCTTTTCAATAATGTCAGTAATGTAGGTTACAACTCCCGAAGACTAAGCCCAGAACTGTTATACTAAAATGCAAAAAAATCTGCATTGCCACCACGAAAAGTAAAAGCTTTGTGTGTATGTATGCATTTATACACACACAAAAACAATGAGTCAGTTAAAAGGGGTTTTCTTTTAGTGATTTCACAAAGTGGTGTTTCAGAGTTTTAATAATATTTTGGTTTAAGCTTTGGATGAAAGTTTAAGGATGAGTTTGTGTTTTTTCACACCAGTTCACCTGCCATTTCAAGTCACTGTCTACAAGCTTGGGACTAAAACGGTCTATTGAGTAATCTTCCCTGGTTCTCTGGTCTTATTTCAGTTCTTACGCTCAATGGATTTCATTTGATTTTAGGGTTGACTGCCAGTGCTCTATCATTTTAGCTGTTCAAGGGAGTACCTCAA